>NC_092874.1:14186081-14486081 GCF_028372415.1 Notamacropus eugenii
GGGAGCCCAATGACCTAGGTTCAAAGTCTAGCTCTGCTCCGTCCTGTGCATATGACTTCAGGGAGGTATTCAGCCAGTCTGGACCTGTGTTTCCTCATCGGAAAAATGAATCACTTGCCCAAGGTCACTGCTCTTCCTTCAGTTTAATCTGATGTGGTGCCAGGGGAAGCCTCAGAGCTGAGCCTGAGTTCGAGTTATGATTCCAACACTCCCTGGCTGTATGATGAGGCATTCAACTTCTTTGAGATACAAGTTCCTTCTCTGTAAAATGGTGGTGCCAGTACTTAAGAGTGTCCTCCCAAGAAAGGGCCTTGGAATCCTTCAGGCACTCTAGATCCAGGCATCCTGCTTGGTCAGGCTTCCCCCAGCGTCTCTGCCAAGAAAATCCCAAATGGGATCACAGAGAGTTGAGCACAAGTGGGGCCTGCTCCTGTAGCATACACTGGACAGATATTTGCTGAATGACTTTATTTGTGCATAAAGGCAGCCTCTGGTGCCTTGGGCTAAATGCCATGAATCTGTTGTCTCTCACCTCCCATCACCAGCGCTCCCCCCAATACCTCCCTTCTAGGTCTCCCTTACGTCACCTTCCGGCATCCTAATGGTGGCTCCTTGGAGGGAGGGACCATCTTGTTTCCTTGTATTTGCTGCCCCAGCACTTAGCATGGGACCTACCATACAGTAAGCATTTAATAAATGCTCCATTTCTCTATTGAGGAATAGAGATGTTGCAAACCTAAGATTTCAATGCCTGCATGACCCTCAGATAATCTCCTCAGTGCCGGATGGGACATCAGAGGCCAACTCGTCCAAACCCCTCATTTCACAGTGGAGGAAAGGCATTAAAGCCTTATATCCAGGATCCCAGAGGCAGCAGCTAGCACAGTTCATTCCTCTGGGCCTCAATTTCCTCATTTGTAGAATGGAGAGGTTGGGCCAACTAGCCTCTGAAGACCCTTGACCCTATGAGGGGAAAAATGGAAAGAACCTTAGAGATCAGAGAGCTGAGTCCCCTCATTTTACAGATGAGGAAACTGAGGCACGAGTGGTGGTTCCAGAGTCCCAGAGAGAGAGTCAGGATTCAGATCCTGGTCTTCTGTCCCTAAGTTCAGTGTCCTTTCTGATATACCACAGTGCTTTTCTAACAAACATTTCCATCTCACCAAGAGTGAATGTCACCTTATTTTCTAGAACGTCCATTTGGTTGCCAAATGGCTGGGGACCTTGGAGAAACTTTTGGAGCGGCTTGGCCCAGAAAGCCACCAGGATTACAGGGTCTTCATGAGTGCAGAGCCAGCACCAACCTTTGAGGAACACAGCATCCCTCAAGGTCTTCTGGAGAACTCCATTAAAATAACCAACGAGCCCCCCACAGGCATGCTTGCCAACCTGCATGCAGCCCTCTACAATTTTGATCAGGTAGGAACACCGAAGGCTTCCTCCAGAGCCAAACTCTTTGCATCAGCCCTGCTATCTGTCTCTTACCTTTGCTGTTTGCAGAGGAATGAATTAAACTTGGAGGTTCTCATCTTCATTTTGCTATTTTCAGCAAGTTGGCTCCTTTTTTCCAAAGGTGAGCAAAGTCAGCCCATGAGAGAATCCCAAAATCCCTGATGCTGAGAAAGAGTGTACCCATTTCACAATGATGGCTGGTGTGTTTGGCACTGTGCTAAGCCCTCAGGACAAAAAAAAGGGCCAAAAGTACGATCTCTGCTCGCAAGGATTCTAATGGCAGAAACAGCATTTAAATAACTAGGTAAATACCTCAGAGGAAAGGAAGATCACTTTTTGAGAGTGATCTCTTGATTGTCTGTGAATTTAACCAGGTCAAAGAAGTCATGTTCCTGAGCACCTGAGAATTATGGTTCCATCTTATGCCATAATCAATCCATCAATCAACAGGCATTTATGAAGCACCTACTATATGCCAGGCACTCTGTTAGGCACCCCAAATATAAAGACAGAAATTAAACCATCCTCACCCTCAGTGCCCTTAGTTCAAAGTGGAAAGAACCATTTCTTGTAGGATGCTGCCAATATCCTATGCCCCGTTAGCCCTTGCACCTTTTTCTTCTAAAAGTTGCCAAAAAGAACTCATATTTTGGCTCTTCTCATATCCAGATGGCCCAATTTTCCCCATAAAAGGAGCCTAGATTTTGTCCACAAACTTATGCAGGAAGGAACAGGTAATTGCGCATGCAAAATGGATGGTGATGAGCACGAGGGCCACTGGAGACATGCTGCTACCAGGGCCATACTCATGAGACGGGTGAGCCTACTTCCAGGAACAAGGTGTCTCCTTGCTCAGTCTGCTTCAGGTTCTAGCTTTTAGTCCAAAGACACTTTCAGCTTGGGAAAGTGCTTGTTGACCTGTGGAATGGCAGGGGTACCCACCAGAAAGGTTTGTCACTGACTATGATGGTTCGGATTTAGGAGGATGAAAGATGGATATTATTCTGGTGGTTTTTAGCCCTGAAAAGTGGCCAGAAAAGAAAAAAAAAACGACCAAAGAAGTTCGGTACTTATAATAACATATAGACAACTAGGTGGTGGATTGGAGGGAGCACAGGTAATGTTGATTTGTGGCTTTGCAAGTCAATGTACACCCGTTTCTATTTGAGTCATTTATGCTGTATGGATTCTACTGTTGGTACTCTAGGGATTGAATTCATTCCTTTTTTACTTCAATATTTTATTTTTTTCAATTACTTGTACAAATGTTAACATTTCTTTGTGAAAATGTTTAGTTCATAATTCAGTCCCTTTCTCCTCTCCCCACTCATTTAGAAGGCAAGCAATTTGATATAGATTATACACACAATCATGAAAAAGTATTTCCATGTTAGTCATGTTGTGAAAGAAAACACAGGCAAAAAGAACCCCTCCAAACCCAAGAAAAATAAAATTTTAAAATAATATTTTTTGGTCTGCATTCAGAGTATATCAGTTCTTTCTCTGGATGTGGATAGCATTTTCCATCATGAGCTTTTTTGGAACTGTCTTACATCATGGTATTGCTGAGAATAGCTAAGCCATTCCCCAGTTGATCATCCTACAATGTTGCTGTTATTGTGTACAATGTTCTCCTGGTTCTGATCATTTCACTTATTCTCAGTTCATGTTGGTCTTTCCAAGTTTTTCAGAAATCAGCCTACTCATCATTCCTTATAGCACAGTAATATTCCATCACAATCATATACCATGACTTGTTCAGCCATTCCCCAGCTGATAGACATCCCCACCACAAAATGAGCTGCTATAAATACTTTTGTACACTCATGTCCTTTTCCTTTTTTTAATCTCTTTGGAATACCAACCTCATAGTAGTATTGCTGAGTTAAAAGGTACGTATAGCCCTTTAGGATTAGTTCCAAATTACTCTCCAGAATGGTTGAATCAGTTCACAACTTCATCAAACGATGCATTAGTGTCCTAATTTCCCTAAATTCTTTCCAACATTAAGTTTTTCCTTTTCTGCGGTATTAACCAATCTGATAGGTGTGAGGTAGTTTAATAGGTGTCAGTTGTTTAAATTTGCATTTCTCTAATCAACAATGATTTAAAACATTTTTTATGACTATGGATAGCTTTGATTTCTTCATCTGAAAGCTGTCGATTCATATTCTTTGACCATTTATAAAGTGGGGAATGACTTGTATTCTTATACATTTGACTCATTTTTCTACATATTTGAGAAATGAGGTCTTTATCAGAGATACTTGTTGCAAAACTGTTTTCCCAGTTTTATTTTCCTTCTTCCTTTTTTCCCTTGGCTACATTTGTTTTGTTTGTGAAAAATCTTTTTTTCACTGCTATAAAGGAGTTTATTCTATCCAGGAAGACAATATGAACATGTATAAGTATATGCAAAATACGCGTAAAATAAATACAAGGTAATTTATGTGGGGATGGAGGGAAGCAGGAGAAGTCAGGAAAGATTTCATCTTAAAAAGAGCAAATGAACATGTTTGAGGAAAATGCCAGGGCTTTTATCTTGCCTAAAATCTACTTAAATTTAGGATGCTTTCCCCTATTCTTTCTCGGTAAGTACTATACAGGTAATTTCACTATAACAAGACATATATATTCCCCCCCCCCCCAAAAAAAACCAATCATACTACTATGCAGAATCACACAATAGAAACCACAAGACTCACGGGGGAAATGGGGTTAGGGGCACAACGCTCAAAAACTTTGAAAAATCTTTTTAATTTAATGTAATCAAAATCATCCATTTTACATTCCATAATGCTCTGTTTACTCTTGTTTATCCATAGATCTGACAGGTAAACTATTCATGCTTTCTGTATTTGCTGATGCTGTCAACTTTTATGTTTAAATTATGTACCCATTTTGACCTCATCTTGGTATGAGGTGCGAGATGGTGGTCTATGTCTAGTGTCTTTCATACTTTTCCAGTTTTCTGCAGTTTTTGTCAGCTAGTGAATTCTTGTCTGGAAAGCTAAGTTTTTTGTGTTGACCAAACATTCGATTACTATGGACATTTGCTGCTGTGTTGTGTGTACCTAATCTATCTCACTGATCCACCAGTCTGTTTCTTAGGCAGCACCAGATAGTTTTTTTCCTTTTTCATGAACTCCCCTGATATTCTGGACCTTTTGTTCTTCCGGATAAATTTTGTTATTATTTTTTTTACTTGCTTGTCCTGGCTCTTTCCCCTCCAATATATTAAAAATTCTTTGAAAACAGACACTTTGATTTTTGGTTTTGTGTCCCCAACCCCAGCACAGCTCCTTGGCATGTAGTAGGCACTCAATAAAGTCTTGCTGACTTGAGTTGACAAAGGCAGATAATTTCTCATTCCGCTGACTCACTCAGATAATCACCATCCTCTTTTCTTAAGAGCATAGATCTGGAATGAGAGAGACCATCTTGTCCAGCCTCCTCATTTGGCACGTTAAGATCCAAGACTCAAGAGGTTACATGTCCCACTGTCACAGGTGTCCAAGATTCAAAATTCAGCCCTTGCCCCCTTGTCCTATGTTTCAAGGCAGATATCCTCGAGAAAGGCTTGTTGGTGAGCTTGTCACCTCTTCTTGTATAACTAGATACAGCATTTACAGAGTTTAAAAATATGCCAAACCATGTACTTATATGTGTGTGTGTGTGTGTGTGTTTGTGTGTGTGTGTGTGTGTGTATGATTCTGACCACATCTCTGGGAGGGAGGAGCTTTTATGGCTCCCAATTTGCAGATCAGGAAACAGGCTGAGTGAGGTAGGTTCATTGACTTGCCCAGAGTCATATGGTTATTAAGTGTCTGAATTATGTATCTTTGCTTCACCCTAGCCTAGAAAAATCCTAGCTGCAAGGTTGAGAAATTCTCAGGACCCTGCTCCAGCTTTTCCTTTTCCCTTCTTCTAGGACACCCTAGAATCATGCTCCAAGGACCAGGAATTTAAAAGCATCCTCTTCTCCCTGTGCTATTTCCATGCCTGTGTGGCTGGGAGGCTGAAGTTTGGACCCCAGGGCTGGAATAGGAGCTACCCTTTCAACCCTGGAGATCTCAACATCTGTGCCAACATCCTCTACAACTACTTAGAGGCTAATGCCACGGTAGGAGGGACTGGTCAATAAACCTTTTGGGGAAGAGTCGGGGAAGGGGGAGGGCTTCCTGTCAGTCACTGGATGTCCAGCCCACAAGCAGTTACTTTTCTTAGCAGCTGTGGAAGTACACAATCAGTCCCTGGGGGTGGGGAAATGAACCTGATCAAAGTTCTTCAGTTTTGGAGCCTTGAACTTCAGAATCTAGGTCAGACCAGTTCCACATAAGCAGCTAAGCAAAAAAAAGAGAAAAAAAATGTCCTTCATTATGTTAACAAAAACAGTGGTTTACATGTGCATATATGCCAAATTCATTAGGCAGGTAATGAAGCATTTGCACAAATGTAATTACAGACAGCAATCCTGACAGTCCATAACCCTGCATTAATAATCACTCCAATTAGTTCCGATGATGGAAGCAATTTACAGCACGTCACATGCATAAATAATGGTGTATTTCCTGCACGTGTCATTATTATGTATTAACGAGGCCACCTTGCTATGACTTTCTCAGGAACGTTCCTCTTGAGTTGGAGTTAAAGGTAAAGGAATGATTTCAGTGCAACATGGTGTCATGCTTTCTGGGTCAGGGCTGTGGGTGGGAATTGCTCACCAAGATCATGTACAAGGAAACGCTTCTTCTAAACCCAACAACTAGGTTAAAAAAGCAAGAACCCTGGCTTTGGAAGTGGTTGGTGTAGATTCCAATTCCAGTGTGGAGAGGTCACTTGGCCTCTCCTTGCCTCTGTCTTTTCATCTGTAAAATGGGAGTGTTGGACTAGATCCCATGTAAAATGCTTTTATTCAATGTGCACTATATGCAATGTACTGTTTTTTGGATTACAGCTGCCCCTTTCCCCAAAAAAAGGAAACAGTCCTCTCTTCAAGGAGCACAGGTTTCCTCCAAGACTCAGTTCAGGTTCTACCTTCTATATAAGACTTTTCCTATCCGGTGGGATCAGGAAAATCCCCAAATTACCTGATTTCCCTGGTTTACCTCAGGACTTAGCCCAAGTCTCACCTCCTAGAAGAGGCCTTCTCCAATACCCACCAGCTGTTGGAGACTTCCCAATGTGTCAGTTCTCAAGCATTAATTAAACACCATACTATGCACCAGGCAGTATGTCAAGCACTAGAAATACAAGGAAAGGGAAAGCCAGGTCCTGGTCTCAAGGACCTTCCATCTTAATGGGGTAGACCACATTCCAAGTGGCACGCAGGGTATATGTACAAACGAGTCTTCTTGTACAGAAAGCTCGCAGGAGCTGGAGCAGCCAGGTAGTATTGAGAGGAAGCACCTTCCTGACCAGCACAACAGCAACAGGTCACGGTTGAGCTGACTCTTCCAGGAAGCGAATAGATGTTAAGCCTCTTGAGGGCAGGGACTGTTCCATTTTTTTCCCTCTGAAATTACCTTCTATCTCCTCTGTAGAAGGGAACTAAACATTTATTAAGAGCCTACTATGTGCCAGATTTGGTGCTAAGTGCTTTTCTAATATGATCTTATTTGAACCTCATAGCACCCCTGAGAAGTGGGTGATATGGTTATATTCATTTTTCAGTGGCGAAAACTGGGGCTGGCCCAGGATCACACAGCTAGGAAGGGTGTGAGGCTGAATCTGAACTTAGCCCAGTGCTGTATTATCCACTGTGTCACCTACCTTGTATGTACCTAGTTGTCACCAATAGAAGGTACCCTCCTTGAGGGAGATAACTGCCTTTGTTTTGGTTGTTATGTTTTTGTTTTGTTGGTTTGTATTCCCAACATTTAGCAAAGTGTCTAACTAATATTAACAATAACCACAAGAACTAGCATTTATAAAGTGTCTTAAGGTTTGCAAAGTACTTTACAAATTTTATCTCATGTATACAGCCGGTGTTTGGTAAATGCTTAGTGATTGATTGAATGAATGATGTACACAGAGAAGTAAATATAAAACATTTATTTTAAGTAAATACTAGCTGTCCTCTAAAGTCCCTCTGTCATTTTGGGTACAATGTTTCTGGGTGTGCACAAAGACTCTTTTTTTAAAAAAAAATGTTTATTTATTTATTTTTGGTTTTCAACATTCATTTCCACAAAATTTTGAGTCCAAGCTTTCTCCCCATCTCTCCCCTCCTCTCACCCCAAAACACCTTGCATTCTGATTACCCGTTCCCCCAATCTGCCTTCACTTCTATCACACCCCTCCCTTCTTTATCCCCCTCTTTACTCTTTTCTTGTAAGGCAAGATAGATTTCTATACCCCATTGCCTGTATTTCTTATTTCCCAGTTGTGTGTAAGAACAATTCTAAACATTCATTCCTAAAACAATGAGTTTCAACTTTTCTCCCTTTCTCCTTCCCCACCCATCCCCACTGAGAAGGCAAGCAATTCAGTATAGCTATATATATGTAGCTTTGCAAGACTTCCATAATAGTCATGTTGTGCAAGACTAACTATATTTCCCTCCATCCTATCCTCTCCCCCATTAATTCTATTCTCTCTTGACTCTGTCCCTCCCCAAAAGTATTTACTTCTAATTACTCCCTCCTCCCATTGGTCTTCCCTTCTATCATCCCCCACACCCCACTTATCCCCTTCTCCCCTACTTTCTTGTAGTGTAAGACAGATTTTCATACCAAATTGATTGTGCATGTTATTCCCTCCTTAAGCCAAATGTGATGAGAGTAAGCTTCACTTTTTCCTTCTCACCTTCCTCCTTCCCCTTTCATTGAAAAAGCTTTTTCTTGCCTCTTTTATGAGAGACAGTTTGCCCCATTCCATTTCTCCCTTTCTCCTCCCAATAAATTCCTCTCTCATTTCTTAATTTTATTTTTTTTAGATATTGTCCCTTCCTGTTCAACTTACCCCTCTGTCTATATATGTATGTGTATAATCCCTCCAACTACCCAAATACTGAGAAAAGTTTCAATAGTTACAAATATGATCTTTTCATGTAGGAATGTAAACATTTCAACTTTAGTAAGTCCCTTGGGATTTCTCTTTCCTGTTTACCTTTTCATGCTTCTCTTGACTCTTGTGTTTGAAAGTCAGATTTTCTATTCAGCTCTAGTCTTTTCCTCAAGAATGATTGAAAGTCCTCTGTTTCATTGAATGACCATTTTCCCCCATGAAGTATTATACTCAGTTTTGCTGGGTAGGTGAATCTTGGTCTTAATCCTAATTTCTTTGACTTCTGGAATATCATATTCCAAGTCCTTCCATCCCTTAATGTAGAAGCTGCTAGATCTTGTGTTATCCTGATTGTATTTTGACTATACTCAAATTGTTTCTTTCTGGCTGCTTGCAATATTTTCTCCTTGCACTGGGAACTCTGGAATTTGGCTACACTATTCCTAGGAGTTTTTCTTTTCTCATGTCTTTCAGGTAGTAATCGGTGGATTCTTTCAATATTTATTTTACTCTCTGGTTCTAGAATATCAGGGCAGCTTTCCTCGATAATTTCATGAAAGATGATGTCTAGGCTCTTTTTTTGATCATGGCTTTCAGGTAGTCCCATAATTTTTAAATTGTCTCCCCTGGATCTATTTTTCCAAGTCGGTTGTTTTCCAATGAGATATTTCACATTATGTTCAATTTTTTCATTCTTTTGGCTTTGTTTTGTAATTTCTTGGTTTCTCATAAAGTCATTAGCTTCTATCTGTTCCATTCTAATTTTTAAAGAACTATTTCCTTCAGTGAGCTTTTGAACCTCCTTTTCCATTTGGCTAATTCTGCTTTTTAAAGCATTCCTCTCCTCATTGACTTTCTGGACCTCTCTTGCCATTTGAGTTAGTCTATTTTTAAGGGTGTTATTTTCTTCAGCATTTTTTGGGGTCTCACTTTTCTTGATTTTCTTACATCACTCTTGTTTCTCTTCCCAATTTTTCCTCTGCCACTCTTACTTGATTTTCAAAATCCTTCTTGAGCTCTTCCTCAGGCTGAGACCACTGCATATTTATTTTGGAGGTTTGGGATGCAGAAGCCTTGCCTTTATATCATGCTCTAATGGTATGCATTGTTCTTCCTTATCCAAAAGGATGGAAGAAAATACCTGTTCACCAAGAAAGTAATCTTCTATAGTCTTATTTTTTTCCCTTTTTTGGGCATTTTCCCAGCCAGTTACTTGACTTTTGAGTCCTTTGTCAAGAGCAAGGTATACTCTAGGGACCTGTAAGTTCTCAGTCCCTCCAAGGTGGCACAATCAAGGGAGAAGAGTTTACTCTTCTCCTGGCCTGAGCTCTGGTCTGGCAGCTACCACAAGCTTTTCTGCCCAGGATCTGCAAGTAGAGTTCCCTGTCCAGAGCCTCCACCAGCTCCACCACGTCAGCACTCTTCCTCTCCCCAGGACTACCAGTCCTGGCTGAGATTCAGATCAGCAGCTCAATTGCCCCAGGGTCTTTAGGTGGAGGGCTCCAAAAATGGACGTTGCCAGTGCAGTGGCTGCTGTTGGCAGGTCCAGATTGTGTTGGCTTCTCACCCAGGTGAAAGAGCTTTCTCACTGACCTTTGAAGTTGTCTTTGGCATTTTGGGTTGAACAATCTAGGAACTACAGCTGCTGCTGGGGATTCTGCCCCCTGAAACCTGCCTTGGTTCTGTTCCTGTCACACTGCATGGCCAAGGCTGGACTGGACTCTGCTCTGAGCCTGGTGCAATACACCTTTCCTGTCAGCCTTCCAGGCTGTCTTGGGCTGGAAATCTCCTTCACTCTGTCATTTTGTGGCTTCTGCTGCTCTAGAGTTTGTTTAGAGTCATTTTTTACAGGTATTTTATGGGCTATAGGGGAGAGCTTTTACAAGTCCATCCTTCTACTCTGCCATCTTGGCTCCATCCCCTCCTCCCCACAAAGAGCCCTTTTGTTGGATTCATTTAGGGGGAAAATGCCAGATAAAAAACCTAAGTCCTACAAAGAACAGATGTCTCCCTTGTTTACGACTAACATTTGAAGGTCATTCATTAGCCATTAGATCATAGGATCCCAGCATAAGAGCCAGGAGGGACCTTAGAACTTATCAAATCTAATCTCTCCTTTTGCAAATGAGTAAACTGAGGCCTGGAGGAGGGGAGGTCAGAAGATATCACAGGAAGCTAGGTGGGACTGCTAATACAATGTATGGCAGATTCCAAAAGACCTCAAGAAGCTGAAACATTGACCTTCCCTGAATAAGATGAAATTGAATAGGAATAAATGTAAAGTCTTAGAACTGGGTCCAAAATGTCATCCTGATGATGATCAATTAGATGACAGAATTAAAAATGATGAGCTGATTCAATGATTGGCTACCTCCATGTGAGTAATCATGTGGGACCAGTGAGGTCCCCAGAAGGCCAGTGCCTAGCCTAGTCACACAGTGAGTGGTAGAGCCAAATTTCCAATCCAGATCCACAACATCATAGCAGATGTGACTTGAGGACTTTATTTGACATTCAGGTCAAAGACAAGTGATTCCCTTGGGGAGCTACAGCACATGAGGACAGTCCATCTGGCAGGGCCATTCATTTTTTTCATCAACATTCTCCTCTGGAGCAAACTGGGGCAGCCAGGTGGCATCATACTGCATAGAGCCTGAAGTCAGGAATATTCTTCTTTCTGAGTTCAACTCCAGTTTAAGACATATACTAACTGTGTGACCCTGGGTAAATCATTTCATCCTATTTGTCTCAGTTTCCTCATCTGTAAAATGAGCTGGAGACAGAACTGGCAAACCATTCCAATATCTCTTCCAAGAAAACCCCAAATGGGGTCATGGAGTGTCAGACACAACTGAAAAACCATTGAAGCCAGAGGAAGCCAGCTTAAAAGGAAAGCTGCCTTTGAGGCTGCCAGATTCAGGTCTGTGGCAGCTTACAGAGCCATGCCAGAACCTAGTTGCCATAAAGCTTCTGCCTGTTCAGCTCCATCACATCACGTACCAAACGAAGGCTATAATTAAAATTTTACTTGCGCAGTTGGGAGGCCCCCATGGGCCCCAAGGGTAGAAAGACTCCTGTCTGGTAAAGCTTCATTGCAAACTGGCATGTTTTGCAAACCCGGGGGAAGCCAAAGGGTAAAGGAGAAAGCCTTCAAATCCCGCTAAGCCAAATACAGAGGAGAAGCTGTGATTTTTGAATAAAGCATAGTCCAGTCATTAATGGCAGCCCCACCTTCCCCCTGGGGGAGGCAGCATACAGTTAAGTCTGCAGTGAGGGGACCAACACTGATTATCCTTCTCAGACAGCTGAATGCTGAATCTATCCAAAGCCAAGCTGGGTTCATGAGTCCCCTGCCTCTTCTCTCTTAGAGGGCCAATGAGAAATATGGATGATTCTGTTCACTTGTGGCCTTTTCTGGTCTGCATCAGGCCTGAAACTGCCACACTGGCTTCCTGGTCAGAGAAAAAAAAACTTTTTCAGATGGCACACTCTTAATTCCAATCTGACCATGCAAATCCTTTTTAGAATGATGTAACAACCATTGGGATTTTGTAAGCTCCAAGGGTCATCAGTCTGAAGTTGGACAGGACCACGGAGGACAGTTCATTTTACAGATGAGGAAACTGAGGGTGAGAAAGGGAGAGTGAGGATCCTATGGTGAAACAGCAATTAAGTATCAGAGGTGAGATTCGAATCCAGGTCTTCTGACACCAGAGCCACAGGGATTCCCCATCTTGAGAGCGGAGATTCCTTCCATCAGAAGCATCTTACCACAGTCCCATAAGAGTTAAATTCCTGGGCCTCAGAAGGTTCAGGTCACATAACTAAGAAGAAACAGGGATGGAATTTGGACTCCAGTTGTTTGGACTGAGGCAAACCACTGCCTCTCAAGGCAGTAAACATTAAAATACCAGACCCACATGCTTTGAATACATGTGCATTGCATACACATGCTGCTTCAACTTTTCTGTAAAGGGTGCTTTGAAATCCTTTTCCTGAAGTATCACTTTGTGTAGGTGAGGTCTCCAAACCCTGATTCTCTTGGAACATGTCACAAATCCCTATCATGGGATTCTAGCTCCCAATTTGGAATGCTTTTGAGACCTCCAGGTATGCCTAATCCTTTCTAGAGGTGAGGCACATTTGCCTCTGCCTGTGGCCTTGCAGGGGGCTGATCTGTGACTTTCTGTGCTTGACCCAGGTCCCATGGGAAGATCTGCGTTATCTCTTTGGGGAAATCATGTATGGGGGCCACATCACAGACGACTGGGATCGCAAGTTGTGCCGGAGCTACTTAGAAGAATTCATGAGCCCCTCCATGGTAAGACTGCCTTCAGAGCTAGGATCCAGTTTGTGCAAAGCCTGCTCCTGAATGGAGATGGGCTTTCTTCTGACCTTGGGTTCCTAGTATTTTCTCACTTCTGGATTTGTCATGGAGATGGCTGTGCTGACAGGTTGTATCCCTATTCCTTGGTTGAAGGTAAGCCTCTTGACGACAAGCATTCTTCCTTCAGTTTCAGTTTAGTCCTTTCCTTGACACGTTGGTTTGGAGCTGTGGTTTCCTCAGTGTGGAGAACACCCTCCACATGGCCAGATTGCCACCTACTTCAAAATCCAGAGTCTTAATTGTCTGTGGGCATTCAGCAATTTGTACATCATGTATGTGTCCATGACAGGACTTGATTTTTGGGGGGGGACAGGGTCTCCCATCTCAGCCCGGCTGTTAGGGTAGCAGTCACTCACTGGGAGAACCCACTGTTGAATTGACCTGGTATATGGTCCATCCCACCTTAGGCTGCCTGAGAGCTCACCATATTGGGGCTGGACTTTGTGTGGACACCCAGTCTGGTTGGGGAGAGGACCATGTTTACTAAATACCTACTATGTGCAGACACTGTGCTAAGTGCTTTACGTTGTGATCTCATTTGATCCTCACAACAACCTTGGGAGGTAGGTGCCGTTATTATCCCCATATTACAGTGGAGGAAACTGAAGGAGGCAGAGGATAAGTGATTCACATAGCTAGTATCTGAGGTTGGATTTGAACTTGTTTCCCTGACAGTGAGGCCAGCTCTCAATATGCTGGACACACTGCCTCTTTGCCTTGTATGTGACAAGCATGTAACAAATGTGCAATAGCTTGAACTGGAACTAGGAAGATATTTGCTTGTACAATGATTTCTTTTCTAGCCCAAAGGGTCCAGTAACCAAGTCATGAAAGTCTGTTTTCCTCTAACTGGGAAGCTGAAAGGAACAGATATTCCATTCTCTCTGACTCTTATAAAACTCCAGGCTAGGATCATTCATGGCCATTTCTAGGTGTAAGAGGGGTCCCTTCTGGGAGACCCAAAATTATGTCTGTGCTCTTTCCCCTCCATGCTAATCTCACAGCCCCTGCCTCTCAGTGTTATACAGCTGCTTGTGCCCGGTACACTCCAGTTTACGTGCCTGCTCTGCCAGGGGACCACCAGGATTCTCCCAGGCATTAACAACCTTCCCTCACCAGTTCACATAATATATTTTGTTTTCTTTAGTGAACTTATTATGTAATAATGTGTGTTGTGATCATCTGAGTTTCTGTTTCGTACACATACACACACACACACACACACACACACACAGCCATACCAATCAAACAAACTCCATGAGAATCATTGAAGTTTAGAGTAGACTCCCCAAAACCATCTGTTCCAACCCATGTATGAAGGACTCCCTGCTGTAGCTGACCTGGCAAGGAGGGGGCAAGGAGGAATAACGTCACCTCCCAAGGCAGCCCCTCCCATGAGGCAGCTTTCATCATCAGGAAGTTTTTCTTGACTTGGAAATGAAATTACAACTTTGCTACTTTCACACACTGCTTCATTGACTCCCCCCCAGGATCACCCCCAGGACAAATCGAATCCTTCCTCCATAGACAGCCCTTCAAAGGCAACGACCAAACTTTGTCCAACCCTCTACCTCCACCAGGCACCTTGAAATGCTTTCACCAAATTAGGATCTTAATAAGCGTTTGCTAAATGGATGCCTAGCATTCTCAAGGTTTTAATTGTGTGAAAAATAGCTGCAAAAAAATAATTTTTATTATTTCAGACATACTGGATTTTCCTAATTTTCCTGAAAATGTTCTACTAGAAATGCATTTAGTAATTGCAACTTGAACTCCCAGCAAGTTACCTTCAAAAACTCCAATTCAATCCCATGGATATTTTTAAACACCTACTATGTGCTCAGCACTGTACAAGACAGAAGCAGGACAATGCTTGCCCCCAAGCAGCTTCTGTTCTGCTGAAGGAACAGAACCGTAAATAATACAATATTCCAAACAACAACTATTTGGAAATTCAAAATACATGAAAATAGCTTCATTGTCTCATTCCAAAATAGCAGCCTCTGTGTGTGTGCGTGTGTGTGTGTGTGTGTTTCACAGACATACACAGAGAGTCCACTATTTTGGAATAGGACAGTGAAGCCATTTTCCATGCAGTTTAGATTATATGTAACCACACACACACACACACACACACACACACACTCACACACTCACATGTATGTATGTATTTTTTCCTTCAGTAAAATTGATGGCGCTAAATACCTCTTAGTGGGGGCTGTATAGAAAAGCTCTTGTCTCCCTTCTAACTGCTGTCATGGGCCAGCCCCCAGCTCCCAATCTTTCAGTCTTTCCTCAGTCCTAATGAACAGGATTGTACATGTCAGAAAGCCACTTTCAATATAGCTCGATTGGAAATCACTCCTCAGAAGGGGCCTGGGAGCAGGTTACCATGGAGACAAGAAGGATAAACAGGGCTGTGTGTCTGACCTCCAGCAAGGCTGATTTCTCCAAATGATGGTGGAGGTCAGGGGGGCTGCAGGAGAAGCTCACGTGGCTGTTTTGTCTTCCTATCTGGCCTGTGGATAAATGGAGAATGAGGGCTGCCAAACGAGGTGGTCCATTAACCTTTGTCCACCTTGTCGCTGGCATCCCAGTGATTGCCAGTGCTGTGGCAGGGACAGGACTGAGGGGCATCACTGGTGTGGGGATGCCCTTTAGAAATACAGGAGCCCAGACTCCCAGACAGACCTTCAAGAGGGGTCCTTGCTAACTGGCCACATCCTCCTGACACTCAAAAGGCTGTGCCCCCGTTGGATCCCCAGGCTCAGGCTGACTTGCAGGAAAGATGTTGTCAGAGCGCCTCATCACTTGTCAGTGATCGCCACCACAGATACTGCCCTAGGGTTCTGAGGTTTGTCGAACATTTTTACATACATGCAGAGCTGTAATTAGGACAGGATGACTTCCTTTGGGTTTTTTTCCCTCAGTATCTGGCACAGTGCCTGGTATATTAACTGTGATTTCAGTGAGATAGAGAACCCCCTGACTTCCCACTGACCAGTGTTCCACACCCAGCAGCGGTCACTTCAGATGGTGCATCTGTCAGAGAAGAGTGAGGTGGGGATGGAGCAGGCATTGAGCCCCAGCTTCCTCCCCTTCCCAAATCATTCCCAAACCAAGCCAGCTACACTCTCGACATCCTCCTTAACTCCTTCCTGGAAGACACCCAAAGTTCTGCTGGGGGAGCTCTGGCTTGATCCAGCTTCCACATCACTTTCCAGTCATTTCAAAAGCAGTCGACATTCACATACCTCATGCTCCTCATGTGCTGCCTTCCAAACTGGAATGTAAGCTATGAAGGCAGGCACTCTTACTTAGTACAGTGCCTAACACCAAGAAGTCACCTAGGAAATAATTGTTCATACACTGTATTGCCAGTTCAAGGGAGTCACCTAGTTCATAAGCATTTCTTAAATGCCTACAACACTGTGCTAAGCATCGGGGACCAAGGAGAAGCAGGAGACAGTCCCTAACCCCAGGGCAGCTGGTGGAGAGAAGCTGGAGTCTAGAGTCAGGAAGACCTGGACACTGGTTGTGAGCAGTGCCCCAGGCAACGAAGATTGGCAGCTGGTGCTGATCTGGATTGTTTGAGGAAATGGCTTATATTTGTGAAATCCCATGTCCATCAGAGAGGTAGGGAGGGAGAAAGGAGAGAGAGGGGGGGTAAAGGGCAGGGTAAGGCAGGGGCCAGGGGAGGGAATAAGAAGGGCAGAAGGAAAAGGAGAGAGAGAAGGAGGGGAGAGACAAGGAGAGGGAGAGAGAAGAGGTGGGAAAGGGGAGGGGAGAGAGAGGGGGAGAGGAGCAGAAGGAGAAGGAGGAGAGAGAACAAGAGAGAAGAGAGAGGGAGGGGGAGAGAAGAGGGAGAACGAACCACCACCCCACCCCACCCCCAGCTGACCAGCACCCTGCCTTGCATACAGTACTCAGTCAAAAGTAGCTGGTTGATTGACTGAATTGGATTACATTCAACTAAACTCTGAGCTGATGTGTAGCTTTGAACTGGTGTGTGCACTTTAAATCCCCACCCACCCCCCCACCCCCAATTATCTTATCTGATCTTGAATCTTGCCCGATATTAACTTGGCTTGCTTTATCTGAATATTTCTTGCATTGGAATAGTGGAGCTCTAAGCCCCTTCTGAGGCTATAATCCTCTGATCCTAGCAGAGCTTGAAGGCTAAAGACAGGCAGTGACATAAGCTCACAAGTAACTAATCACATTTTTAACATGCTAAGTACTTGGGAAAGGCTCCAACAGAATGGCAAAAACAAAAAACAGCCCTCGATTCTGATGGATAAGAACTTGGTTTGATTTGGTGTCAAGGAACAGGGAGCTTGGGAGGCAAGCTCCCTCGTTTGCTCCTGGTCCTTTCCACCTGTGGCATGTGGGGTCCTCGGCTCACCTCCCTTCCCTGCACAAATCCGAGACTCCCAAGACATTCACTGTTGCTTGTAGAGGAATTTCTGCATCTGCATGTCTCTTCCCTTCTTCATACTGTCCCCCTCCCACCTGTGCTTCAAACCTGCTCCCCTCTGCTTGTTATGAGGAAGGGGTGCTGGCGTCCAACTCTCATACTCTCTGAGTCTGTGATACCTCCTCATGTGGAAGGCCAACACTCTGAGGGCAAGAACCATGGTTTATGTTTCTTTTAAATCCTCTGGATAGCCCACTGCCAAAGACAGAGTAATACTTGGCATTTCTAGAGAGCTTTCATGTTCGCATGCACATTATCTCGTTGGGGCTCAAATTTCTATGGGCATTACTAACCCCATTTTACAGATGAGAACACTGAGGATCAGGGAGGTTGCCCAGGGTCACACTGTTGATATACATACATACATATATACATACATGTACATATATCTGCATGTATGTATACACATGTACACGCATATCCCAAGAGGTAGAATTTGAACCTGGGCCTTCCTAAATCCAAGCTCAGTGCTCTATCCACTATACCATGCTGCCTTACAGATAAGTATCCCCTAATCCCTGTGTGATCGTAAGCAGGTCGATGCTCAGTTTGCTCATCTGTAAAATGAAGGGACGGGAGAATGTAATCTCCTTGGAGGCAAAAATGTTTGGGTTTTGTGGGCTGAGTTCAGGGCCTTGCTCAGAGGATAGCAGATGCACTGAGTCCTAAGAAACTTGTTTTCATTAATAGGATAAATTTGTAATTAGTTTTATTAATTTTTCATGTAAACAAATGCTTCTGAAGTGTTTAGAAAGGTCTGTTTAATATTTCAAGCTTTATAGACTGAAACTTCCTCAAATGATTACAAATTCTAATGGACAGAGTCTGAATTAATGGCATTTGGGGGCCCTTAATAATCACCTGACCTTTTGAGTTAAGGATTCCCATTTGATAACTTCTCAAAATTAACATTATCATGCTTAATAGTCTTTCTGCTGACACTGAAACAAAATCACATAGATACGACTCTTCCATGGCTTACATTGAAATTAAACCTTTGTGTGTTTAATTTAGAATCTGATAGAGCTCTCTGAAACTGAGAATTTAAATTTTTCATTTTGTACCTTATTTCCTAGCACATATTACAGAACTTAGCAGAATCAAGAGTGAATTTTAAACCTATTTTTGACTTGCTTTCTTAAGATTGCTACTGTTGCCACTCCAAATGTCTGGCTGGATTTAAAATCTTGAACATTTCTTAAACCTATCTTTCTGTGTTAAGCTGGGATATACTCTCTCCTAACACAGGTTGAGTGCCCTGAGGACAGCTACTCCTTCCCCTTTCATGGTTCTAGGAGTGGTCCAGAGGATCTGCAGATAATTTTCTAGTACTCTGGCTGATGAGCCCCTATCTAATGTGTCTCCTAATGTCATTTAGCCAGTTAACATCAGTTAGCTTTTTCAAAAGGTATTTTCTAAAAAGGTATAGCAAGGACCATGTACAACATCCCCCTAAACCAGGGACATAGTGTCCCCTCTACACACCCACATGGTCCCAAGAGAGTAGGATCAAACTTAAGTGATTGCTACAACCTCCCCACCCCCCCCCCCCAAAAAAAATAGGGGAGGAATACTCCCTTCTATGGGGAATTCTTTTCTGCCTACAAGGAGTCCCTCAAAAGGTCACTGCTGAGTGTGGGACAGCCAATGGTTGAATCACTCCCTAGCTTACAAGCTAGGACACAAAGTCTCTGTTGTAGGGTCAGTTCACTCTTAGGCTGAGTGGTCAAGCAATCACTCAGGGCTGGTTATTCATTAGACTCAGCTACTGCTACTACTGACTTCAGCTGTGGAGGGGACCTTTGTTGGCCATCTGACCTGCTCAAGGTCACAAGGCCAGACCTGGACTCTTTTATCTCTGATAAGTGTTCATCACAGATCAGGAAAGAAAAGCCACAAAAGAAATAAATAATGGAGTGATGCCTTCATGGCCACAAGATGCCCCAGTGGGCAATAGACAGCAGATTACTCTGCTTTCTTACCCAGAGACCCATGGCCCTTCTCCTTACCTGAATGTCCCCAGAAAAGAGAGCTTTCCCATTCATGCAAGCCTTAGAGCCAATTTTTTGAAAAAAGTTCATTCTCAGGCAGTAAACCAACAGGAGACAATCTGAGAGTAGTTGGAAGCAGGGAGGGGAAGAAACCTGGACCTGGAGTCAGGGAGAACTAAGTGCAGATCTGGCCTCACTTACAGGACAAGTATGACCCTGGGGAAGTCACTTCCCCCAAATGGGGATAATGAGAGCACCTACTTTCCAGGGATGTAATGAGGATAAAAGGGGGTAATGACCCCTGGTGAAGGACAGCCTGAAGAAAGGAGACATGGGGACAGATATGAGAGCTGGAATCAATCGGACCCAGCAAATGTTTGTTATTCTTATCATTAAGAATAATCACTGCCATTTCTATAATAAAGTTTTACAAATATCATCTCATTTTGTGCTCACAGCAACCCTGGGAGGTAGCAGCTATTATTATCCTCATTTTACAGATGAGGAAATTGAGGTTGTCAGGTTAAATGACTTCCTCAGGGTCCCTATGGCTAGTGTCTGAAACAAGATTCAGACTCAGGTCTTTCAAACTCCCAGGTCGAGCTATCCATCTATTAGGCTCCCTAGGCTGGATGTGCTGAATGAGGGCGGGCTTAGGGTCCTACCCACTCCACAGTCAGGAATCAGGGCAGGACATTAGTGGAGGAGGAAGGGCACAGATTGCCTGAGATTTGGATTAACCCCCTTTCTTCCTATGGCTGAAGTTCGAAGGTGAGCTCCTGCTGGCCCCAGGCTTCCCAGCTCCGCTCACCCTGGACTACGCTGGCTACCACCAGTACATAGAAGAAGCACTGCCTCCCGAAAGCCCGGTGTTGTATGGCCTCCATCCCAACGCTGAAATTGGATTCCTGACCGTGACTTCAAATAGTCTCTTTAGAGTCCTGTTGGAGATGCAGCCCAGGAATCTACTGATCAATGAAGAGCTGGCCCAGTCCACGGAGGAAAAGGTACAGCATGCATTCATTAACCCTACTGGCTGGCCTTAACCTGCTTCTTTCAGCCTCTTGCTGGGGAGACAGAAATGTCCAACTTCGTTTTTCCTGCTTTTGAGGACATGGCAAATTTTAAAATTGTAATAGGAAATTAACATTTTCTCCACCCAATTATTCCCCTTTCCCTCTTACAGTTACTTATATAAAATTGTAACTGACCAATGGATGGGCTATTGTCTGAGTGACTAGCTATAGGCCAAGCTCAGTGCTGGGGACAGCAGATAGAATGTCAGCCTTGGAGTCAGGGAGACACGAGTTCAAATCCTGTCTCAGATATTTGCTAGCTCTGTCCCCAGGCAAGTAAAATTGACTTTTGGGGCCCAAATGTAAAAGTTTACATTTGCCTGTCAGGAGACTTTGGGATCCTGTTTCTTTCACCCGCTGATGACCTATGTCTTCTCATTTGGTGCCACTGGCAAATGGGAGGAGGGTGCTAATCAATACTTTTATCCAAATAATTAAGAAAATATTAAGCAGCACAGTCTCTGGGGCACTCCACTGGAGACCCCATTCTAGGGCTATACCAGACAAACTTCTCTTTGGGTCTGGGTGTTCAACCAGTTCTTGTTCAGTTGTGTCCAATTCGTCATGAGCCCATGGACTCACTGTCCAAGGGGTTTTCTTGGAAAAGATACTGGAGTGGTTTGCCATTTCCCTCCCCAGTTTTATGCAGACAGGAGTTAAGTAACTTGCCCAGGGTCACCCAGTATCTGGTGTTTCTGACTCCAGGCCCTTATCTACTGCTCTTATCTACTGCACCACCCAGCTTCCCCACCTCTGGGTACACCTAATGTGCTCTCATCTACCCCTGTCTCCATCTTGTCCAATCTGAGTAAACTCTGATCTTTAGCATCTTTCCAATTTCTCATGGAGTGGGCCCATCTAAGAGAGAAAGAAGAGCCTGCTATGACCTTTTTCAGTCCCTGAGGACATGCTGACTTGGTAACCATTGTTTCTTTCCAACCATTAGATGTTAAGTAAGGCCATTGCTAGGGTGAATGACCAGGGCTTTGCCTCTGAGGACTCAACACTGAGTTATTGGGGAAAAAAAGATTCCATGTGCAGGTATGGGGAAGCAGACCACCATTAATAATCGCTTATTGGGGAGTCCCCAGAACTAAGGCAGATTTCTCAAGACCTGGTCATGCTACCATTTTCTGACAAGCTCACTTGTCAGGAATGCTATTAGAACTTAGCAAGCCCTTGGACAAAGTCTCTTGGGCTCCACACTACCATAACTCATGACCCTTCCCAGGCTACAGGCAGTCATCCTTCTAGCAAGCATCAAAGGTAAGGTTTGAACCCAGGCTCTCCTGCCTCAGCACCTAGCACTCTGCCTCCCCACAAGGCCCTGATTCTAGGAAAGCTCAATCTGGGTGCTCCGGAACTCTTGATGTTTCTGATTTAAGGTTAAGGCTATTCTGGATGACATCTTGGAGAAGCTTCCTGAAGAGTTTGACATGGCAGAGATCATGCAGAAAACCCCACTGCGCAGCCCCTATGTCCTTGTGTGTTTCCAAGAGTGTGAGCGGATGAACCTCCTCCTGCAGGAGATCCGTGGGTCACTGCGGCAGCTGGACCTTGGCCTAAAGGTAAGCAGAAGGGACTGGAGCTAGGGTGGGCCTGGCCTTCTATGGGTCTGCTCACCAGGCTGCTCCCTTCTCTCCCCCACTGCAGGGTGAGCTCATGATGTCTCCTGATATGGAAGCCTGGCAGACAGCGCTGAATTACGACACTGTGCCCGACACCTGGCTCCGGCTGGCCTATCCCTCCACCTATGGCCTTGCCCAGTGGTGAGTGGCCCCAGGGCCCACCTTCATGGCCCAGATACTCTGAGGTTTGAGTCCCCTTACTGTCATTCAGAATTACAAGGGGGTGAGCCCAGAGGATTAAAGATAAAAGTGATGCCCCTCAGATACTGACCAGAACATTCCTATCTGGCCACGACCAGCGGGGAGTTTATTTTGTGAGACTTTGCTGTTTTATTAGGAGTTTGATTTATTTTTACTTTTTAATTCAGTTGTTGAGGGGAAAGGAAAAAAGCTAATCAATGTTTATACAAATTTAAAAAAAAAAAACAAAAATGGGAAACACTGATAGATTAAATTTGGGAGGAATCATGTCAGATACCTGCTGGGCCACCATGACGGCTTCCCTCTGAGTTCCCTTGGTCTTATCTTCCTGACTGACAAAAGCCACAGAGGCCTTTCCTTGGTGCTCTGATGGTCTCTCTTGTGAACCCCCACTGCCAGTGTAGACCAACCTTCTCATCTTCTAAGATATCGGGGGTCCAGAAAGGTTGAGAGACTTACCCAAAGGCACCCAGGTAATTAAGAGCAGAAGGAGGATTTGAATTCTGATCTTCTGATTCCCCTCTCCTTCCATCAATGTGATGACATACTAGGCAAGGTATCAGGATCCTAGTTCAAATCCTGGTACCTACCTCTGTGGGGTCACACTGGACAGGCTGCTTTTCTGGATTTCTTAGCCATAAAATGGGGACAGAGGAGAAGGCTTAGATCTCAAAGGCCCTAAATCCCAGCTCTAACTCCAGCGATTGGTCTGTTAAACCAACAGCTTTTCTGGACTGGAGGTTTTTCCTAGTGACCTCTTGTTCTGGCTTTGATCCTTTGATGGGCGTGTTAATTCTAGACATTTAAACTCCATCATCTGGGGCCTCCTCTTGCAGTGAGCTGGATTCAGTGACCATTGGCCGCCCTCCCTGCTTTCCTATGACCTCACAACACCTTGGTGAGGAGGGCACTGAAGGTTTACAGGTTAGGAAACTGAGCCTTTGAAGCTCACACAGCTGACAGGCTTCAAGGGTGGATTCACACCCTGGTCTGTCTCTCTACTGTCACAAACTGGGCTGGGGCGGTCAGTGGATGCTTGGGAGAGGGTGGTAGAAAAGCCCGAGTCTCCTCCTGCAGGTTGAGTGTGACCTGTCCAAGCAATGCAGAGGGTACTGTGCCATCTTCTGCAGGAGGCCCCGACAGCCCACAGGTGGAGCGCTGTACAAACTTAAAGCCCTAGACAAACGCTACCTAATGTTATTCCTCTCCACTGGGCCTGGTCCGAGGGGCTTCTTCCATCCTGAAGTGACCTTGTATTGACATGGGTTTCCACGTTGCCCCCTGTGCATAGCCTGCTTGGGCGGTCTCAGAATCAGAAGGCCTGGGGTGGAGCCACTTCCAACACTCACCTGTTGTGTGGTCCTTGGCAAGTCCCTCACCTTTCTATGTGCCTCAGTTTGCTCCACTGTAAAATGACGACAGTAACACTGTAACACCCACCACCCAGGGTTAAAATGGGAAACTCCAGGGAGGGAAGGCGAGCCACTTATGGAGTGATGCTGTGCTCAGTGGCCCCATTGGGGTTATGGTTCCTACTACTTCCCACCCTACAAGGAGCCAGGCGTAAGGGTGTCCCCAAAGTCAGTGCGACTCTAAGAGCTTCTACAGTTAAAGTGAGCTATTTTTTTAAGCTTTTCTGTGTCTTCTTTTAAGCTATGAAAGTGCTCAACTGCACCAAGACCTTGAGCACACCCTCTGCTTTGTAAGGTGTTTGTAGCAGATACAGAAATGGATCTATTAAAAAAAAGGGACCACAGAGATAACATTTAGAGTCCTCAGTGGCAGCCTTGTATGCCCCTGTCATTTTACAGAGGAGGAAACAGGCCCAGCAAGATGAAGGCTTTCCCAAGGTCTCACACAGGACCCCAGAGGTCAGTCTTTGTGGATAAGAAAACTGAGGCCAAAATGTCAACCTGCCCAAGGTCCCACAGAGAACAGACTAGTGATGGACTGTGGGCAACAAACCACCCAGGAGAGAACTCTGACCAAAGTGACCAGTTAAACAACTTTTAAAATAAAGGGGAAAGTGAGTCTCCTGGGAAATCTTGTGGGGCTGCTTCAGCCTGGGAGCCAACCTTAAAGACAAAGGTGCATTAATCAGGACATAAGGCCACGTACTTAAAGAGAACTTTACTAACATAAGCAACATGATGCTCTTTCCCACCGTGGCCAGCAGCAGCCAGTCTTGTCATTAGCCTCACTGACCTACTTCACTCGTGTATTTTTCATGTATTTGTGTATTTTTATTTAACTAAAAACCTCACCACATAAACTGACTTTTAGAATTCTGATTCTCTGAGAAAATGACTGTTCTCTGGAAGGACAGACTGATCAACTGATTCCAAACTGTGTTTTTTATCTCCAAGGCTAGGGGGCAAAGAAGCCAATTTAGGAGATTTATACAGCCCCCAGGTTCCCAGAATTATGGGCATGGTCTCAGGAGGAACCACTAGCCTTTGTTACCAATGGATTAACCTTAAGCTCAAAGTTAGAGTTTTCAGGAGGTGGGGGTGGAAGCTTGGCACGTTCCATCTGCAGGAATCTTGTGTTCTTCTCCAGATCCACCTGTGAATTTGCAAAAACTCTCCAGAATCAAATGGGTCCTGCCAAATATCTTACCGGGCTTTCTCTTCTTCTATCCCGCCAGGTTCAATGACCTCCTCCTGAGATGCCGAGAGCTCGACACTTGGACCCAAGACATGGTCATGCCAGCAGTGGTGTGGCTCTCTGGATTCTTCAACCCACAATCCTTCCTGACAGGTAGGGGCAGGGCTCTCAGCCACGTGCTAATGCGTCACTGTGTATGTCCCACCCAGCAGCACAACATCCTCATCAGCAGGAGCAGACCTTTCCAGCTCTTCCCTCCCAAGGTCCTCAGAAAATGGCAGCAGGCAGACAGTGCTTTCATGTTGAGAACCTGTTGGTTTGTTAGGTCCTGAGCTGCCCCACCAGGCAGAGGTCCACCCCAATATGCCCCCTTTTAAGCAATGGTGAGCTGCTGCCCAGAGGCATTTTTCTTACCCAATTTGTTTCCCCCACTGAAAGCTGTCATGCAGAGCATGGCTCGCAAGAATGCATGGCCTTTGGATAAGATGTGTCTGACGGTGGATGTGACCAAGAAGACCAAAGAGGATTACGGCCACCCCCCAAGGGAAGGAGCGTACATCCACGGGCTCTTCATGGAAGGTACGAGCCTCACCTGTATTCTACAGCAGGGGCCTTCAGAGGCCACCCTCCCATTTTACAGATGGGGAAACTGAGGTCCATAGAAAAGAAGTGACTTGCTCAACGTCTCCAAGGTAGTCAAGTGGCAAAGCTTGGATTTGAACACTAACCTTCTTAGTGAGGGAATCTTTCTACTATGGCACACTGCCCCCAGAGTGCACTACACTTGGACCCCAGCCCATCAGCAATGCCACCTAGCCAGAAGCCCACCTAGGATCTATAAGCATGGACCGGTGCAAACTATTCCATCTGTCCCTTTATGAGAGGCCCCTGAATCAGAAAGGCCTGGGTTCAAATCCAGTTGTCTGATCTCAAACAAATGCCATTAGGTCTGTGCCCGTGAAGAGGCAGGAATTTCCTGAAATGAGATCACAGGACAAAACCCCAAATATTTGTCTCTAATACAATTGGGGGGTGATGACGGACAACCTTGCATTTCCTTTTATCACTGACCTAAAGGGAAGCTTCTTAACATGGGGTCTGTGAACTCTAACCAATTCCAACATAAGGCTTCCTTGGTAATCCTATGTATTTTATGCCTTTAGAGGCATTGTTCTGAGGTCTCTAAGGTTAAGAATTTAACTTTTGAGCTGCAAGGAATCACAGGATTATAAATTTAGGCTTGGAGGCTGTCAAGTCTAAACCCCTCCTTCCCCCATTTTATAGATGAGGAAAATTGACGGCACAGGTGCACAGGTGGGATTTTAATTCAGGCCTCACTTCTGGGCCCAGGTCTTTGGAGGTCTACTGTGACCCCTTCCTTTTGTAGTTAAGGAAGTGGAGAGCTAGGGGCTTTGCACCCAGATCTGCCCAAGGAGACCCCAAACTTCAGGGTTTACATTGCAGCTCTTAGGTATCTCTCCTCTGGAGGTGCTCCAATGCTCAGGTCCTTCTCACATTCCCCCGGCTGCTTCTCCTGCCCAAGGCCACCCCCTGGTGGACATGCTCATTCACAGCAACGTGGCCAAAGATAGCACCTGAGAAGCAGCAGGTTGGAATCCTAGTCCCTGGTGGAGTGAAGTAACAGGTACCCAAGTCAAGGATTTCAGGGGAGGGGGCACCACTTCCTGCCTGAGTTTCCTCACCTGTAAATCAGGAAGCTGGGTAAGATGAACACTAAAGAAATAGCTCTGAATTTGAAGTCAGGAGACCTTGGAATCGCTCTACACTGACTCTGGCTTCCCCAGTTTCTCCATACATAAAACGAGGCTGGCTCTTCAGCAAGTATCTGAAGCTAAAAATCTCTACCTTCTATAGGCTTCTTAAGACACTCATTCAAATTCAACTTTCTGTCCTTCCGAGATTCAGAGGATGTTGAGGCAAGCCTAGAAACCACCTCTTTTTAGTCTCATTAACTTCCCAGTGTCTAGCAAGAATACCAGATTTGGAGGAGCTCTAGCTTCAATTCTTGGCTATGTAAACATGGGGCATTTTCACTTGCCCTCCCTACCAAAGAGGGTTCTCTGTAACCCATAAGTACCCCATAAATTTCAGTTATTTCTCACCTCTGGAGTTTCCATCTTCTTGAAGCCAATGGGGCTTAGAGCTCTCACTTACAGCTGATTATCATCTTTCATTAAACGTAAATTACCAGAGCTGGAAGAGACGTTAGGGCCCCATTTAGGCCAATTCCTTCACTTTACAGATGAGGAAACCAAAGCCCAGGGAGAAGGTCACAGAGCTGGCAAAACCAAAGTGCAGACTCTTCTGTGTCCTATGCTTTTAATTTCTATCACTTACCATCTTATAAAGCCTATGTTCCCACCTCTCCCCGAAGAAATCAATGGGCTAAAAAAATGATTATAATTGTAACTTTTATTGCATCAAACTGTGTAATCTGTAGATGGACAGAAATAGCCACTGAGCCCAAGAAGCATTCCATACAGCAGGGATTCATGTGCTGCCCTCTGTCCTAGGAGCTCGATGGGATGTCCAGGCTGGAACCATTGCAGAAGCCCGCCTCAAGGAGCTCACGTGTCTGATGCCAGTCATCTTTGTCAAAGCCATTCCGGTGGACAGACAGGAAACAAAGCATACCTACGAATGCCCTGTGTATAAAACCCAAACCAGGGGCCCCACCTATGTGTGGACCTTCCGGCTAAAGAGCAAAGAGAAAACAGCCAAGTGGGTGCTGGCCGGGGTGGCCTTGCTCTTGTCCATGTGAAAGGGGAGACCCTCGCTGAGTCACCTTGGGGCCTGCTCAGCATCTGAATCTTGTTCTGCTCAGCCTTTCAGTAAGTTGATTCATGGAAAGATATTCACATCTTACACAGAAAGCTACCGAGATCATGTTTTCCCCAACCCCAAGAAAAGAAAAAGGCAGGGAAAGGAAGAGACATACAGGTAAAGCCAAGCAAAGGCCAGGCTCTCCCTGCTTCTAGCTCCCCTCAGAGAACACTCTGCTACTACTAAAACGAAGAGTTTCCAATGCCAGCAACAAAAATTAAGTACAGTATCCCTTACACATTTTACCAGCATAATCAATAAAACACAAAGTCCGAAAAACAAGGCTGAAAGCGTCCCATTCACCAAGTGGGACTTTGCTCTTATAGAAAATAAGCATCAAATCAAAGTTTTCATCTGGGAAGGGGGAGGGAGCACTAAATATGGTTCCCTTCCTAAAGGATTAAGGGAATCAGCCAGGCATGGTTTTCTACAAGCAAACTAGGACTCAATCTTTGATGAAAATAAAACTTATACTTTCAAGTTCTTACAAGTAATTGCACTTTGGTAATAAAGGGGAAAGAAAAAAAAAAGCCCAGATTCTACATCTCGAATGCGTCTTAGGCCAAGGCACAGGGGCTCTGTTACACTCCGAGTCTAAGAGGAAACATGATTGGCTAACCTCGGGCCTAAGGCAGCTGTTTTTGTCAGGGGTTTATTTGGGGCACAGTATATATACCTGAGCGTGTCCTTCCCAGGAAGGGAGTGGCTCATCAAGTTTTCTCCTTGTAAACTTAACCTGAAAGATAACTACGTCATTCTTCTCATTGTGCTTTTCAATAGAAGTATTTTAAAAAAAATGTACTAGGATACCTAGGTAGGGTGTATGCAATACAGACCCCTTCACTAAGATGACTGCTTTCCTGAGAAACTTTTTTATGAACGTGGAATGAACTGTCACAAATGGCACACATGAAGATGCGAAACTGCTAGGTGCCCCTCACAGCTGCTTCCTGTACATATAAAACATCCTAAGAATGGTCACATCTGGAGCACCAATCAGGGAAAGAGGGTCTTCCTGAGAAGCCCCCCACCCTTGCTCAGGTGGCCGGCTGTTTTCTGCTGCATCTTAATGATCTTCGACCAGCTGTTTTTGTATGCTGAGAAACAGAGATGGGAAAAAGACACAGCTGTTTACTATAAATCTATACTATATCTATACTATAAACAGACTACAGTGATCAAAGTTCCCACTCGCATTATAAAATGATGAGCTTAATCAAACAGTCACCCCTAACATTATTCAGAGTTCACTATCTGGCCTGCTTCTCCCTGCAGAGTTCCTCAGAGTAATGTTGAAAGGGACCCAGAAGTCTTAGGTCAGAATTAACCTTACAAATGTATGAAGACTTTGGGGACCTGCTGCCTATTCCCTAGAGGACAAGAAAGCTGCCATTCCCCAAATCTTGCTACCTCCCACACACAGGTCCTGTTGAGTTGACTCCTCTAGGTCCCCATCCCCATCCCACCATTTCCTTCTCTGCTTTTAACAAGACCAGAGAGGTGACTCACCTTTCCAGGTATTCTTTCACATTGTTGTAGCCATAGAACTTTGCCAAGTGGATGAGGATCCCAGTGGCACAGCGGCCATCACGCCTCCGACAGTAACTGCAGTTGCAAATCCCACGGCAGGGAGGGCACACCCAGTCCTGGGAGAAAGAGAGGGACCATCACTTGGGTTACCGTGTGGCCATCTCCGTGGGGAGAGCTGGATGCCAAGGGCATTACATCACCATCTTACACATGAGGAAGCCAGCCCCAGGGTCTACAGCCAGGCCAGCACAAGAGGGCCAGAATGTTAGGATATGGAAAGAAGCATGGGCACTCCCACCACATCCCTGGGGATGGGCACAGGACTCAGGGCCAAGAGCCACCTCGTAGGCCAAAGGCGCTGTGAAGAGAGAGCTAAAGCCTGCAGTTACTAAAGGAGTCAGCTTGGCAACTCCCAGGAGATGCGTCCAATCCTGAATCTGCCACTTACCACTTGGGAAACCTTGGGCATGTAGCTTCCCATCTCTGTTTCCCAGATTCCCAGGGTAATAACAGTACCCGCCTCCCAGGATGGTTGTACCAAATGAAACAAAATTCAGAAAACATTTGCAAACATTGAAGAACTATATAAATGCTGCTTATTCCTATTATTATAACCGTGCAAGGCAGGTGCTATCACTGTTTCCATTCTGCAGATGAGGAAACTGAGGTAGAGAGCAGTTTAGTGACTTGCCCAGGGTCATACATCTAAGTGTCTGGAGCCAGATTCAAGCTTGGGCGTTCCTAACTCCCAATCCAATGCTCTATCCACTGGGCTACTTAAGTGTCTGTTAGCTATTATAACTGATAAATATCAAATAATAAAATATTGTTCATGATTATAGATATTTATCATCCCTATTACTGGAAGGCCCCCTGTGAATGGGCAGCCTCTTGTGCCGATGTTACAAAGCTTTCCCCACCCGGTCTCCATCCTCCCAAAGACAGGTCCACCAACCCCTCAGGCTGGGAACCTTCTCTCCTGACATCCCAAGGAGAATGATGGAGAGCTCCAACTCCCCAATAACTTCTCTCTCGCTCCAGGATGGCAGAGTCCAGCCCCCTTCCCCTCTCATCATTTCCTTGGAAAGTTCTGTTCTTTATGCTGTCCATCCTTTTTGGGATGTCTCACAGCTTGCTTCCTGATTCAAACTTAAATCTAACAATACGAATGAAGGACTGGTTGGGAACTCTGTCCGCAGCTTTTCAAAAGATGATTTCCTCCTCATTCGAACAGCTCATTATATTCTTAAAGCCCTTTTTTAAACTCTACGAAGAGCTTTGTAGACATCTAATCCTCAAAACAACTTTGAGTTATGATATTTTCACCTTATAGATACGGAAATTGAGGCTCAGAAAAGTTGAGTGAATTACTACCCAAGGTCAAACAGCTAGTGAGGGCTAGAGGCAAGATTTGAACCAGATTTTCCTGACTCCATTTCCAGTGCTTTAACGCTGTTATATACATTATATTCCTCTCATATTATCATTTGTATGATATATTACTATGTAATGTTATAGTAATATTGTACATGTCTTTTCAGTAATATGAGATAAGAATTTATCTTTTCAAGAAATAACTTCCTACCGGGTCCAAGAGAGCTGATCTTACATCTTCCCCATAACGATTACGGAGGCAGGGGCCACAGAACTGCCCTCTCACTCCCCCACAGTCCAGGTTCCGACACACTGTCTTAGTATCAATAGTCTTCTGTCGGCATTGATGGCACGTATTACCCTAAAGTGTGGAAGACAGCAACAAAGGGATAAACTTTGACAGTTTCTCTGCATTTCAAAATAACTGATACAATGGTATCTATTACACCCCCACTGCCTCTCTTTAAGAACCCACCACCTGAACCTGGCTAGCATCTACTAGGCATCTCTCATACATGAATCAGTCATTCTCCCCTCTTAAATAAAACCTGGCAGAATTCTTTTGCCTCCTTTTGAATCCCCAGAACTTAGTACAGTGCCTGGTACATAGCAGGTACTTAATAAAAGTCTAATGATCAACTGAAATCATCTTTCAATGTCTTTAGATGAAGTGAGCCAACAAGGCTTGGAAATGTTTGGCCCTAAATTCAGAGGACCTGGTTTCAAAATCTGCCTCTGGTACTTAATGAGGCAAAACAATTCACTTTTATGGACCTGCAAAACAAGGGGAAGAATGAACCAGGAAGTCCCTTCCAGCTCAAAAGCTATCGTCCCAAGCATACTAAGCTCATTGCCTGCTACTCACCTATTCCTTATGGAATCTCCAGCCCCCTTTAGCTCAAATGCCACCTCCTAAACCAGGTTTTTTTCAAAGTGTACCCCACACTCTTGCAAACTGTTCATGCTTCCCACTAAAAACTTTGTATACATTTTTTATCTGTGTACATGTTTTTCCACCAAATAGGCAGGTAAGCTGCCTGAGGGCAGGAACTATCTTGTATTTCTTTTTTGTATCCTCAGCACCAAACACAGTGCCTGACACATCATAGGGATTTAATACATTCTTCCTGAATTGAGGAAAGAAGCCAAGAGCACAGGTCCTCAAAGTAGAAAACCTACCCAGACTACAGCAATGCAAGACCCATTTCTCTTCCTCCAGGAAGTCATCTTAGTGTGAGTTGGGATGATTCATCCCCCAGTTTCGTGCCCACTCTCTGGACCTTGATGCCAGTTAGCCAACAAAAGAGGATTCCAAATGCCAATTCCCCACTATGGCAAATATTAGGGGCAAGAACCTCGCATTAAATGTTATTTTCGGATAATAAAGTCCTTACCAGAACTTTATCATAGATTTTATCTCTAACAGTTACAGCAATATTTTCTAAGTCATCTTCAGTGATTTCATCCACTCGCCGGAAAGACGACAGACGCCGTTTTCTGTACACGCGGCATTTACCCTAGAAAACAATCAGACATATCAGGCCTCTCTGACAGAGAAGCAGGCAGGGGCTTAAAAACACAACCTACCCCAGTTGTATCCTACTTCTTCTGTCTATATACTGATGGTCAGACACAGCTACAACACAAACCTGCAAAGCTTCTACCATCTACCAGTCCACCCAGGAGTCAGAAGTAGGCATAATAAGGAGAGTGATGGGGCACTGGGAATCAGGGGACTTTCCTCCGAGATAGCCATGTAGCACAAAACGCTGGGCCTGGAGTCAGGAAGAGCCAAGTTCAAATCCAGCCTCCAATGTTTTCTAGAGGGGTGACAAATCTTAACCTCATTTGTAAAATGGAGATAATAGCACCTACCTCATGGGTTATCGTGAGGATCAAAAGGCATAAAATAGGTACAGATCTTTGCCAATCTTAAAGCACTGTATAAATGCTAGCTAATCTTCTTCCTCCCCGGCTTGTCTCTGTGTAACCTTGAGCGAACCCACTGCCTTTCTCTGGGCCTTAGTTTCCTGATCTATAAAATGAGAGCACTGGAAAAAAAGGACATCTAAGGTCCCTTCTGGCTCTCGATTTTATCATATTTCCAAAGCACAGTTAGCCTTGGACCTCTGGCAAATGCAATGTGCACCAAGGTCTTGGAAACTCCACATCCTTCTGGGCTGTCCATTTTGTTTTCCACGCAGCTCACTTTAGATAAAGGGCTACACTCATGGCCTAACCACTGAGGTCAGGGATAAGCACCATGGGAGGAAGAAACCTACCCCACTCATTTTCTTCCGTCTCCTGAAATCACATAGGTCTTCTTCAAAGTTTGTAGACACTGTAAAGTTTTCCACAGCAAACTTCTCTGGAGGCCGGGCACTGCGGGTGGGGTTAGTGCGACGTGTTATCTGTCCCTCTGAAAAAGCTCGCCTCACTGGTTTCTTTTTCTGGAATGGAGAGAAAGAAGGGCCCCCAATGAATCACTTCTGGAGCCCCCCTCAAAAGCTGGGAACTGATTCTGTTAACTGGGGGCAGAAAACAAGACTTCTACTTACGTAAGTTGGGCTCGGTGTCTGGACTGGGAACAGATCTGGGAGAGAATGCAGTTCTGCCAGCAGCTGAGCAAGCTAAGGCACAACACAGAAAAAAAGGGTCACTCCTTGTGTGTGCCTTCCCACAAAGCAGATTCTGTTCAAGATTTCCATTTCCCATCCCCCCAAAACACCCAAGGAACACCCAGACTTTTTAACACTGATTTCTTTACATAAACTTGAAAAGGTTGCCAAATACATCAAACCTGAACAAAGACAATACTTACAATACCCCAATGCCCCAATGACAAACATGATGCCAAAGGTATGGGGACCCAGGATGAAACTGACACAGTCAGTCCTGAAATTTACACACAACTGAAACTGACATGCTAATCCTCTCCTGAGTCAGAGGAGTACAAAGGATTCTCATGTTTCAATTTCTGGAATGACGTCCCTGACTAATTTTCAGAGAGTAAAACACGTTACAGAAACTCCACTGACTTTTTCTCTGTATGCTCTTTGTCATTTGTGTTTATATGTGTATATATGTATGTATTTTGTATGTACATATTTCATTCACATGCACAAAATGTAAATATAATTGTATGATACATCTTACACACGATATACATATGTGAATGTGAGATACACATACATGCATGATACAGTATATATATACCTGATAAATACATACTACATTACATATATGCACATATGTACACATGGGGATATCATGCATACACATGAGATATATATGCGTGTATATATGTATGTTTGTTTGTCTAGACATAGAAAGATCCACATATATTCACTAATTTATATACTGGAGGGAGAGCATGGAGTATCCAAACCAGGGGTTTCATCTGAGTGAGGAATCCCTAACTGAGATAGCTCCTTCCCCTCCATGCAAATCTGTAAGGTCAAGAGTCAAGGGTCCCAAGTTCAGATCCTAGCTTTTGACATATTGCTTCTTCCCCTTTTCTTGGCCTCAGTTTCCACTGCAAAATGAGGGTTTTGAACCAGATGACCTCTAAGGTCGCTTTTGGCTCTAAAATCTGTGATCCCCTGTAACTTTAAGATATTCAAGGTAACGCCTTGCCAGGGTCACAGGATGAAAATGGACTCAACTTTGCCTGCCAGGGAAAAGCCCTGCAGGCTTTGTTTCTCTACCTATGGAGACAAAGAGTGCTGTCAATGAAACCGAGTCTGTCCACGAAGGGGTGTCTGTTACCATGGCTTTGTTCTCCTTGATGTTCATGGCCCTCTTGAGCAGAGCATCTGAGTTAGTCTGGCCCACGTCCCTGGAGTCATCCTCAGATTCAGAAGTCGACCCTTCCATGGCTTTCTTCCCCGGTCTACCATTTTTCTTTTTTTTCATGGCCTTCAGTTTTTCACTCTCGTCAAAATGTAAGCTAGAAAAGGATGGCTCAGAAAACCTGGTTTTTATATCTGCTTTATTCTTTGTGGGAAACTGGAAGGCAACCCGAAGACCAAAGCTGTTTCTTCTGGTGGCAGTCTTGGTTTTGACCTCTTCCTCCTCCTCCTCCTCCTCTTCCTCTTCACTGCCTACAGGCCTATTTCCACTGTCTTCCTCATTCATTTCTGACTCTGTGAGCTAATAAAGGGAAGGAACAGAAAACCCATCTATTATCTGCCAACAGGAAACAAACTCACCTCTAGAAAGATTCAGTGATAAAAATTTCCTGTAATAATTAATTAGTAAATATTTATTAAGGGCCTCCTATGTGCCAAGCTCTGAGAATACAAAGAGGCAAAGAGAGTCCCTACCCTAAAGAAGCTTACAAAATCTAACCAGGGAGACAACAGAAAACAAGTACGTACAAAGCAAGTTATCATACAGGACATGGGGAAAATTTAACAGAAGGAAAACCTTGGCCTTAATCAGTGGATGGAATTCATAAGACTGAAAGATGTTAGCCTGTGTAGTCTGCAGGTCTGGCCAGAGTTAGAGTGCAATGTCCATTGGAAGATGCCATGTTTGATGATGGGAGAGGGGAAGGGGTAGGAAGAGGCATGTCTACAGTGTCAGATACTGCATTTTTTACAAATCTCTAATGTGAAGAGACGGTGACAACCACAGGAGGGCAGCTAGGGTAATGAGAGGTCTCAGAAACCATACTGTAGGACTGTTTGAAGGAACTGACAAATGTTCATCCCTGTGTATAAGAAGACTTTAGGAGCCCCAACAGTGACTTTAACAATCAGAGGTTAACACCTTGGAGTAAATGTTGGAGAGGGTGTTAGTAAACATCTAGCCCCATTCCTCTAATTTTAGATTTGAAGAGTCCAAGAGATAGAAAAGAGGCTGCTTTAGGGCAGACTTCAGTCTCCATGGCCCGAGGGTCTTGTACTTAAAAAAATCCACCTTATACTGATTAAGTGACTTGCATTAAGTCACACAAATAACAGAACTGAAATCTGAACCCAGGTCTTCCAACTCTTCTGTGTTTTTAAGACTCTGTCACACTCCTCAAGTCGAAGGTACTTTCAACGTTTCAGAGGAATTTAAAGATGGAAAGTCCAGAGAGGCAGATTTCACTTCCACGTAGGAAAACTTCTTTGGGCCAGTGTTGGACCAGAAGACCCCCCAACAGTGTGTGTCTCAATATCTTGAGACGTCCAAGGGAGGGTGGGCCTGGTGGGTGGAAAGTATGAAAGGGAGTCTTGTTGTGGAGAGGCAGGTGGGATGGGCCAGAGGAAACCCCTTCGTAAAGGCTGCCTGTAAATGTAATTTGTGGTTATGGGTATCACTTGGGTACACCAGAACCAAAAGTTCTATGGGAAACCTTCCCAAATGCGGATTTCTCCTTGGATAGGAAAAGTGGTTCCTATCTGTCTGTCCAGATAAAGATGCACCAAACCACTTCAAACCAGACTTTCCACAACTCTTCACCATCTGACAATGAACCAAAGGGACTTGTTTATTACCCCAGACTGGGATGGGAGAGAAGCAAAAATTGGTCAAAAGGGGTAAAAAAAAATGGGGATAAATTCACTGCTCAGTTAAGGAATCTAAAGGGCCACAATCCCAAATTTTGCAAGATGACACTCCAAAGGCATGGGGTAATACATACACTCCCTGAGGGAAGAAAATGTTTTATTTTGAGGTCCCTGGTACCTAAATCATATAGCAGGAATGAACCTGCAAGATCCTTCCCAGCTCTAGGCTTAAGATTATGTGAGCAAACACTCCAACAAAACAATTGGACTGGATGAACAAGTCATAAATTTAGACCTGGAATGGACCTCAGAGGCCCTTTGGTACAAACCTCTACAGATGAGGAAACTGAGGCCCAGGGGAGTTAAGTGAGTTCACACTGGTAGCAAGTTTCAGAGCTGGGATTTGAATTCAACTCTTTCAAATCCAAAGCTCACTGCTAAGCACCATTCTACCTTGAGACTATTAATAGATAAAATAAACCTGAGGGATAAGGGGAAGAATTTAAAAGTCAGTTGTAAATAAGGAAAATTTTTTACTGGGGAAAAAAATCAGGAAATAACTAGAACCATGAGAAATTCTGAAATCGGTGGATGGGTTAGTTACCATAAGCTCTGGGTGAACGTTCAGCTCACTCGGGGTAAATCCTTCAAAATCGTCTGTCTCCGAGTCAGTGTCTTCAGTGAAAATCCTTCGCAGCTCCTCAGTGATGTACTGGGGATGGAAACGCACATCCTAAAAAGCAGAGCATTAAAAAAAAAAAGAAAGCTGTTAACCTAAACCCACCAAAATCAGACAGTTTTATTTAAAAACAAGTGGAGCAAGAAAGCTTCATTCAAATTCACTTCCTGGCAGATTTACAACATCCAGTGAAATAGGCTAGTCCTGTCAGAGACCGGAATTTGCTTTTATCAACATAGATGCAGAACCAGAAACACCAAAGGCAAAGGAAGAAACTCAATCAATCTCGAGGCTGACATTCCCTTTCCCACTCCCAGTAACCCTTGGAGGGGCCTTCCCTTTAAGGCAGTCTATCTCCAAAGCTCAGGACCAAAGGGTGCTATTACAAGCAGGACACTTCAGGTCAGAAATAACTTATTTCCTTCTTCTGCTGCTGCAGCCCAAGTCAAGGGTTTCCTGGTTAGAAAAAGGAAGCCATTGCAACACTGGAGCCCACCACCTCCATGGCCCCAGGGAGGTTTCTCTTAGACGCTAGGAGAAGCTTTCAGTAAGCTACACTCCCATAGGTCTGAATGGCATCTTCCTAACACAGAGACTGAATATTTTTCTTCTAAATATAGAAGTTCAGGAAAAAACCTTATTTATTATATTACATATGTATTTATAGCAGGGAAATAATTGAAGCCGACAAGGGCAATAAGAAGATTGGTATCAAAAGACCGTAGTCCAAGTCCTGGTAGCTGTCTGACCTTGGCCCACCATCCCTTGTCTTTGTGAGCCTCAATTAGTGCATCTGTTAAAATCAGACTATTGAGACTCATCTAGAACCATTCCACAGTTTCAATTTAGAAACTGGAAGAGACCAGAAGTCTCTCAAAGGCTCCCTCTTTGCAGACCTGTTGCGCCTTCTATCACCCCAGATGTCACCAGGTGAAGGCAGTCAAGATAACACCTGGGGCTTAGGGCCAATGCCCAGGGAGCTGTGGGGGCTGACCCTGCATTTATTTCCTAAACTCTGCATGAGCGTTATCTTAGAATGTAAGCCTCTCTATCCTTCTGTCTCTGACACCTCTGAACAACATCTGGCCCATAGTAAACATTTGCAAAATGTTTGACTGACCCATTGGGTGAGCTGCCTTTTCAAAGCCAGGAACATTTCACCCAGCCTAACGCTGGCTTCTCATGTTTTCCTGTAGAGTCTGGATCTTGGCATCATACACCTGGGACCTCAGAAATGATCTAGCCCAACCTCCTCATTTCACAAGAGAGAATTCTGACTGGCCCAAGGCTAAGTGACAAGTGCCAGACCCTGGGCCCATGAAGGTCTCTGGTTTCTTCCATCCACAGGAGATGCAGAAATGACTCATATGTGACAGTATCTTTACCTTCCCTCTTCCTCCTCCACATTCTGCCCTTCGCCAACTGTCATTATATATTACTTCATATTTAGATAATCTCTGGAGAAAAATAGAGGAGATGATGGAAAAAACCTGGCAAGGAAGCAGGTGGGAGCAGGACGAGGATGCTTGCACATGGGTCCCTTTAAGATTAAGAACAAACCCAGTGAATCACTGTGCGCACTTGTAAGGCATCTTTAATTACTCCATTTCTTGGGCCATAATAACCCTGGCACAGCTGCCAAAGGAATATGACAAAAAGAAAGCTATTTGAAAATGCTGGCATCGAAGGAGCCCCGAGCGGGCCCTCCTAGGGCCACTATCCAGGAATGGGAGTTCAGGTGGGCCCAGTCTGTCAGCAGGGGTAAAGGACAGTGGTCTGCATCAGGACCCCTGCTTGGGCAGCTACTGGGGCCAAGGCAGCTAACCTGGGCCACAGAGAGGCACAGAGGCCAAAGGGTGGTTTTCTCTATAAACCAAAGGACTGGTATATGGCATCCTCACTGTCTCTGGGCAGCTGAACAGCCTTCCTGGCCCTCTCAGAGGCCCCCAGCTGCCCTCGGTGAATAAATCCTAGAGGAGAGAATGAGCCAAAGCATCTGAATTCTAGAGGGGGCCTGAGAAGGCAGTAGGAGTCCAGAGAGTCAGCTCATCACCCTACAACGATGGGAAAGCCAAGAGACTTGGAAGGGGCTCCCGCCTTGGTCAGAGGCAGTCGGGGCTGTCCTCCACTCTCTTATAAGCAGAGGAAGTCTGATTTCCCTGGGCAAATCTCTATTTAAATAGTTACTGCAACTCTTGCCAGAAGACAGTCATCAACTAGAATGGGACAGACTGAATTGGAAGGGACCTCAGATCACCTAGCCTAAAACTGAGGCCCAGAGCTTGCGTCCAAGGGCACCCAGAGTAGCCAAGCTAGCAGCATGATGGTCAGCTACCCTATTCCCAATATCCCCATCAAAGTCAACCCTGCAGGTCTCCTGATACCCAACAACAGAACAGGTGATAAGGTGGCCTGATACCTTCCATAATTAAGAGAGGAGCAGTGTTGGAATGAACTATGACTGATCTGGAAATAAGCAGTGTAGAAGACAAAAGAGGCCACTCCCCAAGGACAGGTCCAGATTCTGGCCTACAGTGTCCACCTTAGGTCATGGGAGGAATGAGGTACTGCTCCTGCCCATCCTCATAGGGCTCATGACCACAGGCAGGCATGCAGATGGCCCAGGCTGAAGATGAGCCCCCCCATTTCACACACCTCCCCCCACTAAGGAGAAACTGACCTACTGGCTAATTAACTAATGGTGTGAAATTATGCAGATGAGAAGACTCAAGAAGAGAAGGAAATGTCCCAAGTGACAAGACTGACCCAGGAGACCGGCAATTAACCAACTACTGTTGACGAAGAACCAACCAGCTATTAGTGCTGCCTGCCCCAGATGCCCTATTTATTTTGTGGGAGTGGCATAGTGTAACTAAGAGCTGGCGGCAGAGCCAGGCAGACCTGGGCTCAAACCCTGCCTCGGACACATGCTGGCTATGTGAACCTCTCACAGTGCCTTAAGCAAATCTCTCAGATTACACAAGGGGCTGCTATCAGTGCCCTCCAGCAGAAGGTCTTCCATATATCTTTATATAAGCACATGTTGTCTCCCCATCAGAACAGCGGCTCTTCAATGGAAGACACCGGTCCCTTTCTGTCTTTGGATCTCCAGTGCCTGGCCCATGGTCAGTGCTTAATAACTGCTGAGTGACTGATTAACCTCCCAAGAACTTGTGCTCTTCTTTAACACACCACAGAGAGGGTTGGAAACCACCATCTAGTGCAACCTTCTCCTTTCAGAGATAAGGAAAATAAGCGATGGGAAGCAACTTCCCCAAGGTCATGACCCAAGGCAAGATGGCGGTTCTCATCCAAGTGTAATGTCTTAAAGAGTATGGGGCCTTGTCTCATGAATCTTAGTATTCTCTGCTTTCCCTCTTCCCAAAGCCTTACACAAAGCTGGTGTTTGAGGAAGGTTTCTTGGACGTCTGAATGAATGGTGAGGTTAGTCCAGGAACTTATTAAACCACTGTTCCCGTCAAGTTGGCATGAAACAGTAGGTGTATTTTTCAGAGCAACGCAATTCACAAGAACAAGTCATTTACTCACCTGTCAAGATCTGGCCCCAAAATGAAGAACTTGAATTTATGGAGCGTGAGTGACTTTTTTCAGGCCAAATGTTATATTAGGCACATGGTACATAAGAGCCGCTGGGTCGGCAGAAGGGCCTGGCAACCAGGCTGTTATTATTCCCTAAAAGGAACTCTCAAGCAAAACCAGACACAAGGAACCACAGGATCGGAAGGCAAACACCAGACCGGCCACAGGCACCGGGCTGGCCATGGGCAACGTCCCAAGACTGCCACAGTGTGCCTCAAAGGGGGTAAAGGAAAGACTCCAAGGCAGGCCCAGGAGTTAGGGAGGGGCACTCCTGCTGAAATACCATCTGTCTGGGATGATGACAGGCCCAGTGGGCTGCCAGGAAAAATACCCACCCTCCCCACCACGTTCCACATAAGGTGGGGAGATGTAACTCAGGGCAAATATGCCACAGACAGGTGGGTTTTCTATTGCCCCTTTAAGTGCCACCACACAGCCATCTAACTAGTTTTGTTTCCTGATGTGTTTTTAAGTTCACCCCAAAGTTGGGGGACACTGGGGCAAAGAGAAAGGACTTCAGGGCAATCTCTAATACCTTCCCAACAGACATAGAGACATCTAATACAGACAGAAATACGTACAATGAGAACCAATCGTTAAAACGATGGCAAGCTTTACAGTAAATAAAGACTAAACACAAAGAGCAGGACATTTTCCTGAACAAAACAACCCTGATACCCCTTAGACTCTCAACTGAGTAAGCCCTTCGCCTGTGAACTGATTTTACAGAGAGTGAAAGGGAAATGCAGAAAGTCCATTCAATTCAGTGAAGACTTATTAGGCACCCACTGTGAGCAAGGCTGTGGAGCCTCACAGACTGACTGGTACCCGGGGCAGGACCAGAGAGCCCAGTTCAGCTCAAACTGCCTCTAACACACAGAATTCAGAGGCCTAACACAGCAGTGCTGCTTACCTGTAACTAACAATCCCACCAGGTGTGCCTAGGAGAGGGAAGGGAAGGCAGACTTATGCTACCCTAAGAGCAAACCCCGAAGAAAGAACCCCACCCATGAAGCCACACTGCGCTCTGCCCCTCCAGGGGCCTCCCTCTCTCTCAAAGGCCCAGCTTGTGTGTTCTACAGATTTGACTTCAAAGGAGTCACCACGTCCAGAGACACGTCCCTCTCACTGTAAATGCCTCTGGCTTGCCTGAGCCTCAGCACAATCAGAAGGGGCTGCAATCATCACAGAGAGCTGGGCCCTTTCCTTTGACTACATGGGAGGACCTGAATCAAAGATCAAGGCAGGTTCACATTCTTGAGGCAGCAATGAGAATGGATTTCATCCTATAAGGTCTCTGAGGGCTGGGGAGTTTTAGCAAGAACTCCTCCTCCCCAAAGGGATTCCAAAAGCAAAAGCCAGAGGGAAGGCTCTCATGTGTTCATTCAAACACGTCTCCTTTCACTCTACAATAAAGCAAAAGCCCAAAAGAAACGTAAGACGTGTAAAGTGAAAGCCTCTCCACTCCAGATGTTCACGTGGATTATTGGTGCCCAGACTGTGGTACAATCTTCTACTAAGCACACACTGGTCTGATCAGCCAGTCCGACACACTGTACTTTGACCCCACATCGTGATGGCTTTTCGGTCCTCTTCATGTACAAAGGACAACTGATTAAGGCCACCCAACCTGGAGTAGTCCTTCAAGCAAGGTGATCTGTAAACCAAGCCTCAGACAGCGTTGCCTGCTCCTTACCTTTTTTACTGGCTCTGGGGAGTCAAAACTCTCTTCCAGGTACAGTGTTTCCATGGGAACATCATCTCCAAACCCAAAAAAATCTTCCTCATCACTGGGGGCGTTGAAAATGTCAGCCACCTCTTCCGGTATCTGTTTGGGATTCAAAACAGATAGAATGATAAAAGTAGGGACTGGCAGGGCCAATGAGGGGTGAGGGAGAAAGGGTCCTGAGATAAAGTGAGCTCTCCCTTTCACAGTCCCATCAACACACTACTCACTCTTACAAACACACATTTGCCAAGAAGAGCCTCACTCCCTTGACTCAGGGATGGGAGGCATCGACTGTCACATTCATACCTATAAGTGCAATGGGGCCAAGAGAGAGGGGGCTGGGTAGACTTTTGTAAAATTCCAGAGATGTGTCCCTCTTACCATCACCCAGAATGAGGCAATCTTTCTACAGAAGCAATTTTCCATTTGCAGGCTAAAAAAAGATAGAACACAAGCCTCAGTTGCTGCTTATCTGATTATCATGGGTTATACTTAATTTAACCATGATCTTTCCATTCTGAGGCTTGGTACTTGGACTCTGGAGTCCGAGGGAGTATGGGCCCTGGCTTCCCTGTGTAACCCTGACCAATTCTTCCCGATGGCTGGGCAACAGTTTTCTCATCTATAAAGAGAAGGGATTAGTCTTGATAACTCTGGACCTGGATGTCGCCTGGTCCCCCTTAGGCTAGCACCTTCTCCTCCAAGGTCACCTGATATCTCCTCAGTATGTACATGAACCTATCTGGTACACATTTTCCCCATTAGAAAGTAAACTCCCTGTGGTAAACTCGGCTCTTTTCTTTGGATCTCCAGGGTTAAACAAGTGCCTAGGATGAGGATAAAGTCTTAATAAATGCTTGCAGATGGATTTCTCAAATCCTATAATCCTTACTAAAAACCCCACCACCTGGGGGGAGGGAGGAGAGAAGAAGCATTTCTATAGTATCTGGTGCTGCAAATCTCCTTTGATCCTCCCGACAACCCTGAGAAGGCAGTGCTGCTACTATGCCCATTTTAAGTTGAAAAAAGTGAGGCAAAGGGGATTAAGTGACTTGCCCAGGGTCCCACAAGTATTAAGTGTCCGAGGCAGGATTTGTACCCAAGTCTTCCAAGACTCCAAGCCCATAGCTCTGTTCACTGAACCACCTACCTACCTAAATTAGAGATTCAGATCGATTTAGTCACCTGGTTCAATCTCCTTCATTCTACATTTGAAGAAACCAAGGTCCTTGCTCAAGGTACCACAAGTTATAGTAACTGGCCTGAAGGGCTGATGTACAGGGCCCAGGCCTAGAGATGGAGGATCAGAGGACCTGGACCCAAAAATCCCTTTGGACTCACTGGCTGGGTTCAACTAAACTGTGAGGCAATGTTTTCACATCTTTAACATGAAGGGGTTGAAGGAGATGGTTCTAGGGTCCCTGCCAGTCTACATGCATGTTCTTATCATCCCTGCCCAGCTTTGAACTCAGAGGAGAAGACTGGGGAGCCACAGAAAAAGACTGCTTTGGAGAAAACCTTGCCAGCATTCAAGAGCTGTCCAAGATGGAATGGCCCACCTTTGGAAGCCATGGGCAGCTAGAGCGCTCAGGCCAAAGTCAGGAAGACTCATCTTCCTCAGATACTTCCTAGCTGTGTGACCCTGGGCAAGTCACTCAATCCTGTTTGCCTCAGTTTCCTCATCTGTAAAATGAGCTGGAGAAGGCAATAGCCAACCACTCCAGCATCTCTGCCATGAAAACCCCAGATGGGGTCATGAGGAGTGAGACATGACTAAACAAGGAAGCTGTGGACTCCTTCTCCATGGAGGTCTTTAAACCAAAGGAGATGACTGTAGAGGGGTTCATATGGCAGAATCATAGCTTAAGAATGAAAAGGACCTTAGAGGGACATCTAGGCCACCTCTCTCATTTTATAAAGGAGGAAACTGAGGCTGGCAGTGGCTAAGTGACTTGGCAAAGTTTGACCTGAGATCTCTTCCTGAAGTTCTGGGATTCTATGAATCAAGATTTGGAATCAAAGGACTAAGGTTTGAATCTCTGCTTTGAGAGTCACGACTTCTCTGCGCCTTGGTTTCCCCACTGCTTAGAAAACCTAGATGATTCCCCCAGAAGGTCTCTTCCAGTTCTCCAGCCACGACCCTTGAGGACCTCAGAGAAGCAAGGAAAAGGAAATCTTCATTTTCCTTTGACATCATTCTGACAGTCTTTTGAGCTGCCAGGATGAAAATCTTCCCCTTCCAGCCCACAAGAAAGGGTTAAGAGCAGCACATTCCCAGCTTTAATGACTTAATGGAAGAGCATCCAAGGGGCCAGCGAGCCTCAGGTCTATGAATACACGGCTCTTCCAGGGACCCCTGCATGAGCCCCGGAGTTATTGTGCAGACAAGCTTGCCACTGCTGGGACTGCTGTATGCCCAACTAATTTCTCCCTCTCCGGCTATTACTTCTGAATCTGCACCAGAGGGGTCATTGTGGGGGTGTAATTACCTATTAGGAACAAAAGGGGAAAAAATACACTTTTCCAGTGGAAGGCTTATGTTTTTAAAACCTCTTTGCATTCTTGGGGTAGGCAGGGGTTTCTGATTAAAGTAACTTGTGTGAAGGAACTTCAAAAGACCTTAAAAAATAAAGGGGACTTTGAGACACCTCCCCCCATTCCAGCCTTATTTTTTTTCCGAGCCTCTCATTAAAATGTTCAGAAGGCTCCCCCCTCCCCACCAGTCAAGCAAAGGCTTCATTTAACAAGCAAAGAAGAAGGCAGGATTTGTGTAAGGTAGACAGACACACTCAAAGGAGACTCACACAGAAGACACCCGTGCTCACGTCAGCCCCTTGCCCCCCCTTCCCCAATTGGACAACACACACTGTTCTTGGCATTGAGATCTGTCCCGTTCCCTCCCATCCATCTCCTGGGGCAGGAAGTTTAGATTTAGTCACTTCTGGGCCTTGGTGAACAGTCTAGACACAGAGCTCAATGGATTCTTGGTCAAAGAAGGTTTGAAGGAGATGGCCATCATGGACCAACCAACCCACTGAAGCCAGGAAGATTAGTGTTAGGGCTGGAACCCCTTCGTTTTACAGATGAGGAAACTGAGGTCCAGAAAGGGTCCATGATAGGAAAGGTCACAAAGGTCAGAACTCAGGTCCTCCCTTCTCTCCCTCCGTCACCAACACCCCATTATTCATTCAGTCTTCTTCCTCACCTGCTGCACTGAGCATATTCCACACCCCAGAAGGCTCCATCTCTGGCCCATCCCTCATGTGCTCTGCCCACAAGCACCTCCTTGCTCATGAAGGCTTTCCCTCCTCCCCTGCCAGATGTCTTGTTACATATTCTGAACATACCCACATGTTTTCTACACCCCTTAGGAAATAAGCTACTTGAAGGCAGGATATATTCAGTTTTGTCTGTGTCCTTTTCCCTAAACACAGTTCTTGGCACACAGTAGGCACTTAATAAACACTTGCTGATTGACTGATGGGCCCTATATCCATTGTACTTTCCAGTATTCCACATTGCCTCTCAGATCTGAGTTCTTTGCCTCAGCTCCCCCATCTATAAAATGGGGATAAGGCTCCCTTGCACAACCTACCTCTATAGAGCTCTTGGGAGATTTGAAAGAATCCGAAAGGCATTTTACAAACCATGACCATTCTATGTACACACTCAGCTATGAGGATTACAGTCCCAATGGGGAAATCCTCTTCTCTTTCTGAGGTGTGTAGGAATGAGGATGCTCATCCCATGTCTCACAGTGCTTGCTGCCCATCAAACCTATGTCCAACTACCGTCTGGTCCCCCCAAAAATGGCCAACACCAACCTTGCTGAGGCACTTCTCGGTGCCTTCTGAAAACTCCAAGAGCAAGGATTTCTGGACTCATATGACAGTGACCTGTATCTGCCTCTAGCAGAAAATCCCAACTCTTTACCTCAACATTTAGCCTCATCTCAACCTGGCACCTGCTTCCAATGGACTCCAAAGCCTTCTGATCAAGTCTACCACCACGCCTTGGCACCAACTGTACCAAGTCCAAAATGCTCTCAGAATTACCAAATTTAAGAATTAGAAGGGACCTCGATGGTCACCTACTCTAAGACTCTCCTTGGAGAGATGAAAAAACAATAAGACCAAGGGAGGGTAAGTGATTTGTCCTAGGTCCCCAGGTCCCGAGAATCAATGAACTTAAGAGCTGGAAAAAGCTCCAATGGCCAACTTGTCCCACAGAGACCTGAAGGGCATCACCTCTATAAAACACCCACTAAGTGCTCATCCAGCCTCTGCTCGACCTCTTAAAATCTTGGGTCAGCTCAGGGGTCCCATCCTCCTTGGGACCTTTCCTGATCCCTCAGTCCTTAATGCTGTCTCCTTCTAATGATCCCATGATTTCCCTGTTTATAATCCACACTCTTCTCTCCCACAGCAGACTATCCATTCCTTGAGGACAGCAGGGGCTGCCTTTTATCTTCTGTCTCAGTTTCTCCAACCCCCAAGCAGTGCCTGGCACAGAGCAGGGGCTTAAAAAAATGTCTGCTGAATTAAAAAGTCTCATCCCCATTTAACCAAAGCCTATTAAGTGAGGAATAAAAAGGCCCCAAGTTATTACTAATGCATGGGCAACCAGGAACCTTGGAAGCCAGACAGGTCGTTAAAACTATTTATCAGCAATTCCCCAATGTCAAAAAGACTCTTATGAAAGGCACTCCCTGACACATCCTGGAAAGAAGCACCTCGTTAATAGCTTATATTCCCTCATAAATGAAAAATGTCAGCTCTGTCTTACACATCCCTGAATGGGCCAGCTCCAACGTATAGGAAGTGAGTCAGTTCTCTCCGTGTTGGAAGGCCCAGAAAATATGGCCCTCTCCGTATTGGAAGACCAAACACACACAAGGGCCGCCTGTTGAGAAGGTTCTGGAAAGGATCCGGAGTCAGGAAATCCAAAACACACACCAGCCCTTTGGAAAGAGAAATACTGAGACCAAGCCTGCTTGGAAAGATTCTAAATGAAGTGCATTAACATGCAACATGATGGCATTTTTCCTGATGGACAAGTTGGCAAGGCTTCTCTGATCTTGGTGGCACCGAATGCCCCAAGGCCACGCAGATGACTTTGGAAGAGGGGTCCATCTGTGAAGACAGCCATCCTGTGATCCACTGGAGACCAAAGCCAGGGGTCTTCCCAGTCACACAAACTCAGGGATCAAGGGGGTCTCAGGCCATTACATGATCCAGTCCACACACCTTTGCATCATGTACCTGACACATCAAATTTACCTTCATGATACACCTGCACAACTGTCCATCCCAGGTATGGGTCCCTGGGCAAGCCAGTCTATCTGTCTATGTTTTCTCATCTCTAAATTGAGGAGATTGCATCTGGTGTCCTCGTATGATTTACAAAAAGTCTATGAGAAGAGTACTGCCTGTTGTGCCCCACCCCAGGGAGGAGGGGAGAGGAGCGTAGATGGTCAGAGGCTGTAAAAAAACCAAATGCGGCTGGATGACAGGAGACAGTCAGCCCTTATAACTGGAGAGTTCAGAGAAGCACTGTAATGGTAGCTTCCACTTACTGCACACCACATACACACATCCTACACAGATGCCCTGAAAAGCAAAAAATAAATAGTCCTTGCCCTAGAAGGGCTTACATTCTATTGACAAGAAAAACAGGTGTACATACAAGTGTATACAAACGTTGCTCATCTCTGCAGAACTCAGATGCCCAGAAGAACCACTGTGTGTCCGTTCTTTGCTACTAAAGCACTAAATCTGGAGACATGACATATCATCAATGGAAGCATATTTGATTTGGTCTGTGTAGGCGTTCCCTTATTTCACACGAATACCCCCATTTTAGGAAGGCTCCTGATAACATGGAAGGGAGCCAGGCCCCATGCTCAAAGAGGAGAGATGGGGTGAAGGAAAGTACTGTCACCTAAAGAGGGGCTAAATCTATTATCTCCAAGCCAAGGCCTGAGCCTGGAGCAGTGGGGTGGCTATCACAAAGGGGTGAATCCAGGGCTCCCCTTTCCATGGAAGTCTTCCCACAAAGGCCTGGAGGGAATGTACTCTTAAATCCAAATCTAGGAGTATGGTGAACCAAAGTCCTGTCCAGGATTCTATGATCCAGTGACCTCCAATGAAGTGGCTGGCTTCAGTAGTGGCCCCCTTGGCTTCTATTCAGCTCTGCATTAGGAAGTAGTTCTTGTTTACAACTTTTACCCATCATTTTTCCTCCCACCCTCAGGGGCACGATGACGTCTAGTGCCCCCTAGCAGGGATTAGGGGCTCTACAAACAGGGCAAGATGGTTGTCACTTTCTCTACAGGAGACCAGACACCCCCAGGGAATCCCCAATGAAAGCTGGATTAGTGGGAATGCGGGGCAGCCAACTGCAGGGGCCTCAGTGCCACATTGTTCACCCCAAGAAGCTCTTCCTGGACATCCTCCACAAATCCTGCCTATATATAAAGAGGCCAGTACAAGAGGAATCCAGAGTAGATGGAAGGGACAGGAAGGCTACAGCAGGAAATAACAGATTAAAAACTTTGAGAAAGGATAAATCTAAAAACTCTTCAAATTGACTTCGGATACACAACAAAAGAGACTGGTGTAACACTCCATATGAGAAACCCAAAATGGATGAAAAATGCCTGTTGCCATGATCCTGACATGCAGCAGAATGGCTGGGCCATTGACTTCATCTATCAGAAGATGGACCAGGTCTTGGCTTTGAAGAGGTCTAGTGAGCTGAGCTCAGAAGGGAAAAGGAAGGAGGGGATGCACTGGGTCTCCACTGGGGAAGAGTATTGAGTACCAGTAGTTGGCAGGTGTTGGGATTGGAAGCTCAATTCCGTGTGGACAGTCTCGGGCGGGTAAAGGTGGGAGCTTCTAAATCTTAGAGCTCTCACGAGACCTCCCCAGGAAACGGCAGGGAATCGAGGTGAACCGAGCTATCTCGAGTAATTCCGCCTCTTCCCGTGAGAAACGTGATGGGAGAGAGATCTCCCCGCCCTCGAGATGGTCCCGGATCTGGGCACACCTAGTTACCTAACAGCACGGTATTCAGATGCAAACTATGCGGCTGAAGGTTAAGTAGGATTGAGGAAGCCTGAAAGCTCTCTTAGCACGTGAGGAGCCAAGAGGACAGTAGGCTCCGCTTCTCTTCTTTCCTCTCTCCCCTCCCCCTCTCTCCCCGCTTGTACTTCTACTTCCAGTCCCTTAAGATCTTAGCCTCCTTAGGAAATCTCCCCCTCTTCCTCCTAAGGAAGATCCCCCTGCACTTGTAACCGAGACCCTGAAATAAAGCTCAACCCTTGTTCGACTCTGGAACGTCCTTTCTCTCATATGAGCATCCAGTTTTGGCCAACCGAAGACCTCAGAGGTGAGGTAAGAAGACTCAGGTAGCCCACACAGGCCTCTAGGCCTGGCAGGCAGGTATGGGAGGATTGAGTGAGGGCTTTCTAAGGATGGGGGAGACCTGGGCATGTCTGTAGGTAGCAGGGAAGAAGCCAGTGTATGGTAAGCTTCTTGAAGACAGGGACTGTTTCTTTGTATTCTGGGCACTTCCTTTACCCCATCTTGCCTAGAAGGGGTACAGGTTCTGAGAGGCTAAGACAGCGGCTAAGAGGTGAAGCTACAATTTGAACTTGGATCTCTCCTGACTCCAACCTGACTCCAAGACCATCGCTCAATCTACCATCCCTCCTTGCCATCCCTCTATTTGACGGATGAAGAAACAGAAGCCCAAGGAGATGTCTTGTCACCAACTTGCATGCAGTCTGAGATATCGGAAAGGGAGGGCTGACATCTTGTCCAGCATCATGTCCTTCCCAAGTGGGGTCATGGGACAGGTGAAGGGGAAAGGAGGCCCCACAGAACACTAGAACCCTTTCACTCTACCCCAAGACAGAAAGCATTCAGGGAGCTAGGCGCCTGCCTGGCCATCATCCAGGCACCAATGATTACCTTTGCACCCCATCTGCCAAAGACCACACTCTATAGATATGTATGTACAACTGTGAAAGACATTAAGGGGACAGGGGAAAAAAAGAGCAAATATATAAATCTCCTGGATCCCAGGCCCAAGGACACTGACGTTCTGTGCCAGCGGCAGACTTTCCTGGAGCGGATCTACTAGAGACCTTTGAAATGGCCGTGCCAAAGACCACGAAAGTTCTGAAGACACCGAGCCTTTAGAACTCCAGCCTGCTAGACCCAGGCGGCTAAAGACACCTGGCTGCCGGCCCCAATGAACATGTACACACTGCTCCAATGTGTGGGCCATTTCTTATTCCCACTTATAGAAGGATAAGGGAGACCATTTTGTAAAAGAAGTCAACTGTTAAGGCCGGCCAAGCAGTCTTCCCCCAGGTGTTTTTGGCTGGCACCTTTAAAAGGCAGATTCTCCAACCCTTTTTTAAAGCTATCTAAGAGGTTATCCACTTGAAACACTCTCATGGAAGCTTTCAGAAGCCTTTTTTTTAAGACACTAATAAGGTCCGAGGTGAGAAGTCAGAGAAGATGAGAATTAAACTGGTTAACAATTATAAAATATCTCTCTTTTACTCATCTGAGTTTTCCTAAATGCTTTTAAGGGAAAAAATTTCAAATTCAACTCAACATATCTTTATTCAGTAGCAAAATGTGTAAGGCACTAAGATATGCACGGTCCTAGCCCTAAGTGGGCCGTAAAATTATAGATTTTAAAAGTGGATCCTAAATAGGAAAAGCTGCTAAAACGAGGCCACAGTTATAAAGCGCTGCTTTGCAAACCTTAAGGCTATATAACATGCTACCTATTATTATAGCATCATTATTAAAATGCTGGCACGTCATTGTTGATGGCCTCTTAGGGAATCCCCAAATTAGAGTCTTACAGCACTCCAGGAGCACAGATTTAGAGATGGAATAGGCCTTCAGTGTACATCAGGGAAATGGAGTGACTTGTCCTGTCACAAAGAATAAATGTCAGAATTAAGATTTGAACTCAGGTCTTTTAACTACTAATCAAGAACTGCTCTATACCACCTCAGCTCAGTAAGTATGTATTAAACATCTGCTGTGTGAAGAGGACTGTGATAGATGCTGAGAAACACACCGAGCTTAGGAAAAACATCTAGTCCTTGTCTCAAAAAACTTACTGGGGGATAAGGTATAAACCCATAACTGTATTGTATGATAGGGCATGGGTGACCTAAACTAGATTAAAATGTAATTAGGAAATACTGAACAGAATGAAGAAATAGAACATAAATAACGCTAATGTGTGGTTTTCTAAGTCAACACGCAGCCACAGTTCAGTTTCTACTGTGTTAGACAGGCCCCAGAGAAGTACAAGGGGATGGTCCGAGTTAATGCTAAAAGCAATACCAGTCAATGAGATCAAGACAGGCATCACCAAGGAGGGGGCAGTAAAGGATGGGCAGGAATTCATAGGTTAAGTAGGGGGAAGGAGGACATTCCAGATACAGGAAACAGGCAGGAAACCAGAGGGATTGTTGAGATGATAGGAACCCTCCAGGGATGGACTATTTAGACCTGAGTGGGAGCTGAGAGCTCACTAGTTCAAACTCCTTAGCTTACAGATGAGGACAGGACATCCCTGGGAGGCACCACCTGCCCAAGATCACCCACTGGGTCTAGTGAGCAGCAAGGCTGGGAGTCAAACTCAGGTGCCCTGACCCTAGATTCACTCCTTTCTCCCATACTTCAGGCTACTGCAGAGGAGAATGGAGGTGAGAGGAAGGATGGTGGCAGACTAGAGAGAGCTTAACTCCAGGTGAAGGAGTCTGTCTCTTACTCTGTAGATGAGGGAAGACCCCTGGAGAGTTCTTAATAGAGCCTCATTACCAGAAATGTGCTTGATCATTTGTGATGGGGATGACAGCAGTGGGCAACAGGCACCAGAGAGTGGGAAGACAGGACAAGGGTATGGATCCGTCAGGAGACTCAAGCAGCAGATACTAAGGCCTTATAGATTATGGTAAGAACAGTGAAAGTAGGCAAAGAGAGACAGAGAGAAGGACAGACAGACAGAGAGAGTAAGAAACAGAGTAAGAGAGAGACAGAGAGCTCAGAGCTGCAAGCAACACCATGTAAGGCTCAGTAAGCTTAGGGGACTTATCCAAAGTCACAACGTAGAGTGGAAAGAGCTTGGAGTCACAGGACCTGGGTTCAAACCCCAGGTCTGCTATGGTATACCTGTATGGCCTTGAACAATTCCCTTTAACCTCTCTCTGCCTCATTTTCCACCTCTGTAAAATGAGATATACTCTAAGGTGTCTTCAGCTCAAAATGGATGATTTTGTGATGAATATACCTAAGGTACCCCCAGCCACCTGCCACAGGTAGGTAGTAAAAGGGACAGAGACTGAACCTGGGAGTTGGAAAGATGAATTTAAAATACCTTCTCTCAGGGTGATGTGACTGCTAGCTGGTCAATGAAACTCAGGCCACGAACAGGCCTGTCAAATCCTACACCAAGTCCTCGCCATCTCCCCAAGTTCGAGGAACATCTACGTTTGAGGATGCTGGGATTTTGGTGTGAAACATTAAACTGCTACTCACTAGAACAGGCCCTCTGAGTGCAGGGACTGTTTCCTACAGAGCGGCTCACCCAAAGGAGGGGCCTCGTAAATGTCTGGTGATGGGTTCATTTTACATGCACATGTCTTCCATCCCAAAATAACATAAGCCCCTTGAGAGCAGGTCTGGTTCTCTCCCCCAAACCTAGCACAGGCTGCAGACCCTTAATAAATGATTGTTTTTCAGCAAAGGGGAAGGGAATGAACATTTATGTAGCACCTACTATGTGCTAAGGATAAGCAACTACATGATCCTAAGGGATTTATAATTATTATCTCATTTGATCCCCACAACAAGCTTGGGAGGCAGGTGGTGCTGTTATCCCCATTTACAGATGAGGAAACTAAGGCAAACAGAGAGGAAGTGACTTGCTCAGGATCGCACGGCTAGGAAGGGTCTGCAGCTGGATATGAACCCAGGACTTGGTTGTTCTTCAGAAAACAGGTAGAAAAAGGATAGACTTTAAAAGGATAGTCTTTAAAAAAAATCCAGCTTCTTGGAAGGTAGGGGGTACAAATGATCACCTGCTTTGGGGTTCCCAAGTTCTGTGGGTGAAGTCACCTTTACAAAACACTTGACATACTTGAGCTCTGAGGAAATGTCTCCCCCCTGCCCCTCCAGACTTTCCTCCTACCAGGCCTCTTCCCAGCCAAACTGGCCAAGGAGCTGTTCCCCAAATACAGCTTTCCATCTCCCACCCAACATGTCTGCTGCCCGCCATGGCTTCCTTCCTCTTGGGCTCCCCAAGTCTTGTGTCCTGATCCCCATCCCCTCCTTTTCCTTAGAGCTCTGCTCCTTCCCCAGATTTGCTGACCTGTGCATGGGCGTGCTCTAACCTCCCAACCCGTGTAGAAGGTGAGCTGTTTGAGGCCACGGGCTGGGATTTTTCTTTCTTTTCCACCCCTGGTCCTTAGCACAGTACCAGGCACATGACAGCGTGCTTAATAAATTTTTGCTGATCCTTGGTTTTGGATCCCCAAAGCCCCATTCCTTGAAAATAGCAGTCACTTAACAATAGCTGATTGAACTAAATTAGATTTTAAAGAAAATTCTAGGAAGTGCTGAGTTCAGCAGTGGCAATGCCAGGCCTAGCTCCTGGGCACATCCCTGAGCTCTCCTTTTACTAATTTAGGCCAATGTACACAAATGATCTTACTCTACAAACGACCAGAAAGGCCTTTAGAGGCTGTCTAGTCTGAAGCCATTTTACAGATGTGGCAACTGAGGCACAAAGAATGTAAGTGACTTAAGTGCATGCAGGTATTCCTAAATGGAGGTGCTAGGGGTCTAAACCCAGTAGCTCCTTCCTCCACCCAGATTTGCAGCTAAATCAATGAAAACCCACAGCATTCATGGAGAGCCAGTGGTAGTTCCCAGGCTAATTGAAACGTGCGTCACCTGCGGTACCCACAGGATTCCTTACCCTCTTCCATGCTTTTGTGCAGAAAAAGCCACAACCCCCAAGGTCAAAAGCAGAGACCTCCAAGGCTGGGAGGAAGAGAGGCCCAGAATTCCATACAAATCTGAATTCCTCAGGTAACTTCTGAGGTTAGGTGTGCAGAATAACAGCCAAGTGGCACAAGGACAAAGCAGTTAGGTTGTGGGTCAGCTGTGTCTGACTCTGGGACCCTGTGGGACCATATTGTCCACAGGGTTTTCTTGGCAAAGATACAGGGGTGGTTTGGTATTTCCTCATCCCATGATTACAGCAAACAGAGTTAAGTGACTTGCCCAAGGTCACCATCACACCAGCAGCCACAATCCTGAGACCTTAGAGCATTCTTCCATTCTGTCGATTTCTAATCCAATCCTTCATTAACTGGTGGAATTCCAAGGCAGAAGGAGCCAAGGAAGTCCGTGATTCCCAGCTCCCAATCTCTTTTCTCCTTTCTCTTCCCAACCTCCAGGAGCAGCTTTAAGGTTTTTCTTTCCCCAGCTATTTGCTTTTCTAGGAAACCACATCTTCAGTCTTTTGAATGAGCTCAATTCACCAGCTTTTGGGATGGCTGTACTACACACTGGGCACAAAGAGAGAAATCACAGCCTGCCCTCAGGAACTTATGTTCCACTCAACCGAAAGCCAAGGCTTACTGGAGCTCAGTGCTGGTCAGGCTATGGTAACCTACTTTTCCTTCCACAAATCTTATTCTAGTTTTATTTAAACACAATCCTCGAATTTGAGAGTTGGAAGGGCAGGTCCATGTAGGAAAGCTATCAGAATCACAGCTGGAAGGGACTCTGGCAGCCATTAACTTTACAGAGAAGAAAACTGAGGTCCAGAGTGGGGGAGGGCACAGTCACTAAGGGCTACCACCTTTGTCCCAGTCCACCCAGTCTTTCTCCACTCACTGGAATTGCAAATAAATGGCTTTCACTGAGAGGATGAGCAGGGCACATTTCCACTAGAAAAAACACCTTAATCTGTACAGCTCATCCGTTCTTTAAAACACCTGATCTTATATATGGCAATTTGTTCCAACTTGTAAAGAATGTGTTGGCTGGGATCTGCGGGTTTAACTCTGCACAGTTAAAAAGTTTATTCAACATACTTGAGAGAGAAAGGACAGAGGGGATGGGGGAAAGGGGAAAGAGGAGAGAGGGTGGGGGGAAAAGGGGGAAGAGGGAGGAGGAAGAAGAGAGGGAAGGGGGAAAAAGGGAGGAGACAGAAAAGGAGGAAGGGAAAGAGGGGAGGGAGGGAGAAGGAAGAGGTGGTAGAGGGAAGGGAGGGATACAGGTTTTCTCATAATACATTCCAATCTCCAATTCAGCTGCCCCCTTCTTCCCAGTACAATATACTATCTTCAGATAATGTGGCTCCCAGGTTTTGTCTGAGAAAATTATAAGTTCATGAATTGAAAAGAAACTGATTAAATGCTTGCGCTGCGCTTGTTTTAGTCTAGTTTTACGCAGAAGGTGAGCTCCCTGAGGACAGGCACTACGTTTACCTCTGTGAGCCCTCAGAGTTGACTCGGTCCTGACACATCCAACTGATTAACAAAATGCTCCTGGCACCCTTACGTTCCTATCAGGAAGAGCTCTCAGACTTGATACCAAGTCAGTCACTTCTCCACTTCCCAATCCTCCTTTGGGAAGTGAGGGGGCTGGGGGAGATGGTGTCTAAAGTCTCTTTTTAGTTCTAATCTAGGATTCTATGGACTTCCCCACTTGGGGGCTGAGAACAGCCGGGAGACAAGATTGGAAGCCAGGTCCACTGGCCCCAAAGCCTTCCAGCTCCCAAGAGCCGGCTGTCTCTGGGGTTCAGGGTCCCAACAGGTCCCCTCCAGTGCCTTCCCCTGCTAAGCCTTCAGGATCCTGGTGACTCGATGACCCCTTGGATGGTCCTAAGGGAGCCCAGGCCAGAAGCATCACTAACACAGCCAAGTTTCACACAAGGAGCACTCTACTAGAAATTCTGGCTTCCTCCATCCAGCCCAGACAAATAATGTGTATTTTTCTTGTTTTTATTTCTTCCCCTCATTTAAAAAGTTTCTAAAACCCCAAATACATCTCACAAGATAGGCTTGCCAACACAGACAAAATACAAACTTTCCGGCGGTTTGATTAAATAATGTGAGGAGCGGCAACTATTCCGTTGGAAGCTTTTTCCAAGCAGGGGCTTGGTGTCTGGCCAGGGGAGCAGCTTCAGCCAATGGCCAAATGGGAGCGCGCTAAATCAACACTGGCTGGGCACTGCACAAGCGGGGCATCTCAGTTCCGTGCCCCACCTTCCAAGTTCCCCCGCCCCCGGTCCCCGGTCCGAGCGTCCCTGGGGTCCCCCACCAAGCCCTGCCCCCCCTTCCTTCCCACCCCTGACCCCGTTCTTTTTAGTTTACAAACAATCGCGGGGTCCTGGGGGACCCCGTCTGGGCCAGCGCGCTCCCTCACCTTCCTTTTCCACTCAGATTTCTTACTGACCAGAACAGCGTGTTTCACTGGGCGGGTCGGGGCAAGGGGGCATCTGAGAAACCAACCCAACGTCTGCTGGGCATCTTACCCAACCGGGGGGTGCACGGGGAGGGTCCCCGGAAATCCCTTCCTTTCAGCCCTGAATCCAGGGGCTCTCGCTCGGGAAGCGTCCCCAAGCCCCTACCCACGGGCACGGGGCACACGCGCGCACGCGGGCCCAAGTGCAACACGAGACAGACCCATCGTGGCCAGCAGCGCTCCCGGCGCGCCCGGGGAAGGCCCGGAGGGGCCATGCGTGCAGCCCCGAGCCTCACCTCTGCAGCCGCCGCCGGCTCCATGCTCGCTCCTAGCCGGGCCGGGCTGGGCGCGCCGCGGACGTTCGCGAACGGCCGGCCCGGGCGCAGCCGCTACAAAGTATCGGGGCCAGCCCGCACTCTCGGCCCACGTCCGAATGCAGACGCCGAGCGGCGGGCGGGCTACGCGCGGGCCCCTGAGCGATCGCACTCGGCTCCCGGCCGTGGGGGGGAGACGGCCGCCAGGCCGCCCGCCTCGGGCCGCTCCGGGCGCGCCGCGAGCCCCGCGCGTGGCGCCCGGCCTCGCAGCCGTGGCCTTCCACGCTCGTCCCGGCCGGGGGCGCGAGGGAGGGGCGGCGGCCGCGCGTGGGCGACGGCTGGCCGGGCCGAGGTGGCGGCGTCCCCCCCGTAGTGTGGGGCGCCAGTGGAGCGGTCCGATCGGCTCTCTGCGCGGGAGAGTGCTAGGGGGACGGGCCCTCCTGGCCCGGGATCGCAGCCACCTGGGCCGGGGCTCGGGCACGGAAGGAGCCGGGGCCGCTCGTCCCCTGGACGAGCACTGCAGCGGACCCCGGAGCCCCACCCGCCCCGGGCTGGTGTTTCTGGGGGGCTTTGTGACCCGCTCTGCACTTGGGGTGGGCTTTGCTTAGGAAGGGGCGCGCGTTGGGAGCTGGCTGCCAGTGCACGCCCATGTGCCCACGGCTGTGCAAGCCTGGCCAGGGCCGCCGCAGCCCCAGCCCGGGCAAGGGCTTGGCTCTAGCTTTTGGGAGAGCCACGCTCGTGGGAGGCTGGCTGTCCTTGCTTGTAGCCTCCACTTTTGCAAAGCATGGCGCTCAGCAAAGCTCCTAATGCATCACGTGGAAATGTTCGTGCTCCGCTCTTTCCCGAGTTACAAAGTTGCCACAAGCACCTCTGTATCCTTCAGAGGGAACCCAGGCGCCGCGGGCACAGCGGATGCCAGCCCTTGGCTTGAATGGGACTCATTGTTGAAGGAGCGAGTGGGAGGACCCAGCGCCGAATTTCATTTTCTCTCCAGTGGTGGATGGGGAGGAAAGCTTTGGGTTTTCAGAATGAAGAGTTTAGTGACAAGACGCCACTTTTTTACTCACTGTGCCCGAGTCCAAAAGAAAAACAATTCTCAATGCATTTGAGTCCCAGTAAGGGAGGTCGTCGGCTGTCATTCTTGGGACGATGGCTAGAGCACCACTGGATCTGCAGTCAAGAGACAGTGGAAATGACCGCCCCTTCGTCTGACCCTGATGGGCCCTAACTTCCCTGAGTGTAAAAGGAGAGGGGCTTAGGAGATGAATTCAGCTTTCTCTCGAGCGCCCTTTCGGAAATGCTGAAAGGTTTCTCAAGCATTTTCCTTACTTCTAGTGGGTAGCGAATGCGAGTAAAGCAACTGAGGCTCAGAACTGGAAATACACAGTAAAAGTGAACCAAAAGACATGCCCTTTGATTCATTAATTCCTGAGTTCAAATGTGACCTTGGACACTTACTAGCTGTGTGACCCTGGCCAAGTGTAGTTGTGGGGATATTTGTCAAATTCTTTGTAAATCATAAAGTGCTATATAGAATGCTAGCTAATATTGTCATTAATTTTTAGTCACATTCCCTGGGAGTATACTTTTAAATACAACCGACCCCAGAAGGGCTATAGATACAAAGATTGTCACAGCAGCTTTGTAGACAATTGTAAACAAGCAGTTAAACTGGGCTACATCGTGTAACAGAATCCTTTGGGTAAGATGAACAAGCGTAAGGGACACAGCGATTATAAAATTGTGCGAAGTGGGGTGGGGGCTGACCCAGAAGAACAAGGTTCACATAAAGTAAACACTAGCTCCAAAGAGGCAACGTTAAAGAGAGTGAATAGACAGCCCAACGAGGACTCGGAGAGACTTTCTGGTACTGAGTCAAGAGGTGAAATGATTGATTTCAAATAGAAATGGGGGCTGGTCAATTTTATAATTGGCTGAATTGATGTGTTTTTTATTTTAAAACAAAAAAGTCAGAAACTCCAGTTGGGTTACCCAAGGCACACATGTTATCTTTTAAGGAGGGAAGATTGAGGGCTCCTGCCAAAGGCAGTTGTTTTGAAGCAACTTTGTAGAACTGTCCTGGACTTGCTTTGCAAGTTTCAAGTTGTTAATTACTGACCATCGCTGGAAGTCTAAATGTTGCTTTTTAAAACCTATGTGAGGATACTGCCCCAGGGCCCCCTGCTTGATCACTTGGTTAAGTCCTCTTAGCTGGCTTTGGAAAAGAATTTACCTCATTTTAACTGAAACATTTAATGAGACCATTTTATTTGGTGTTATTAAAAGTTCCATTCTGCCCTTTTTAATGTTTGATTTTTAAGTGATCCAAACATCACAGCCAATGGGAAAGGACCAGAGAAGAAAGTATGACTCAGTCTGTGTTCCATGGGCAAAAAAAATGAAGCATCGGGATCGAACTAACCTCAGTGGCAGGAGGAGGGGGTGGGTGGGTGGATGGAGCCAGCTTTTTATGAAGATTTAAAAATTTTGTAACCAGAGACATGAAAGATGTTTTTGTGCAGGTATAGATTTTTCCCCCTCAAAATGTGGCCAGTCGGCCGCTTGTCGGCAATGTTGTCGAGGGTATTGCTGGTCAGGTAGGGATGGGACTGACGGCTCATTGAGGTGCCTTCCCTTTCTGAGATTTTAGTATTTGAAAAAGAACGAAACCTTTAAGTTTGCTTAAAATAAAATTTTAAAATAGCAGTGAAATGCATTTTTGAGAGTATAAATCCCCAGGCTTTACCTTATTGTTATCACTGATTTTATACAGATTTTTAGGATCATCAGTCAAGAGCTGGAATGGAGTAGTAGTGACCTTGAGTCTGATTCTCTCTTTTATTAATATTATTGATGATGATGATGGTAATGTCTAGCATTTACATAATATTTTATGACCTTCAAAGCATTATACATGCTATCTCAGTTGAGGCCAAGGGACTTGCCTAGGGTGACCAAAGTACTAAGTGACACTGCCAGGAATCAAACCCTGGTCCTCTGACACTACGACCATGGCTCCCTCCACTCTGCGCTGTCCTGAGCCTGGCTGTAGCCAGAAGACCCATCCCTCCCAAGCTATCCCTCCCTTTCCAAATTTTACTGGGCTGTTGCTTAGGGGATGGCCATCCTATAGGTCCTCCCACGGCTTGTACTCAAAGACAGGTCCAGCTGAAGAAAATACCCATCTCATGGGAATAAGAAGAGATATCTGTCATTCCTGCCCTCCTATCTGCTTCTGGAGATGAACAGAGGACTCTTTGAATAAACCTACAGAGAATGAGCTGACCATACGTTTATTCAACTGCAAACAGAAGTGATCAATCTGTGCAGTCATTCTTCAAACATTAAACATCAAAGAATAAGAGCCAGAGAATGGCTTGGCTCAGAACAGTTTTGACCTGAATGCCCCTGGAAAAGATAAGAAAATAAGATGTTGGGGTGGGGGAGAAGAAGAGGAGAAAGAGATGATGATGATGATGATGAAGATGAAGATGGAGGAGGAAGAAATAATGATGGAGGAGGAGGAAGAGATAAGGATAGGCAAATAGGTGGGTATAGTGCACAGAGTGCAGGACCTGGAATCAGGAAGACCTGAATTCAAATCCAACCTCAGAGACTTATTAGCTGGGAAAGACATTTACCTGCTATCTGCCTTAGTTTGCTCATCGCTTAAATGAGGCTATTAATAGCACCTACCACCCAGAGCTGTCGTGAGGATCAAATCAGATAAAGTGTTTGTAAAGTAAGCCTTAAAGATGAAGGAATTGAGGCTGTCAATAAGCATTTATTAAGTGCTTACTACATACAACCTAAGTGATGAGCCTAAGGGTACCAGCTGGCAAACTTCGGAACAGGACATAGACCTAGTTCTTTTTGACTCCAAAGCCAGCACCATTTACTTTGCAGTTCCTTAGACTCAGAAGGGATTGTAAAAGACATTCAATATGTCCACCTGCCATATGCACAAAGACACAAGTTGTCTCTAAGTATTGAACATTGAGGAAGGTCTTGACATATTTGGTTTAGTCCCAAGAAACAGAGTGAAAAGAGATGAGAGGAGGTTCTAAAGAGGGAAACCAGATAGACCCTACACTGAGGTATTCCAAAGTAGATTAAGCTGCTTTGAGAAGGAATGAATTCCCCCTTATCGGAGGACTTCAGGTAAAGACTGGATGGATCCTTTTCATCAGATTGGGGTCAGTCTTTCTGCTGATCTCCAGTCTCCCATCTCCACCTGCCTTTCAGACTTCTCAAACTGGATGTCCAATAGGCATCTTAAACTAATGATCTAATGATCCAAAGAACTCATGATCTTTCCCCCTAAACCTTACCCTGCCCTCCTATGTTCCCTATTACTGTAGAAGGTACCACTATCCTCTCAATCTGCCAGGCTCCCAACCTGGGAGTCATCCTGGACTCCCCACGATCTCTCATCCTCAGATCCAATATGGAACCAAGGTCTGTCTATTTTATCTTTGCAGCATCTTTCAAATACATCTTTTCTGCTCTGACATGGTCCCCATGGTGCACCTCCTACAGGAAACTTTCCCCAGCCCCTCTCAATTCCAGTACTTCTCTTTTACTTATCTCCTATTTCTCTTGTATGCAGCTTGTTTGCACATATTTACTTGCTTGTGGTCTCACTGGTCCATTAGATTGGAAGCTCCTTTAGGGCAGAGGATGTCTTGCCTCTTTGTATCCCTAGCGCTTAGCACAGTTTTGGGTGCAAAGCAGGGCTTTAATAAATATTAATTGAATTGAAGGGGGTTCCTATTCAGGTGCAATGAACAGAGATTGAACCTGGAGTCATGAAGACCTGAGTTCAATTCCAGTATTAAACATTTACTAGCTATGTGACTCTGGCCAAGTCACTTAACCTCTGTCTGCTTCAGTTTTCTCATTTATAAAATGGGGATAATAATAGCATCCACCTCCTAGGGTTATTGTGAGAATCAAATGAGATAATAACTGCAAAGTGCTTTACAAACTTTTAATGCTATACAAATGCTAATTATCTTCTTCATCATCCCCATCATTATTATTGAAAGTATTTATCTTACGCTTCCCATTAGAGTGTAGGACCCAGGAGAGTAGACCCCTCTTAGATTTGCGTCACCTGCAGATCTTGCCCATAGTTGACTTTGACAAAGAAAATTTAAAAACGTCCATTTTTCTAGAGCTTTTGAGGGATGTTCCCATCACCCCAGTCCCTGCTGTCAGTCAGATCAGAAAAGGCAGAGGAAGAGCCCAGAGTCCAGAAGAGCTGCAGCCCCAGCTTGTTACCAGCTTCGTTTTCCAAGAAAAAGCGGTTCTGCCAGTGGAGACCACTAATAGAGAAGGTGACCCGAGGCCAGGCTGGAGGCTGGAGGGAAATGACAGCAACTGGTGAGACTAAGGACAAAGGCAACAGGCATGAGGAAGGTCAAAGGAACAGGGATTATCTAGTCTGAAGAGGGCTCAGGAGCAGCTTAATAACTGTCTTTAATTAAATGAAAGGTTATTAAAAGGAAATTACTGGCCAGCTGTGGTCTGAAAAAAATTGTGACGGATAGAACAAAAGGGAGAGTTTCATGGGAAGCAGGAGAAATTGAATTTAGACATGAGGAAAAACTTCCCAACGGATTGGCAAAGGAAAGAAAGTTCCAGAATCTCCTTCTCTGGAGATTTTTTAGGAACGGTTTTGGATGATTTAAATATAGCCTGTCTTTAAGGAAGGTCCCAGTTGGCCTTGGATGACTCTTCTGGGTAATTCATTTATCAAAGGCCAAAAGATCATGTCCGTTCCACGTCTTTCATGCATTTATAGGAATAGCTTATGTATATGAATTTAGACACGGCACTTTCGTCCATAACAATCCCAATCGATAAGTATTCGTTGTTTTCTATTATTGTGGATTGACTGATGGAATTAAATTTGACTCTCAGCATCCCTGTGTGGTAGGTGGTACAGTTATTAGCAATATCCTCATTTTACAGATGAGGAAAAGGAAGCTCGTAAAAGTTAAGGGTTTTGCCTCTGTTCTTACAGCATATATCCAAGGCAGGATTCAAACCCAGGTCTTAGGTGACCCCAGTTTCAGCAACACCTTCTAAGCTGTCAAAGTTTGTTTTATATGATGATTTTTGTGCACGCAATGGAGCTCTCCCGCTTGGCTGTAAAAGCATACTGAGGACAGGAACTCTGGTTCATCACATCTTTGTATCCCCAGTGCATGCAACAGGAGCTTAACAAATGTGGAGTAATACAGAGAACTGTTGGGTGTGGTGGTGTGACAGAAAAGACCACGCATGACTGGATCTGGAGGTGGGCTGGTCCACACAATAGCAACAAGGAGCCTGTGGGCCACTCTGGAATCCACGGAATAGTAATGATCTGGAACAGGGGTGGGATGTGATCTCGAGGCCACACGGTATCCATCCCTGACCTAGAGAAAGACCCCCAGCTCAATGGGCAGCTGTGGTGGAAAACTGATGGAGGGGTGGGCATGGACAAGAAAAGCAGAGACAGAACAATCAGGTTCTGTTCTATCTGGTTAGAAGAGAGCCTCCATCACTGTTCTAAAGCTGTAGTAAGAGCCGGAGTCACTGTGTGCAGGTGATGGAGTCCTGGGTCAGGAACATCAGAGTTCAAGTGCTGCCTCAGCCATTACTGTGTGGCCCCGGGCAAATTCCTTAACTTTTCTCAGCTTCTTCATCTGTAAAATGAGGATAAATAGCCCCTACCTCACAGGGCTGCTGTTGGAATCAAACATGCACATGGCAAACCGCTCAAGAAATGTTAGCTTATTACTATTATCTCAGTTTTGTTGATATCTGTGTGACTTTGGTCAAGTCACTTGACCTCGATGGGCCTCAGTTTCCTGACCTGTAAAATGAAGTGGTTGAACTCGATGTAGTTCAACAGGCATTTATTAAGTACCTACCATATATCCCAGCACAATGCTAGTTGAGGTACATAGAGACAAAAGCAAGAGTCTCAACTCGCCAGGAACTTACTTTCTAATACGGAGAATGGTAGAGGGAAGTGGTGGCCGGAGAAGGGAGTTTTACTCTGAGGAGTCCCAGTGTGGTAAAACAGTGGTTGTTACATTCTTTCTAGAAGCCTTTGTCCTGTTGACTTGATTCCTATTATCAGAGCAGGGGTGGGGGTGGGGGCTAGGAAAAGGGGCCAGTGTTCTGAAGAGAAAGCAGTGAAAAGGTCCAGGGGAAGGAAGAGGTCTTAAGATATTGTCCAGTGAAGGCAAATTTATGTCCAAAGCCTGTCCAGTCTATGTAGGTCCTGGTGGTCATAAATAGGATTAGAGATCTAGAGTCTGAAGGGGGTCCTCATAGGTCATGCTGCTCAACCCCCTCATTTTACAGATGAGGAAACACCAAAGTAATGAAGCAGCTTACCCAGAATTCACAGGGGGTAAATAGCAGAGCCAGGATTTGAACCCAGAGCCTCGACTCCAAGGACACCACTCTTTACACCTACTCTGTCTCTCTGTGTACCTAGTATGTATTTCCTGTTCTACAAAGTGGAGGTCATATTCTTCATGTTCTCTTCCTCCTAAGAGGGAAATTTGAAAGGGATTTGGGCAGCCCTAAAGAGGCCAGGTGGACCACCCCATGTAGATACAACTCAGGAACCCCAGAAAGTTCACTTCATCTGTCTCCTGGTTTGTTTGACAGTCAAATTACATTTGCCACGAGCAAGGTGTTGTGAGAATCAATGAAGCTGTGTGAAAAAGCATTCAGCTTGCCTTCACTGAAAGAAGTTGTAGAATTACAAAGATGATTAATTCAGCCATACTCTATATGCCTATACAAAATGCATAGTAAGTTGTTAATAATCAGGTCTGGGAGCATAAAAAATGATTTTTCTCCAAGCCCTGGAAATAGACAGAAATGAAAACGGATGAAATCAATAACCATACCTTTCTAAGAACTTGTATGTTATAAAAGAAAACGGTGATCTATTTCTAATTAGATATCAGAATAAGTATCTACAGCACACTCAGAGAGCTACTTACAAGGACAAGAATGGAGGGTATTATTGGAATCATGGTTGACATTTGCGTGGCATTCTAAGATGCTGGTTGGTTGGTTGGCTGTTGTCCGTCTTCAAAGAGGACCAAAATGACATCACCACGATAAAGTGAAATTTCAGTGTGTCCGACTGTGGCTGATCAGACCAATACGAGCTCGGAATGCTCTACCACAGGTTGGGCACAGATAAGTTGTGTGAATATTTGGGGTGGATATCCCAAATTTGCGCACCCTGCATTTACTTTGTGCTGTCTCAATTCTGCTTTGCTCAAAGAGCACAGCACCCTTTCTGATGCGGGCACGCCATGCTGAGCGGTCCTGTGCCAGTGTCTCCCATGTTGCACAGTCGAATCCAAAGTTCTTGAGAGTGTACAAGATGTACAAAACACCTTAAGTCATCTGACCAGAGAGCAACTCAGAGAGTATTACAGGCATGAAAATTCCTATTCTAAAGATGAGGAAACAGTCTAGAGAAGCTAAACTCCAGGTCTCCTTTTCATGGTCTCTAGTCTTTATATATAATGTATTCAGAACTCCACAGCATATCACACAGTATCACACAAAGCACGTAAGCCTTGAGACAAAGGGAAACTCATCTCAGATCCCGTCATTCATTTGATCTTTCATGATCATGGCTGGAGGCGTGCTGGGGTACTGACTGAAGACCTCCTGAAGTCATGGCAATATGCCATCGAGCTGACTCCTGCTGTCCGCTAGGGAGCAGAGAGAAGGAGAGGGGAACCACCTTCCTGCAGGTGGTGGCAGGACTCCTTTGAGGATCCCACTTGCTTTCCCCTTTCTTTTTAAAAAAATTATTGATAAGGTTTTGTTTTTATTTTATTTCATATCATTTTATATCATTTATATATATGTAATGTATCATTTACATAGTTATATCATTTTACATATATTTATTTACATCATTTTATATATTTTATGTCATTTTATATCACTTTAATTTCCCAACATATTCTTTTCTCATCCACTCCAAGAGGGCAAGCTCTTGTAATAAAAAAAATAAAAAGCCATTCAACAAACCTGACCAATCCATCAGGGAAGCCTGACTTTGTGTGTCGTACGGTACACCTGTAGTCACTCACCTCTGCAAAGAAAGGAGGCAAGTACCTTTTCTGTCTTTTCTTTGGGGTCAAGCTGAGTCACATAATAGGACCATATTCAGTTCAGATGTTTGCCTTTCCTGAGGATGTGGTTGACAACCTGCCTCTCTATAATTCAAATAAACCCAAATATCCACTGCACAGATCACAGTTCTTTCATGAAATTCTATCAAATCAGGTTGGACTGGGTTGGACCACATGGCCTGTGAGGACTCTCCTAATCTAGATCTGTGGTCCTCCTTATAATATGAAGACCTAGCTAGACTGGACAGAATCAAACTAGGAGAAAAATAAACAAGACCTGGGAAAACGTATGCCAAGTGAGTTGGTCATTCCTAGACCAGGGAACCCATTAGGGTGTCCCCATTAAATAGTAAATTCTTCTAGACCTTGAAGAAGATACAGACCTGCTTTGTAACAAATTCTGGTGTAGATAGCTAGCTTCAGGGGAGAAGAACCGGATGTTGGCCAGGCTAAATGGAACTGGAAAGAGTTATAAGGCAAGGACAAAGAGACCTTTGTGTTCTGGGGGACACCACTAAAGAGAGGAGGCTTGTGGGGTTTTTGGTTTGTTTTTCTGTCTTAGAGCTTAGTCAGCTTTGCTTTGAATCTTCCCAGGAAGGTCATCTTAAGCGGCATTAGATTGTTCTCCCAGCGTACGTTGAGGAGGTGTTCTCATCTGTCTCTATGTCTTCCTATCTGTCTTTCTCCTTGTCTCTCTTTCACTCTTGTGGTACCTTCTCTCTTTCTCCTGTCTTGGAATCTCTTTGGCTTTCTGTCTCTGTGTCTGTCTTCCTTCTTGTCCCTTTCCCATTGTTATTGTTTGTGGATTCTCTCTGTCTCTCTCTCCCTTTCTCTTCTGTGTGTGCCTGCCTCTCTTTGTCTCTCTCCCTCCCTCATGACAGTATTCCTTTTTTTCTCCTCTGATTCTGTCTCTGTGTCTCTTTTCTCTCTGTCTCTCCCTACCTTTCACCTTTCTCTCTGTGTCTCATCCTCTCTCCTGCCCTCTTTCTTTCTCTTATTTCCCATTTGCCAGAGATGAGGGGGGATTCTACCTTCTCAAGCTCCAGCCGAAATTTCTCTTGCTTTACCTGGAGTCTTTTGAACAGGTGTCGTGCTTTCTGGCCAAGCTTCTTGCTTCTCCCCACAAATTCTTCCCCAAGCCCAGCCTTTTCTGTCACTGCCTGTCCTCTAGGCATTTGCCAGCATCTCCAACCTGATGACATACTTTCCATGGCTGTATAAAAGCCAAGCCTTGCAGCTCAGCATTATTTATTCCCCATAGACCTATTTAGAGCTCTGGAGTTCACAATAGCCCCTGACCTTGCTGGCTGTGCAGTACAGCACCACAGCATTTCTGAGGGTATAAAATTCAAGGTCTAGTAAATGAAACTATGTAATGAAACTGATAGCTATAAATTCTGCATTGGGCTTGGAAGGCTGGGAATCTAAGGCCAGAGACGTTTCTGAAACATCCCTCTATACGGGAAAGAAATCATCTGTTGTGGAAGTGTATACAGAATGTCTCCATGTGGGCACAGCCTTGCCAGGCTGGCCTTTAAATGGGAGAATGGGATCTCATTGTGACTTCACATGGATAAATTAAAACATGGAGACAGGAGATCTCAAGGCTGTCTCTCAAGAAAACAGAACACTCATCTTTGCTCCCCTTCCCTGTTTGGTTCCCTCCTCCATATTACAGAGGAAGCTTCCTTCCCCATCTCCTTCCAATAACACCTCCCAGAACTGTCAAGTATTTCATCCCCATTAGCCTGTAGGCTCTCACCCTTTTCAGGAGGTGCCAGCTCACAGTAGATTTCTTTACCCAAGGAAAGATCGAAATCACCTCCTCCTTATTTTGCAAATCTTCTGAGGATTTAGGGAACATGAAGCCCAAAATGATTTCTGTTGCACTGGCAAACATCTTTCCTCTAAGTAGGAAAAGCAAAATTGAAGAAACCAGGGTTTTCTTCCCGGGGTGCCCTTTTACTAAATATTCATGGACCAGCCCTTGTATTGCGAGTGAGTCTCCTTTGGTATACACTCTGTTCTAGCCATCCCCCCAAAATGAAATTTACTGTTTTGGAATTATAATATCTAAACTTGGCTCTAGAGAAGAGATAATAAAATACAGCTCCCTACCTTCTCCAAAGAGGTGGAGGAAAATGGGTCTGAAACACTTCAGATGATGCCAGAATTGGTTGATATGTTAGGCAGCAAGGTGGTGCAGTAGTTAGAGCACTGTACCCATAGATCAGGAAGACCTGAGGTCAGATGTGACCTCAAACACTTACTATCTTTGTAACCCTGAGCAAGTCACTTAGCCCTGTCCGCTTCAGTTTCCTCATCTGTAAAATGAGCTGAAGAAGGAAATGGCAGATCACTAGAGTATCTTTGCCAAGAAAATGCCAAATGGAGTCATGAAGAATTGGATATGACTGAACAACAACAGATGTTTTAATAGTGTGTGTGTTGGGGCAGGGGGCTGTGCATTAGTCTCAGAGAGTAGTCTAGTTGGCCGGATTTGGGGCTGGTCCTCATCTGTAATCACTGCCCATCTCATTTTACCAGCTCAGGTCAATTCTTTCCTACTATACAGAGGTCCCTGCTTTCACAAGAACTGGATACACCGTATTTGTGCCTGTTTTGAATGGAACATCCTCAAAATACATAACATATGATAGGCCAAATCTAGATGGGCTCCCAGATACGATGATGAGGGTTCCCTTGAACCATGAGATGTGAGTATCCTGCTGGTAAACAGTTCTCACTCTAGAAGAAGCTCTCAGCCCCATAAAACAAGAATCCCATCTAATCACCAACACAGAGGAGTCTCACATGCTGAATTCCTATAGGCCTGGTTCTGCTGTACGCCATTGTGGACTTACCACATCCAGAGTTTTGGGGTTACTTCTGGGCACCACATGTAGGAAGGGCATTGATAAGGTAGAACCCTTCCTGAGGAGAGTGGACAGGGTGTCAAAGGGCCTCAAGACCACATCGTGTGAGAATGGGTTAAAGGAACTGAGTTGTATAGCCTAAAGAAAACTTGGGAGGGGAGGGGGCATATGATACCTGTCTTCAGGAATCTGAAAGACTGTCATGTGGAAGGGAAAATAGAGTTGCTTGGCTTCAGAGAGCAGAATGGTGAGTGGATAGTGCAGAGTCAGATTTCAGAAATCCAGAAAACAGAGGCTGGGTGCACATTTGTCAGGGATTTCACAGAAGCATTCCTGTTTAAGAACTGGCTGGACTGGCGGACCTCTGAAGTCCCTTCTGCCTCAGAGATTCTGGAATTCGATATGAACTTGAACTTTGCAGCTTGAAGCCAAGGATCTAGAACATTCCCAGACATTCCAGAACTTAGGTATATTGCAGGGAAGCAAACACTCCCTGTGAGAAAGATCGAGATTTCATAGAGCACTTTGTACAATCCTCAGCTTTTCCAAATCAGTGTGAACATTAGCCATTTTGATACTCTTTGTCTTGGTGTGTTACTCTGTATACTTGGGGCCACAACTGGGACAGGGACTGGAGCTTACTGAGTTTTACGTATACTAGCAAAGTCTCCTTTGCCTCTGATTAACTGAGTGGTAGAATTGGACTATCATATACTTTTTATTTTTGAGCCCAAGTAACCGCATCTCCAGGGTAATAGCTAGGCAGAGGGATGGAGCAGAGAGAGAGTGGGGATGGATAAGCAACATTCTGCTAAGGATCCAGTAACTTTAGAGATTAAACTCAACCAGCACCCAACTGTAACCAGAAGAACAAAGTAGGTTGGCTGGCTTCCTATTCTCCTCCTATTGGTAAGGAAAGAGTGAAGAACTAAGTCCTCTCAGACCATGCCTGTCCCCTCCTATAGGGCCACTTCAGAGACAGGATTTTCTGACCCTTTTCTCCTCTCCTCCCCAAGGCAGTGGAGGTTGGGATCTTGGCTAAGGGGGCCCGAATGCCAGCTTTCCTTCCTACTGCCTGGAGTTTGGGGACTTTATCAGCCACACCTGATTCCAACAATAGGGTCATTTTTCTAAAGGTAAACAGTTAGCCCCAGATTCAGGTTAAAGTTCTTCCCAAGGGAAGTTTATATGATTTTAGAAATAGGAAATGGTAGCTTATCATTCCCCAAGTGACACCTGGCCACCAAGCTAGGAAGGAAACTTTCCAGCAAGTCCACTTCTGTGTAGTCCAGCAGCGAAACGCTTCTCCATTTGCACTCTGTGGACATAATGAAAGACATACAGATGGAAGCCACTAACAGTTTTTTTTTTCTTTGTCTAGGAAAGTGAGAATTAAAGTACTGTTGAAAAAGATTTTGGATTTAAATGTCCTTTCAGATAGAAAACGGAGGGAGAAGGGAGAGTGGAAAGGAAGGAGGTGCTTCAGCCCCTGCCTGTCTGGGAGGGGGCTGGGAAACTCACTCCCTTTGGGTTTATATCCAGTTCTGGGGTACTCCTTGAAGACATAGACACTGGCCACCCCAGCGGATCTTGGGGCCACTCAACACCGTTCTTCTCTCTCTACCAGCTATCTACCCATCCATGTGTGTCCCCAAACACCAATCATTTATCACTTGTAAAGTCCCTAAATTTGCAAAACCCTGCCATGCTGTCTAAAGCTGCTTGAGAGTTCCTTCTCTCCCCAGGACTGGAAGACTGCCCTCTTTGAGACACTAGTCAACCTTCCCAAGGTCCCTTGCAGCTGGTCCCTGGAGAGCCACTCTGCCTTCAGAGATCTGTCTTTAATGGGATCTAGGTAAGAAGTGAGTAACCTCAGCCCCAGGTTTTCTGAGATGCATCTCTCTTCCATGTGCAATGAAGCAGAATAGTGATATCCTTCCTCAAAATCAACTGTGAAAGGAAAAGGTCAGAAAAGAGATGATACAGTACATTGGCACCATGGAACAAGTAAGAAGACCTGACTTCAAAGCCTGGCTCTGTCACATCTATGGGACCCTGGTAAAGTTATCTCACTCCTATGGACCTCAGAAATGAGTAGGCCAGATTGGATGTCTTCTGAAATCCTTTCTGACCCTAGTCTGTGATCCTTCTATTTAGGGAAGACGCAGGGTTAGTGGTTATGGGACAATAAGCCCCCGTTTAAACCTGTGACAGTCTTTAAAATGGAGGGTTTTTTTCAGCGAAAGAGAGAAAGAAGCAATATAGGCAAAGGACTGAGTGTGTGTGTGTGAGTCTCTGTGTGTGTGTGTGTGTGTGTGTGTGTGCGCAATGCAGGTGTACATTTATCTCTGAAGTGAATTAGCAGCAGAGAAATTGTTATACCCATTGCAGTCGTTAACAATCAATTACATGGTAAGCGCCTTGACAACAGAGACTGTCTTGTGCCCCTCTTTGTTCCCCTAGAGTTTAGCACAGTGTCTGGCACATAGAGGATACTTAATAAACGTTGATTAACAAGAAAATAATTTCATGACTTTGTACTCCTATAATCCCAGAGAGTTTTGCTGACTGTATTATAGTGTACACAAGCAATGTTACAGTTTATAATAACATTCCCCTCATCAGTAACCTCAGGGTTCCAGGACTCAGATTTCTTTGCTAGGTCCATGGACCTGTCTCGTCTTCCTCAGCATTTGAGCACTAACAATTGGCAAGCAGTTTCTGTAGATAATCTCATGCTATATCTATGTGGTGGGAACTACAGTGATCATTCTTCCCATGTGACAGATAAGGAAACTGAGGCTTGAGGTCAAGGGATTGGCCCATGAATATACAGCTAGGAAGTATCTTGGGTCTGATTTGAACACAATTTCTTTTGGCTCCAAGTTCAACCCTCTTGCTGACTCTCTATTATCTGTACAAACCCAATGATGACAACTTGTCTTCATTCTGGAAGTTGAAATGCGTTTGACACGTCTGCCATAATACACTTGCAGAACAAAATTTATTCAGACTTCTAAAAATGTTTTCCCTTGAGCTGAGAGCAGGGCTAATAAAAAGCTTTCTTACTTCAACTATCAGGCAAATACAGAGTGTGGATGATATGTTCAACTAGTCCAAATCTGCATGAATTAAAGGGGAAACCCACCTCTCACCCTCTATCCCCCCACTGCCACTTTCTCCTGTTCAATTCTATCAATACTTCCTCTCCCTGGATGAGGGTGACTGATTGCAGACCCAGGCCCTGCCTTTCTGTCACATTAAAATCACCATCACAGACTTCTGAAGACGCTCTGAGCCAGCCACCTGAAGGACCCTGAGTAAAACACCTTCAATGGAACAACGAGGGCCATGAGTCCCATTTTCCCCATGTTAGCAGATTCATATGAATCCTCCCTAAAATGGTGACTTAGATTCAAGACTTTCACAGACATAAAACCTGCACCCTCAGCATACCTGCTAGGTATATTGATTGCACACACTCCATACTCCCTCAAGGACACACTCCCTGAAACACAAAAGGTACAAGATATGTATACTTCACTCATGGCCGTCCTGAGCCCCCACTTTGCCTGGTTGGGACATGAAGTAATAATACTTACAGTCAAAGTCCAGGCCACTTGTCCCTGCCTCTAATATTTATAAACAGTGTGACCCTGGGGAAGTCACTTAACCTCTGAGAGCCTCAGTTTCTTCATCTGTCAAAACCAGAAAATAATAGTGACTGTCTCATAGGGTCATATGTTAAAGCCTTCATAAACCCAAAAGCCTTTATGTAAGCATCACTACCATCAATCATTCAATCAAGGCGCATTTGTTAAGCACCTGTTGTTCATCCTTCCTTTTCAAAGGGGATCAGGGACATCACAGGTAAAGCAGAGCCCCATAAAGTCATCAATCTCACATTCTCTTCCTGAGTCATAGAGGTCCAGCAGCAAGAGAAGAGTCAGGATGACTGAAGATGGCCCAGCATGCAGTGGATGACCTGGCTCCATTGATGTCTGACCAGGCTCTAAGCACTCCACAGCACCTGCTTCAGTTGCCTCTATGGCCCGTGAAACAAACTGTTCTCATCCACCCATTTTTCTGGGGAAGTCTTCTCATGCTTGGGCTAGACATCCCCCCAACTCACCAACAGGTTGGAGATCCCTCGGTTATTCTCAATCTGGCCTACTCCATATGCTGAGACAGTTTTATCAGGTGTATCAGTGTGCATGCTACAGCTTCCTGGAACCACAAATGAGAGTTGGGGGACAGGTAGACACCAAAGGTGGATAAGCAGTCCTGAGCTTGGCAGTGCTCCTACCAGAGGTCTTAGTCCTCCCTGAACACCCCACACACCCCTAGAATGTGTGAGGCACTAGGTACATGAAAACAGAAGTTAAAAGTCCCAATCAGTGGCATGGCCAAGCTGTCAAAATGGCCCATAGATGTTAAAGGCTCTGGGCTTTTACATGTAAGTCGACAAAGGAATGGACTAAGGGAGCCTCTGGGCTGGGACAAATAAACCCCAGCCATCATTGATTACAGCGGTCACACATAGATTGGAAAAGGCTTCCCACAGGACTGCTGGAGTCCCAGCAGTTCTTTTTGTGAATGTTCCTCCATCCCTCATGCTCTCTCTCTCCATCAGCATTTCCCTTCTTTTCCCCTGGGAAAGGGGCCTGATCTAAACATCTGGACCAGCCATTTCCTTCCTTCTCATGGGGCAACAACATAGAGGAGTGGGAAAAGAACCAGACTGAACTTGGAAGGACTGGGTTCATATCCTGGCTTTGCCATTTATCACACATGTGACCTTGGGCAAGTCACTTGATCACTCTGGGCTTCAGTTTCTCACATATGAGAAATTAATGTATTGGTCTAGATGTCAGTAGTCAATAAAAATTTATTAAATGCCTGTTATGTGCCAGACACTACACTAAGCACTGGGGATATGAACAGAAAAAAGAAAGATAGTTCCTGCCCTTGGGCAGAGGTGAGAAGGTACCTGATGTGGGGGCATAGCAGAGAAATCAAAGAAGCCCCAAATACAATCTACCAGTTGGAAACTGAGGCTGTCCTTCAAGTACCTTTCTGCTTTAAACTTCTGGTCCTTTGACCAACAGCACTGCCCTTTATAAAAGAGCCTGCCTGCACGGAGGCTTCCATTCTCAAGGGAACCAAATGCCTTTAAAAAAAATCATCACTGTTTTTGCCTTTCTTTGTATCATCAGCACTCAGTACAACACCTGGATATCATACTCAAACAATTCCAGATTTACGCTGGATTGGTTGTCCAACTGGCCCAACCCAGTTCTGCAAAAGAGTATAATATCCATGCTTAATGAGAACAACTGAAAAATATCATTTCCTTCTGATGCCTGCACCCATTTTCTCACTCCTAGAAAATCTGCAGTGTTTCCTGTGTCTGGAACGTACTCGCTCTGCTTGTGCTAAGGCAAGGGAGCTGGGCAGCGGGGAGGAGATGATGATCAAGGAAGGAGACCCAGAGCTATTTAACCACAACACAGACTATTCAGAGGGGCACAATGGACAGGAAAGCTAGGCTTCAGCTAGACCACACAAAACCTTCAATGATGAACTGAACTGAAGAGCTTACATTGTATATTATCAGCAGCAGAGAGCCTCTGATGATTCTTGGGCAGAAGTGGGAGCTAGGATTTGAGGAAGATTATTGTGGCAGCAAATAAACAGCCTAAGACCTTTTTGGGAGTGGGGGGCTCAGTCCTGACACTGTTTAAGAACACAGGACTTTTATGTTTGTGAGTTTTCGATAAACTGGACAACAACAAAGCCTGTACACTAAGCATCGCCAAGGACTTGATGGGATCACAATTCACTCTTTGTGTGTTTGGGCATGTGTGGTTTTCCATTTGTTGAATTGAACTGAAAACCAAGAACCTGCTCTGTACAAGGCTAGAATCCAAAGTAAAAACCAACCAACTAACCACAGGCCTTGCCCTCAAGAACCTTCTATTCCATTTTCTTTCCCTCCCATATGAGAATCATGGATTTGTAGAGGTGGAAAGGAGGTGAGAACTCATTTCATCCAAGCCCTGCATTTTGCAAATGAGGTAATGGAAGCCCAAGGGAGTAAGTCCATGCCCTGGTCACACAGCTAATTACTGGCCATGCTAGAACTGGACTCCAAATGCCCCCAAGCCAACGTATCACCCTTGTCATGACATCATCACGAACCACCACCACCTCCCAGAATCAAGGACCTGGCTGAATTGAGATCAGTCTTTGACTTTCTGAAGCAATAACGCCTTCACAAGCACAGAATCATGAAATCAGAGAATTTCAGATTTAAATTGGATTAGTCCAGCCAAATACTGACAAGGAGTCTTCCCTATCAATCAATCAATCGGTAAATCAATAGACATGCATTAAGTACCTGGCTAAACCCTACAAGATCCCTGACAAGTGGACTTCCACCATTTCCAGGATTGACAACCCACCGTCTCCTCCAGCGATCTTTTGGAAGGTTCTGTTTGTTAGAAAGGTTTTCCTGATGCTCAGACCCCAAATGGACTCCACAGGGATATTCAGGCAGCAGATGCTAGCCCTTCTCAATCTACCCTTTCCAAGAGACTATCAATGACCAGGAATAACTATATCATGACCTCTTTTTTGAATGGTGCAGCTGGCAAAGTTCAGAGTCCATATGCCAGGTGGCCACAACCCTCTACTTTTTGTGGCCAAGTTAAGATCATAAAAGCAAGCATTTTTACCTGATCCCTGGAAGCATTCCCCAGTTTTCCACATCCAGTCCCTCCACACAAGGATGGCTATGTTATTCCTCGGGATTACATCCTAATACTCAACTCTCTGGCTTCAACTTCTGTCCCGGGGGCAGAAGCTGGGTCATTTTTTTTCAGAGTGGTTTTTTTGTTTTGTTTTGTGTTTTTTTTTGCTTTTCTTTTCTTTTCTTTTTTTTATTCTGAGCTCATTAACTTGTGCTCAGCAACCAGGCCTGTAAAATCCTCTCATTTAATCTGCCTTCTCAACTGCCCCCAAAGGAAATAATGGGTACTCTTTGCCGGATCTCTGCTTCACAAAGGGCTGGTCTGTGCTTTGAGAATAAGAGAAGTGAATGAAAAAAAAAAATGAAGAATACCAGTAAGCAAATATTCTTGTTAGCGGGGCTCTCCATGAGGCCCTGAACCGTCGAGAGCAGGAATGGACCTAATAAGGCACACAATTTGTCCCCCAGGGATCCCCTTGTTCCATTTCATCCCCTGGCTGCTAGTTACACCCTAAGGTCCATTTAAAAAGCTCTTTCCCTTCCTGGGCTTTACAGCTTCCAAATACTCGTGGCCCCTGATCACACTGACCCACAAAAGAGCTTTGGAAATCCATATTCTTTCCTTCGATATCAGCACCTCTCTCCCTTGGTTGTCTTTAGAGCTCTGCCTCTCCCTCTCCTAAGACCGATTCTGTCAAGAGGTCTTTTGTGAAAGGTGGTGGCTGGGGCACATCCAGATTCTCTACTGTGCTTTATCAACCTTTGGAAAAGCCCCTAAATTTTGTTTTTGCTTAGAACTGGGCTTGGACAGACCCAGAAAATCAGAACATTGCTCTCATCTCATTACTGCATGCATGAATCATTTAGGCAAATGAGGAATGAAATGCTCATACATTTTCACAGTTGAGAGGTTCCATTTCTAAGGTTTATGTAAACAAGAATAAAGGAAGGTCATGGGATCAGATTTAGTGCTAAAGGGGGCTATAAAATTCCATTCAGTTTGAACCCCTTTTTATAGTTGCAGAAACAGGGCCCAGAGAAGGCAAGTGATTTGCCCCAAGTCACATTGGTAGTGTCAGAGGTAGAATTTGAGCCTAGGTCTTCTGACTCCAAAGCTCATAGTCTTCCTACATCGTATCCTGGGGCATCTCCAGTCATCCAGTTTGCTATCTGGCCACTGGACCCAGGTGACTCTGGAGGAGAAAGTGAGGCTGGTGACTTTGCACAGCCCTTCCTCGCTCAAATCAAACTCAACTGCAAGTCACATCATCATCTCCCTGATGTCATGGTCCTCTTCAAGAATGAAGGACAAACCACGCAACCACAATCATGATGTCATGAGGTCACTCAGAACTCTAAGGTTCTTGAACACTTTGATGCAATATGTGCTTTAAAATTCATCCATCCATCCCTTAATGATTAACTAGATAAGGATAGATTGGGGGAAAATCCATTTAGTAAATGCCAACTTTATTCCATGCACGGTGGAAACAGAAACAAGATGATCCCTACTCTCAGGGAGCTTACCTTCCAACAGGTGAAGCTGGAAAATGGGACGAGGGCAGCATAAAGAGGAGGAGGGTCTGTGCGTGAGAGGCTAGGAAGCTGATGTGGAGGTGAAGCAGGCAAGAGAATGATCCAAAAGTGGAATGAGCATCATGGCTGGGCCTTCTAGGTAGGGACTCCCCAATCGATCAGGGACTATTCAGGAGCTGGTGAGAGAGACACAAGCAACAGTCACTTCCCACAGGGAGCTCACATTCTATTGGGGAAAGAAATACAAAATATATTCAAATGAAGTGCTATATAAAAAGCAATTTAGGGGTGGTGGTAGCAGAAATGGTGGTAGCAACTGGAGACATTTTATCTATTGCTTACTTAATATAGGTCTTCGCCTAGTATGTCTTCATCATGTGACAATAATTCAAATTTTTTATTTTGGTATTTCAGGGATTTGTAATTTCTCCAATGTGGCCACTCTCTCCATCAAAGCAAATTTCAATCCCTTTATCCTCAATTCCACACAGCTGAGAAATGTGTCATTCTCAAACCTACCTGGTGGAGAGCTCCTTTAGAATTCTCTTGACTGAGTCCTCCCCCATCTCCTCTCCCCCCCCCAAACTGTCTCACAGATTCTGTGCACAGCTGGGTCACACGTATTCAGCCTTTACAGCTCTCTCTCTCTCTCTCTCTCTCTCTCTCTCTCTCTCTCTCTCTCTCTCTCTCTCTCTCCTTTATGTTTTCAAAGATTATTTCTCAATGACGACATTATTCCAAAGAGAATCATATTTCTTTGTTCTGTCCCAGAATTCAACAACCCTCAGGCTCTAAATCAATGATCCTTTCAACATCTGAATGATTCAACCAACTTTATTAAGCACCTACTATGTGTAAGGTACACTTCTAGCCACTGGGGATACAAAGGCAAAAAAGAATCATGAAAGCCTTCTAGGACTTTATAATCTACTGGGGAGATATAACCTGTACAAATAAGTGGTCAATTAACTGATCAACAACCATTTACTAAGAGACTCCAATGCCCCAGGTACTATGTGAGAAAGACAAAGGTGAAACAGTTCATACCCTCAGGAAGTTTACAATCTGGCCAGGGGAGAAGATATGTACATATAGAGGTATGTACAAAAAATGCAAAATAATTTGTTGGTGAAGGCACCAAAACTGGGAGAATTAGGAAAGGCTTCTTATAGACCATTACTACTACTATTCTAATAGAATGCCAAAGGGGGAGTGATCAACAACAGTTCCAAATAGGAGGAGATAGGACCCAAGCTATGTTTTGAAGGAAGGGAAGGATTCTGAGACACAGGTGAGGAGGGAGTGCACATCTTGTGTGGGGGACTGCCAATGCAAATGCATGGAGGCAGATCAATAGATGAAGATAGATGGAAGGCTTGGAAGAGATACTGTTCAAGTTGGGGGTTTGATACTAATACTGCCAGTCTGGTGGCTAACTTTCCTTTACTCTGTTGCCCAGCTAGAGTTTTAGACTTCATCTGAGGCTTCACAATTTAAGTGGCCCGGCCTGAAAGCGAACCTGTACCATCATCCCACATGTAGGTTTGCACCAGTAGGCCCAACATTGTTCCTGTAAAAATGGTAGAGCATTCCAAGCTCTCATTGGTCTGATCCGCCACAGTCGGACACATTGAAACTTCCCTTTATCATGGTGATGTCGTTTTGGTCTTCTTCGAGAATGAAGGACAACAACCAACCAGTTTGTGACCCCAGGTGGAGCCTCTTCCTCTAAAGGGATCTTGATCCAGAATCCTGGGCATACCTATTTAGGAACATGCTGTTTCCCCCATTAGAATGTAAGCCCCTGAGGGCAGGCACTCTTGACTTTTTCTCTGTAGCACTAGCACTTGGCACAGCTCTGGCACATAGCGATTATCTGACAAATGCTTGCTGATTTATTGCCAGTGCATCTATAGGATGGCCAGAAGTGATATTCCCAGCAAGCATTGCTGAGGACTTCATCCAGTATTGGTAAGGCCCCCCAGCTTGTATCAAACCAAATCAAACCTCCAGCAATTTCCAGGGTCAAACATGTTGGCCCAATGCTGTGCTTCTGTAACTGTTGAGTGTCAAGAGCATCTTCTTCCTAACAAATGCAAGTACTGACAGAAGCTGGGGAACAAGGGGAGGGAAAAGCCAAAGAGATAAACAGAAATAGAGGGGAGAAGCAGAGAGAGAGGGACACAGACACAGAGAGACAGAGATCTAGACAGACAGGCATTAAGAGGTCAGGAGACAGGAAATAGCCTATGGTCATGTGGTCAGGAAGCCCAGCTCTCACATTAGTTTCCTAAGATCAATATCTACTAGTCAGATCTACTAGGTAACTGCATAGAACTGAAATCTCTGGTAATTCAGAAATCGATGTGTGGTTATGCATTTATTACGCTTAATTAATTAATACAATTACTCACATACTATTTAATCAATGCCAAGAAAATCAAATCAATGCCTAGAGGATTTTGGCCAATATCACTTGCTTCTTCTTTCAATTTGCAAAATTAGCAAACTAAGGCCATTTAAAATTTATAGCCATTCATTTATGGCAGTTTCACTGATCCTAAAAGCTCCCTACTTTGAACTTTCACATTAATATTACCTAGAGTTCAAGTCTATCCTTGAAGTAAACCCCTGACACTACATTCGAGTCCCCTGTCCTTGACAACCCCCTCCCCCCCCCCCGCCCCGATAATGACTGGAATTTGTGAAGCACATTATAGTTTACATAATGCAATCAAACAGACTCCAGCTTGGACCTGCTCTCCTGTATACCCCAAATAATCAGTGAATTGGCGAATCTTGTGATTTCTCCCTCCACATCTCTTGAATCGGTCCCCTTCTCTCCACTCACACAGCCCATTCCTCTCACCTGGAATACTGCAATTGTTTCCTCATCGATCGCCAGGCCTCAAGGCTCTTCCTTTTCTGATCTATCCACAAAGATGCCAGAACCATGTTCCTGAAGATCAAAGCTGATCCTGGCACTCTCCTGTTCTAAAAGCTCCAATGGCTCCCTATTACCTTCAAGCATCCCATATGATGTTTGCTGTTGAAAAACCTTTATAACTTAGTTCTTACCTATTTTTCCCATAATTATTATTTATTATTCCCATTCACATATTCCCTGTCCAACCAGCTGGTAGTGACTTCCTTTCAAATAATAACAATAATAAAGCAAAAGTCTGTGTGATTTGGGGGTGAATGGGATAAAGGGGACACACTTTCCCACATCTGGAGTCCAGGGGAGGGTGAGAGTTCAAGTGTAACTCACCAGGCCTGTGTCTTTCCTCCCTGGGGTGTTCCTGAAGTAGCCTTTCTGCCAGGCTCTAAGTGCTAGGACTGCCCAGCTGCTGCTAGGATGCCAGGGGGAGATGGAAAGGACTCTGGGGCTCTGAAATTCAAGAGGTCTTCAGTCACGGAGAGGTAGGACACCGAACCAGACAAAGGCCCTGGACTCTGCTCTCCTCCTAGCTCTGACCCCCGAACACTCCCTTGTCCTGGGTGGGCCGAATCCTTTCTCCTCTCTGCGGCTCAAATCTTGTGCTGACATTGTCCTGCTCGGTATTTTAGGGAAGTCCCACAGGGATTGACCAGATGCTTCAGCCAATTTGGACACACTTTCTGTTAACGTCACTTCAGTTCATCCAAGGACCTTCCTGAACGTAGTCTAAAGTCTTCAGTGGATTGTGTGGGTCTGATTTGTTTGATTCTATAAAGACCAGTTCTTGCCTGATAAATGTACTGAACCAAATGTGTGTGTGGAGTGGGGGGGAGGAGAGTGGTTTCAACTCCAGCCTTACACTTCCTTAGAGAATTTCCTCCTCTAGGAATTCACAGGCCCAGGGAAATGAGAAGAAATCACAGGTTGGGTCCTTCTGTATGTATATGCCCTCTGTAAGTATGTAGGAACCTAGACCAGGAAGGGACCTCAGAGGTCAGCTAGGCAAATCCTCTCCTTTAACAGGAGAATCCTCCTAAAGAAATCCACATTTCCTGCAGACAGGGGCAGTTATTAGCTTCATCTGTATACCCATGACCTACCTGCTGTAGCCCCTGGTACACAGCTGGTGCTTCATAAATACTTACTGGTTGGCTGATTATATAACTTTGGATAAGAAATTTCAATGTCCCTGGAGCTCAGTGCTAATCAGTCAAGTGAAAAGGTTGGACCGGATGACGTCAAACATTCAGCTAGCTCTAAAGTTAGGAACCTGTAAACCCCAAGAGGAGAAGTTAGATGCTGGGAGTTAGGAAGACCTGTGTTCAAACCTAGCCTCAGACACTTATTAGCTGTGTGACCCTGGCCAAGTCACTTAACCCTGTTTGCCTCAGTTTCCTCATCTGTAAAATGAGCTGCAGAAAGGAAATGGCAGACAAGTAAGTATCTTTGCCAAGAAAACCCCAAGTGAACATTGACAACAACCACCCAGGTGGGGAAGGAGGCAAACCAAGGTAAGGATTTGCCCTGAGAGAAGCTGTTGAAACACCATTAACTTGCTTTGACTGGAAAACACTTCTTCAAAGGAATAATCAGGACAGCCCAGTTTAGAGAAAAGTTAGGGCAGCTTTACTGGAGAAGGAGTTGGATGTGGGTGAAGGCCCAGTTCAGAGCAATGATCATTTGACAGACTGGGATAAGACAAATGGAGGTAATTTAGAAGGTCATGTGATCATAGATCCAGAGTTGGAAGGGAGCTTAGAATCATTGAGTTCCCTGCCCCATTTGAAGGAAAAGGAAACTGAGGCCCAGAGGAGTGAGGATGCTTATCCAAAATCACAGAATTTGAGCCCAGATGCTCTGACTGCCAAGCCAGAATAATCATTCCCCATTAGAGGTTGTTAATACACAGGCAATCAACTCAGACTGACCAGTGACATTGGTGATGAAGCCTACTGGGCTTATCTTTAGAGTTTTTACATGGGGGCTTTTGATTTTTAAAGATATTTTATTGATTTGTAAAAGAGGGGGGTAGAGGTATGGATCATCATGTGTAGGGAGGCACTTGGTTAATACGTTTATTAGTTTCAGGGAACTGTTTTTTTTTCCTATCTTTTTTTGTTATCAAGAGGGATGATCTCTAAGAAGGGGAGAGGAGGAATGCATTGGGACATGAAGGTGATGCAAAGCCAGTAGATATTAATTAAAATTTAACTAAAATGACTGCAGCAACTTCTGTTCAGTCCCAAATCTGACCTCCACCAGTTCTCGAATATCAAGGCTGCTCTCTGGTCACTAAGTGCAGGGGTACGTAGATATACCACCCAGTCCAGATACGAGGGCTGTGGGCACTTTCTGAACCTGTTTTCTCCAAGGCTGCATCAGCAGAGGGTGAGATCTGATGGACCTTACCAAGCTGGGCAGGCTTTGAGAAGGGCCACCTCTTATCTACGGACCAGCTCTGAGACACCCCTCATCATGAGGGTGGCCTCAAAGTCCAGCTCCTCAGTCACCTGCCTTTCCCAGAGCCTCGCTGCCCCCTCACCCTTGTCCCCTGGATTGCCTGTCTGCTGTCCCATCACTCTGTCTGCACTCAGGTCTCCTCTATTAGAAGACTCTTCCCTGGCCAGGCTAGCACTCTGAGCCAGAGCTGGTGTTCGCTGCCCACCTGCTGGAAGGAGGAAATTACTGTGCACACATCTTTAGGACAGTGCATCTCTCAGGTCCTTCTCATCTGGTTTCCTGCCATCTCCATTCTTCTGCTGAAATCTCACTTTCCAAGGTCACCAATTGTCCTAAACAAGCTGGGGTTCAGCTAATGGACTTTCTGTACTTCTCGATACTGGGTTAAAGCCCTGACTTTTCTAGGGAGATGCTGATCTCTGGAGTTTCCAGGTTCACTGGCCTTTCTGTCGCCTCCTTGGCTCTATCCTTTGCTTTGCTCGATCCTATCCCCTTGGGGGCGTCTCTAGGGCCTGGTCCTCAGCCTTCTTCTCTCTTCTCTAGGAGATAGCTTCAGCCACCATTTCAGCCCTGGCCTTGAACCTCGCTTGTTCAGGTGACCTTACGGCCACAAATTCCACCTGGCCCAAATTCCATCGGCAGGGGAGCAGGGGTGTGTGTGTGTGTGGGGGGGGGGTTAGCAGCAGCAGCAGAAGTAGTAGTAAACATTTATTAAATGCCAACTATGTGCCAGGCACTGTGCTAAGTGCTAGGGAACTTCAAAAAAAAGAGAGAAAAGACAGTCTCTGCCCTCAAGAAACTCCCATTTAATGGAGGAGACAACAACCTACATCCAGGAGGGAAAGCACTAGAAGGACGAGGGCTTGGGGAAGGCTTCCTATAGAAGGTGGGGTTTTAGTTTAAAGAAGCCAGGATATAGAGATGAGGAGTGAGAGCAAATCAGGCGTGAGGCACAGCCAGAGAAGATGCCTGGAGTCTGGAGATGGAATCTCTTGTTCAAAGACTGGAAGGAGGTCAGAGTGCTTAGTGGGGAGCAAGGTGTCAGACGACCAGAAAGGGAGGGGGAGTCTGGCTATGAAGGGCTTGGAGGCCAAATCGATCATGTGGGGTTTGAGCCTGAAACTTTTCGCCCGAGTGATCTCTCCTTATCTATTTCTGCGAATAACACCACTATCCTGAGTCTCCAAGGCACAAAACCTCCAATACTGAATCAAAGTGAAAAGGAACTGAACATTTTAAAGAAAAATCAAAAGGACAGAATGCTCCTCGTTTGTGGCAAGATAATTTGATACCTCTCCCCTCCTCTCCTCCATCTATCAGTCCTTAAGATTTACAAATTTCCATAAACTTCCACTACTCATCAGTCTCAGGGAAATGGGACCCTCATTTTGGAATTGAGATAATCCACCCCCTCTCCTTTTTTCAAATCCACCTTACACACTAGCGCCAGCCTGACTCAGAGAGGGTACATCCCTCCACTGCTCAAAACTCTCAATAGCTCCCTGCTGCCTGTGACACAGAGCCCTCTCTCCTTCCTTAGGCTGGTCTCCAAGCCCCCTCCCCTTTGGGATGAATGAACTTTTACAGCTTTTTGTCACATTCGAATATATTGTCCTGAGTCTTTCGTGTGCCCTGTGCCCAGGTTGACCGCTGGAATGCTTTGTGCCCCAAGCTCCTCCATTGGGTGACCCACTCCCCTTCTTTACTCTTGCTGCTGACCTCCCCAGCTTCCTTGAAGTCCCAGCCTCCCGCCTTTCGCCACAAGCCTTCCTCGCCCCTCTGAACTCCAGGGCCTTCCTCCCCTCACCACTTCCTATTTAGACTGCTTACTTCATATGTATTTGTTATCTCCCTCCATTAGATCCTAAGCTCCTGAGGACAGGAACTTTTTTGTGTCTCAGCACTTAGGACAATGCCTGACACACAGCAGGCACTTCAAACTTACCAATTGGTCCAAGTGCTGTGTGAATATAAACAAGCTACTAAAATCTCTCTGAACCCGGGTTCCTCCCGTGTCAAAGGACAGGATTGGATGGGGCCATCTTAGCAGCCCCTTCCAATACTGGATCTTTGATCCCATGATCACATGGGGGCAGAGACAAGCACACCCCTTGGAAGCGGGACTGAGACAAACCAGCTCCCAGTTGCTATGCCCTTTTTAATACAATACTAGAAATCTTGGCAAGAAATCACTGTAAAGAATAAATATGAGGCATAAATATGGGAAAAGACATAAAAATCTCCATTTTTGCAGGCAACCTAATTATATACTTAGAAGTTCTAAGAAAATCAACCAGACAGAATTTACTAGCGGCAATCAATGAGGTCGACAAAGTTGCTGCTGGGAGAAAAATCGATGACATTGTTGAAGTTGGTGACACCCGGCAAAAAGAAAGAATGAAACAATATCCCGGGCAAATTAGCAACAAAAACATCCAGCACTTGGGTATTAATTTAATTCAAGGCACAAAAGATTTATTCAAAGGAAATGACAAAGCCCTAATGAGAGAAATAAAGGCAGCCATGGATAAATGGAGAGATAGACCTTGCCTTAGCTGGGAAAACGAAATATAGCCAAGATAATTCTCCCTAAATTTACTGAGGGGTTTAATGGCGCACCAATTAAAGTTCTCCACAGGGTATTTCATGGATCTTTACAAGATGATGGTGAAATTTATCCAGAAGAATAACCAAGCCAAGATACCAAAGATAATACTCTTTTTTAATAGGTGATATTTCAAAGATCTCCAGTTTCATCAGTGTGAGGACTCCCTCTGCCAACAGAGCTGGCAAGGCTTCCATCGCTGAATAGACAGTCCTCCAGGAGTTGCTGAGGCCAAAATATTCGTCACTGCAGCCAAACTGGGGATGAGACATCAAGCAAAAAGGAAAAGGGCATCCAACTCTGCAGGCAGAGCAACTGGGCCCTAACACCATCCTAAAGCTTCTTACCTGTATGACCTTGAGCAAGAAGGTCATGTAGCTTCTCTGGACCTCAGCTTCCTCCTTCGTGAAGTGAGGGTGTTGGATTGGATGGTTCTTGAGATTCCTGCCTGCTCTAGATCTGGGATCCACGGGTGGTATTCCTTTGTTGGCTCTGCTATTGACTTTCTAGACTTTGGCACCATGGTGCCTCAACTTACCTCATGCCTGGGACCTTCTCCCCCTGGAGCATCCATTCGACTCTGCAGCTTTTTCCCTCTGGAACATCTCTTCACCATGGTGGCCCCCATCTTCCATAGGTGAGTTCTTTCCAGGTAATTCATCCACTAGGGGGAGAGGGCCTAGGCCAACCAACACTTACTTCCCTCCTGGCTATGCTGTTGACATAGTAAATGATTAATAAATATCTTGCCTTGGAGTCTCTTGGAACTTAACTAGTCTGGCCCACAGAAAACAGGCCTGGGGTCTGCCCATGGTTCTGAATTTGTTGCTTTTTATGCTTAGAAGTGAACATATGTTTGTTTCTCCAGAAAAACCTCAAAAAACTCAGCATGCTCTCCAGGCCACAAAGGCATCAGTGAAGTTTAAAAAAAAAGCTTCAGTGGACTCATAAGCACATTACAGAGCCACACGATTAAAATCATGTAATGTTGGGTTAAAAGAAGAAAAAAGAGAACTTCAAAATATCAAGCTTCTATGAAGACACAGTATATGACAGAGGTAAGATTATGGGGAAAGAAAGGCATGTCGATGGGCCACCTTGGCATCAGTATGGACAAGTAGCCTAAGAGGTGATGCAAAGTCTGGAAGAACGGGTGAAAACAGAAGCAGAAATTATTATGATGCCTAAGGGGAAGGATTTTTCTAAAGGCATCTATGGACAATGAAATCAACAGCAGCAGCTAGAAGAGGTTAATAGAAGGAGAGTATTGGGATCTCCAAAGCCCAGAATGCTAGGAGGTAAATGCTGATGGCTGAGGAGAAAAAATCAGTTGGTTTGGTTGGTTCTTAGCGAAGTGGAAGACAAGAAGATGGATAATGATGAGAAAGTTGAACTCAAACTTGGGTTGTTTCTGGTTTTTCTTCCAAGAAGAAGATGGTCTTTGAATTGTGAGGTAGACAAAAAATGGTTAATTGGGCCTGAAAATCTACAAGTGGGGGGTATTCAGATGATATCTAGTTGCCCTCAAAGGGTTCAAGTCACTAACTGGAAAAAGTACACATCCCATTGTACTGAAGGAAATGGCAGACTTGATTTTTGAACATTGAAAGGTCATGGAGAATGAGAGAGATTCATCCCAACAAGAGAAACACAGATCTGGTCCCAGATTTCAGAAGAGTCTCCATAGTTTGAAGTAGAGGACAGAGAACTTGACTTTAATTACTGGCAGAATTCAAGGGAAGGTTTGTGAGTTTTTAAAAAGGACAACAGCGATCACTGAGAGCAATCATGAAATTGTCAAGAACAGGTCATGTCAAACTAACCTACCTGACTTTTTTTTTGACAAGGTAATTAGAGTAGTAGGTTATGGGAATATTCTGGAGATTTGGGGCATTTTTAGTACTATTTTAAAGGAAGCATTTGACAAAATTTCTCAAGTCACTCTTGTAAACAAAGATGTGAGATAGACAAGATTTCTTCTGGATGTAATTTGGAAAGGGTTGAATGATTGGATCCAGAAGTAGTCATTAATACATCTGCTTCCATTTGGATGGAAGTCTTTAGTGGAGTACCTTAGGGAGCCTGTCCTCCAGCTCCATGCAGTTCCACTTAGATGAAAACTTAGAGGGCATAGGCATTCAACAGATGACACGAAGCTCAGAAGGTCAGAGAACACATTGAATGACAAGTCAGCCTTCAGAAGACTCTCAGAAGGCTAGAATGAGAAGGAACTGAATGATAATTAGCTTCACGAATACAGGAGGAGAATTCTGGTGAAAGACTAACTTGTCTGAAAATGAGCTCATTTTTTCTCTTGCCCCCAAAATCTTCTCTCCCCCATTACTGTGGAGGGCGGTGCTAAACCAGCGGGATTTTTAGGACAGCAGACTCCTCGCCTTTCTTTAAGAGATGTATAGCACCCTGAGTGTTAGCCCAGGGTCCTTGGTCCTGGTGACCCCATGTCTAAAGTATTGTCCTCAGGGGCATATTTTAGGGAGACAACCAACGAGCTGGATTCTATCCAGAAGAGAGACCTTGGAATACAGGGATTAATTAGTCACGTTAATTAAAAATTGTATTATTATACAATAAGATTAAATATAATGAACATATTAATTATAATGAATAATAACAGTTAATATTTAGCTAATGTTTTAAGATCTACAAAGGACTTGACACCTCATTTAATCTTCACACCACCCTCTTAAATAGTTATTTTATCTTCATTTTGTAAATTGAGGTAGACAGGTTAAATGACTTGCCCAGGATGACAACCTTAGTGTTGGAGCAGAATCTGAATCTCCCTGACCCCATGTCTAACACTGTATACTCTGCACCACCCAACTGCCTGATAGAAGCAGGACTGTTTACCTCAGAGAAGAGGCCTTTGTGGGAGACATGAAGGCTCTCTTCACGTATTTGATAGACTACCATGTGGAACATGGGTTTAGACTCATTGTCCCCAGAGAGGAGAACCAGAAGGATTGCATGGAAATTGCAGAGACAAATTTAGACTGGATAGAAAGAAAACAAACTTCCTGGTAATTAGAGCTGTCTACAAGTGTCCTTGCTTGTTTGGTAAGGTGGTGAGCTCCCCATCCTTGGAGGTATTCAAGCGAAGTCTTGTTGGCCACTTGTGGGGCATGCTGTGGAAAGGATTCTTGTGTAGATTGGACCACGAGGATCTAGGGGTTCCTTCGATCTCAGGTTCACAGGATTGCTGGAGAGGCTCTCCAAGGTCAGCCAGTCTGGCTCCTTCTTTTATGGATAAGAACTAGGAGTGTAAGGGAAACGAACTGGTCAGCATTTGAACCCAGGCCCTTGGACGCCAAATCCAACGGGTCATACACTTCATCTGGCCTAAATCTTCATCTATTGGCCTGAGAAGACAATCTCCTCTCAAGTATTCAGACTCTTTGACTGGAAGATGATAAATTCTGTCCATCCTCTGGCTTTAGACTGAAGGGATTTTCATCCCTCTGCCTCCAAACCCTTCTGACATGTGGAAGAGCTCATGTTGTTTTTATCGCAATGGTGCCACCTACTGGAAAGACTCAGAATTACCCGGTCCTCAATCAGAGATCTTTGCCAAAGCTCCTACACCCATGCCTTTGGTTTCTGTTGTTTTCAGATGAATCCTTATCATCTCTGCTAATGCTCTATGGACAGACTTTGCACCGAAAAATTCTTGACTAAGTTCATTTGAAAAAAGGATTTCCATAAGGCTAACACCACTACTCAGCATTGGGGCCACTGATGAAATAAAATTCAGAATGTTTAAGCACCTGAAGGAGTTTGTAATATCTTTCAAGTCAGACCAAGTCACTTCATCAGTCTGGACCTCAGTTTCCCCATCTGTAAAATGAGGAGGAGAATGAAAAGGTCCCTGGGGTTTTCCTCAGGTTTCAGTCCCAAGGTCTTGGGCATAGAAGTCATTTTTTTTAAATCATGGCTCTGCGGACGGTCAGAAGGGGGAAGTCCCATGAGGTTAGTCAGGACAGGCACTTCTCCCTTTTCAGGTTTCTGCTGCTTGGACTCTTCAACTGCCATAGAGCCTGGATCTGAGCTTCCTCCATCTCCTTCCCACTAGATGGATGCACTCAGTGGTAGGATACCAAGAGCTCAGATTTCTACATTAGAGATGAAAGGGGCCCAGACATCCCCAATGACACTGCAAGGCATCATCTTCTAATCGAGGGGTTCTTACCCTTTTTGTTCGTCAGACTGGTGAAGCTTGGGGACCCCTTCTGTGAAAAAATTGCTTTTAAATAAATGCACAAAATAAAACACAGCATGACCAAGGAAATCAGTTGTACTACAGTTACAATTTCTTTTTAAGTTAACTTGAAACTAGGTTAGGAACACCTTGTTATAATCCTCATTTTGCAGACGTGAAATCTAAGGTCTGGAAAAGTCAACATGATTTCTCAGGGCGCTAAATAATGAGTGGTCGAGCTAGGAGCCAGACCCAGGAGTCCCAGATGCCACACTCTGCTCTCAGCACTCGCTGTGGAACCCCTGGGTGTCTCTGTCTTGAAATGTTGTTTGGCAGTGACTTGTGGGGTGAGGGGTGAGCTGGAAAGGGAGGTGGTGAGCTTCCAAGTGGTGCTGAAATGCAATGATCCCAACCCCTCAGTGGGTGGGCTGTGCCTAATCCAGTCAACCCAGAGACACTCCACTATCACTATGGCAGAGAGGAGGCTTATTTGTCCACCCCCGACCCCTCACAGTGTGATTGCTCTTCCTCCCCCAAATTGCCCCTGATGTTGGGAGAGAAGCAGGAGTGAGAAGGTCAAGGGAAAGGAGATAAGGAGGGTCAAGTTCAAGGTCCTTCTGTCCTCCCATCTCCCCTCTGCCCCACCAAAGTCCCTAACAATACCTGAAGACTGGTAGCTGTTGCAATTGGCATACTCTTTTTTTCTTAAAAGGAAGATTGTGATCTTGGAGCCAGCAGAAATTCCTCCAAATGTCTTTGGTTGCTGGGGAGTTTATCAAGAGCAGCTCACAGAAAGAAATCTGGGTTGTCTGAATCACCCCACCTCCTAAACTCTAAAGCAGCAAGGAAAATCATTGCTATTTAATTGTTTAGTGATTAGCATATTTATTTTAGGTTAAATGTATGACTGAAGTGTCCAATGATTTTTTTGAACACACTAGAAGTCAGAAGATCTAAGCTCAAGTTCTGTAGGTGCTGTTTGACCAAGCCATTCAGAACTCTGGGCCTCAGCTAAGGTTCCTTCTGACTCTAGGTCTTAGATCTGATACTTCCTCAGGAACCTCAAAGTTAGTGTTGTTTTCAAGGTGGATAATTTACAATTCACTGCCTGAAATTGAAGCAATTATTCTGTTACTTTTCAGAGCATCTGTCATGATTGGTTTGCTGTGTGCCCTTGGATAAACTGATGAAACAATCAGGATCTCATTTTGCCCATCTGTAAGGTGGGGCGTATAAAGCACTTTGAGTACTTACTTCATCAGTCAGTCCCACAAAGAATGGGATACTCCTGGGTTATAAATAGTGTGTGAAAATGACACTATTGAAAATGTGATATTAATAGGAAAAGGTGCTGCAGTGGATAGAGCACCAGCCCTGGAGTTGGGAAGACCTGAGCTTAAATGCAGATGCTCACTTCCTTGACAGTAAATTGGGGATAATAATAGCACCTACTTCCCAGGGTTGTTGTGAAGACCAAATAAGAAATTTGTAAAAGGCACTTAACACAGTCTTAGGCACATAGTAGGTTATATGTAAATGCTCATCATAAAACTGATGAGACCCTAGGTTAATAAGAGCTGGCACTTATAGACTTAAACTAACACTTAATTCACTTATGCTTTCAGGTTCTCAAAGCATTTTAAAAGACTATTCCACTTGTTACTGACAATAACCCTGGGAAAGAGGTACTGCTGTTATTCCTACTTTACAGCTGAAGAAACTGAGGCAGACGGCAGTTAACTTGCCCAAAGTTACCCAGCTAGGAAGTATCTGAGGGAGAATTTGGACTCTGGGGCTTCTAGGCCTAGCACTGCAACACCTTCTAATGACTAAACTAGAACCTGTCTGGCCATGCATTTCTCTTGGGATTTGTGGTACTAGGCTAACCTTCACTGATAGTCTGCATTGTTGATGGAACAATGAATTGACATGAGCATTCTGGAATGCAATTTGAAGTTATGGTTAGAAAAAAAAAAGACATGACTATAATGAAATCCTACTGCTAGGAATAACCTCCGAAGGATGTCAAAGACAAAATATCCACTAAAATATTCCTAGCGGCACTTTTCTGGTAATAAATGCCTGGAAACAAAGCAGATGCCCATTGACTGTGGGCTGGCTACACCTGGTGAGGGTCTGTGCACGTGTTTAACAAATGAGCTCTCCTGTGCCATCAGAAACAACGAACAGGATGAGTAAGAGAATCCTGAGAAGACATATACAGACGGATGCAGTGAAGAAAGCAGAATCAGCAAAGCCCTGGACACAATGACTCCAAGGACCTAATCTAATGTTTAATTACAAGGGGCCAGTTTGGTCCTGGAGAAGGTGCAGGGGCAGAGGACAGTTGTTAAGACAGCTCATTTTGTCGAACTGCCTTTTTTCCCCCCTTCTTTCTTTTTCTATCCTTTCTTACAAGGGACGGCTTGCTGGGCAGGGATATACTTGAAAATGAAATTTATGGAAAAACATAATGTTATCAATAGAAACTTTAAAAAAAATAAAAGCTTCACTGGTACAAGTCTTGGAGGGAAGAGTTGAATTCCTTAAAAAGATCATAGGATCACAGTTATGGAGTTAAATGCTATCTACTTTGGTCTCCTGTCCAAGGTCCCATGCAGAAAGAACTGCCTGCAGAATCTGTAAGCATCCCCACGGGAGAAAGATGGAAAAGTGTCTTTCTCCTCCCGGAAACCATGCCCTGGGAAACCTGGAATTAAGCGTGTGGGTGGAGAAGAGAGGAGATTACTTTGGCTTCGAGGACATGGAGACGCATTTCAGTTCTCATTTTAACCGTGTGGGTCAAACCATACGCCCTGATCAGAGAAAGCGAACCTATATTCAAACACCAGATCACAAGCAACACAGGGAGTGAAGATCTATTAGGGAATAGCTCCCTTCCCCCCAAGCAAAGCAGGGAATCTAGTTTTTTTGAAAAAAATACTAAAGCGCAAGCGAGGCGAGCACGCACACAGTGGGGTTTGTGCGTCTTTCAATGCCTCGGCTCTCTGCCGGGCGTGCCTTTCCTGTTGGCCCCCGAGGAGCGATTACGGCAAATGTACATGATTTTACCCACAATATACAGTATCGTGTGAAGCCGTCCTTTATGGCCTCGAGGCTTTTCTTTCTTATAATTTATTTTAATACATTTGGAATTATTATCCCAAACATTAGCCGGCTGGCCCGCTGGGGCCGCCTTTGCCGGATTCTGGGGTGTCTCCTTTTCTAATCTTCTCCTCATGGATAATCCAGGCTAATGCTTCTTGGCTGTTGAGGGGCCCGGCCTATTACTACCTGATGGTAAGAAATTCACTTCGTCCTGTGTAGGTGGCACTAATCGGGCGGTAATGAACACCTTATTTGAAGCCGCTTAGGTCAGAAAGCTATTCAGGGGCTTTTCTTTTCTTCCTTTCCAATTTCTGGACGCTTACTTGTCTTTTCAATTTCTTTCCCCCAAAGCTGCAATTCAACTTGTCTTTGAAAGCGGCCCTCCCCCTTCCCTCCTCTCCACACCTCCCTAACGCCCCCTATACCCCACTTTCCTAAATTGTTTTCTATCAGGATCTGATACAGAAAAGGTTTTTATTGTGTGCCACCGCCACTGAGCTGCCCTGCCCATTTCTTCCACCTTTGGGGCTTGGTTGTCAGCCTAGAATCCTGGACTGTCGGTTGCAGGGGCCAGAGGGAGCCTCTAGTGCACCTCCATCCCCAAGCTTTGGAGCCTAAGGAGGAGCTGAAGACAAATTCTAAATCTGACAGGTCTTTTCCAGGCATTTTCCCCTTCTCTGAAATCCCAGGAATACAGACCAGCTGTGAGACTTTGAGCACACCACCACTCTCAGGCCTCGACTTCTTCACCTGAAAAATAATAGGGTCGGACTAGAAGACCATGGGAGTTACCTCGATTGATGCCATGAGTTCATGGAGGAGGAGCGGGTCCCGTGCCCAGAAGAGGACACATGGGTGACTAGCATTCAAGCTTTGAGGTTCCTAAACACTTTATGAATATAATTTCTCTTTATGGAGTAGATGACAGAGCTGGATTAGAATCCAGCTCCTCAGAATCCAGACCCCTTCTCTCTGTTTTTAGAATGAGGGTAGACCCTTGGTTGTCTCTCTGGAGAAGTCATCCAGGAGCAGTGGGAGCCACCCACCCTCTGGATAGAGCACAGTCCGGGAGACATTTCTCTGTTTACATGGCCCGACCCTCCCAAGAGGAAGAACCAAAGCCTAGACTTGCCTCCTTCCCAAGTGGAAGAGGCAGGATTAGAATCAGCTCCCCTGATTGCAAGTCTGCTCTGTCTGGAGCAGCAAACAACCTGTGGACAGGCTCGATAGGCTGGCAATGGGGGATGGAGGAAAGGGAATTGTGTTGAATGGCTCAGGTTAAAAGTTAGCTCAAGGCCTAACTTTAACATGCTGGGTTCAGTGAAAAGGCCAAGGGGATGGATTCATTTTCCTGTCTTTTCCTTCCCATCAGTCATCACTTTCTCAATTTTATTTTTGTATTATATGTTAAAATAGGTTAGGTACCCTGATAATGTGAAGGATGGCAGGAGATAGTGACCAGAGAGCTGGCCTTGGAGTCAAGGACGCCTGGGTTCAAATTCCACTCTGAAACATATTGTTTGACCTTGGACCAGTCACTTAATTTATGAATGTCCCAGGCAATTCCTGAAGACTGCCAAGTTCGGATGAGTTGCTAATTTCTGGTGGTAGAGAGAGTTTCTATATTGGGAGTCCCCATTACTGATAAAATCACAGATCTGGAAAAATGGGAAAAAAACCAAAAAGACAAAACCGAGCTACTGTATTGACATTTGCTCTCTGCCCTTTCCCTCTGTGTCTCTCTTTCTGTCTCTGTCCCTGTGTCTCCCTCCCTCCTTCCATGAAAGGAGAGAAGATTCTTTATCAGGGTCAGTGGAATGGATGACCTTGGAAATACCTTCCAACAGTGAGATTCTGTGAGAACCAGGAGAGTGTGATCATTTATGGGACGAAAGGCAAGAGATGGCCCATTGGGAAAATAATGATAGGAATCATCATTGAGAAGAGTCCTTTTACATTTACACTTCCTTTGACCTTCATGATCTCATTTAAACATCATAGCCCTCTAATTCTGTAGATGCTTTTACAGCCCCATTTTACAGATGAGAAGGCTGAGGCTCGGAGGCTGGGACTACCTGACATCAGTACTTCACCCCCACCCCCAAATCTTCTGCCTCCCTCAGGAGAAAGAAAGCCTGGCAGGCAGTTTCTCCAGACTTGAGCATGGTGGGGTGGATCCTCTTATAGACAGTAAGTGTTGAATAAATGCCTGTCATGCTAAAGTGACAGAGGATGTCTAAAGGAACATATCTTCAACACAAAAACAAGTCAAGCATTGTGCCCCAAACCTCCCTCTCAGAGGGAATTCCTTCAGTAGGAGACATCCACATATCTCTAACCATCTGGTTTGCAAACAGCTTGCTTGACATATGGCTTTTTGCACATTCCTGGGCACACGGAATGCTCAGGGCTGTCAATGCCCACTGAACATGAGCTCTGGGCAGGCTGTAGATTTCTGCAGCTCAGGAAGGCGGATGTTCAGCCAAGCTCTAAATTTAACCAGGTGGTTTCCTGTGCCACAGGTGGATGTGTTAAGCAGCTTCCTTTTCAAGCATCCTTTCCTTGCGGCTATGGGAGGTGGGCACTTCGTGACTGGGTAATAGTTAGAGAACAAAACAAACCCAACTGTGACGATGATTCTCCCCTCCACCAGAGTGTGGACTTGGGTTACTGCACTTTTAGAAAGAGCCAGATTCCTCATCAGGTTTTATTGTCTAAACCATCTGCCCCTGTTGTAGAACTCAACAGCACGACCCCTTCCATGCACACCACACAAAAGATGCTGCCAGTGAGTATACCAAGTCAGCTACGCCTTCCCTTCTCTTCCCTCGTCCCCTTCCAGGTAGGTATACAAGCACCTTCACACCAAGTGAGCCTTGCCCATTCTTAGTTAGGGCCTGGATGGGTAGCATCTGGGTGAGGTATAGATACCTGGTTTCATTGTGGATTGTATCAATGGTGATGTCTATCAGCAACTCACCTCCAAACTTGCAGCGCTCCACTCACCTTTTACATTTAAATGCCATCTGAGGTTTTCAAAGGGCTGTCCTCAACAGCCTTGGGTGGAGGTTAGTGTGACTCTCATTATCCTTATTTTACCAGTGAGGAAACTGAGATTCCCAGGGGTCAACAGAGTTCTAGAAACTTCCACAGCTGGAAAATGTTGAAGTCAGGACTTGAACCCATGTCTGAAGAGTGTCGATCCACAGCTGGGAGGGACCTTAGAAGGCATATAGTCCAGTTCTCTCATTTTATGTTTGGGGAAACTGAGGTTCAGAGGAAGGAAGTGATCTCCCTAAGGTCCCATAAGTAAGAAGGAACAGCACTGCGATTCTACCATGCATTCTCCATATCTTTGAATGGTACCATGATGCCTTTCAATTAACTTCTAGGTCCCTTGTCTTCTTCATCCTCCTGAATCTTGGGGATGCCACATTAGTTGAGAAAAGGTCTTTCCCACAGTAGTCAATGACTATAGTAATCTACTGTTTGATAAACCCAAAGACCCCAGCTTCTGGGAGAAGAATTCACTATTTGACAAAACTGCGAGGGAAACTGAAAAGCAATATGGCAGAAACTAGGCATAGACCAACATCTCACACCCAATAATAAGATAAAGTCGAAATGGGCACATGGCTTAGACATAAGGGATGATACCATAAGCAAATTAGGAGAGCAAGGAATAGTTTACCTGTCAGATTTATGGAAAAGGCAAGAATTTATGACCAAACAAGACATAGAGAGCATTATGCGATACAAAATGGATAGCTTTGGTTATATTAAATTTAAAAAGTTTTTGCACAAACAAAACCAATGCAACCAAGATTAGAAGGAAAGCAGAAAGCTAGGAAACAATGTTTACAGCCAGTATTGCTGATGAAGGCCTCATTTCTAAAATATATAGAGTACTGAATTTATAAGAATACATTCCATTCCCCAATTGATAAATGATCAAAGGATATGAATGGGCAGTTTTCAGATAAAGAAATTAATCTGTAATCATATAAAATACTCTAAATCACTATTGATTAGAGAAATGCAAATGAAAACAAATCTGAAGCATGATCTCACACCTATCAGATTGACTAATATGACAGAAAAAGAAAATTATAAATGTTGGAGAAGCTGTGGGAAAACTGTATCACTAATGCATTGTTGGTGTTGTGAACTGATCCAAATGTTTTAGAGAGCAATTTTGAATTATACTCAAAGGGCAACCAAACTGTGCATACCTTTTGATCTAGCAATACCACTTCTAGGTCTGCATCCCAAAGAAATCATATGAAAGGGAAAGATGTACATGTACAAATTTATAGCAACTCTTTTTGTGGTGGCAAAGATTTTGAAATTGAGGGGATGCCAGTCAATTGGAGAATGGCAGAACAAATTGTGGTATATGGATGTAATGGAATACTATTGTTCCATAAGAAATAATGAGCAGGCAGAATTCAGAAAAACCTGGAAGACTTACATGAATTGATGCTGAGTGAAATGAGCAGAACCAGGAGAACATGGTACATAGTAACAGCCTCGTTGTGTGATGATCAACTACGATAGACTTGGCTCTTCTCAGCAATGCAATGATCCAAGACAATTCCAAAAGGCTTGTGATGGAAAATGCTATCCATATCCAGAGAAAGAACTGATGGGTCTGAATGCAGATCGAAGCATACTGTTTTCACTTTTTGGTTGTTTTTTTTTTCTTTTTTGTGGTTTTCCCCTTTTGCTCTGATTCTTCTCTCACAATATGACTAACGTGGCAATATGCTTAACATGTATACATGTTGTACATGTATGATCTATAACAGATTGTTTGCTCTCTTGGGGAGAGTGGAGGAAAGAGGAGGAAGGAGAAAAATTTGGAATTCGAATTTTACAGAAATGAACATTGAAAACTATCTTGGCATGTAATTGAAAAAATACCATTAAGAAATAAAGGGGAAAGGTGTTTCCTTTAAAAGTCATGCAGAAAGCTAAGAAGTAGAGGAATTTCTGCATAAAATGTAGGAAGGGAAGGAGAGAGAACACCTACTATGTGCCTGGCACTGTGTTGAGTTTGGGTTTTTTTTTTTAAAGGTAAGATCTGGATGTTTTCAAGGACCATCTTAAATTCACCATCTTTTGAAAGCAGACTTTTTTCCCCTCCTGGTTTGGGAATTTGCTGGAGTTATTCAATTTCTCAGCATCTAAGAATTGGGAGGACCTCAGGGGCCATGAGTCTAACCTAAACTCAAAAAAGAACCCCCCTCCCCACCAACACACCAGCTGAGCAGGATTCTAGTCTTTGCCTAAAGACCTCAGAGGAGGGAGAACTCACTAAGTCTGTAGGTGTCCCCTTCCCTGCTGGTATGGATCTTGCTGCTAGGACATGTTCCTGCCTCTGCCTTCAATTTGACTCTCTGCAACTCCCATCTGTTGCCAGTCAGTCAAGAGGCATTTATTAAACACTAATATGTGCCAGATACAGTACTAAGTGCTTGGATACAAAGAAAGGCAAAAATAACTCATCCTCGGGGAGTTTACATTTTAATGAGACAACACAAAAACAACTATGTGTGTAACACACATAAATTATATCATATTAATATATAAATACATTAATATGTCATATAGCATTACTGTATAGCATATTACAGAATTCATATAAATTAATTAACATATGCTACAATAATGTATTAAATATTATATAATACATTAATATAGAATATACAAATAAGATATAAATTATATCATATCAAACTGCTGTCAAGCTCTTTTCTGCTTTGTCTCAGCATAGGCTAGTGTACCAATTTTGTTCACACACATTCAACCCTGTCCTCACCTGGGATCCCTTTGAGATAGAAGTTCATCGTGGCTACCCTCAGTTATCCTCCACTTGTGGCAGGACTAAGGGGAATGTCCTAAGTGAGGGGTTGGAACATCTTATGATGGGGAGAGAGAGGCAGTCCTGGCAAGGCAACCCTTTGAAAGATGCCCTGAACTCAAAGAGGGTTACTGTTGATGTGGAGCATCACTGGGGAGTAGCTGCTGGAATGGGTCAGGGTCTGGATTCAGATGTGCCACCTGCTCATGGCATGGTGCTCTGGCACCTCACTAAAGTAAGAGTAATAGTTGGCATTGGTATAGTCAATGCTTTAATGTTTGCAAAGCATTTTGCTTGGAGTCCCTCATTCTAACCTTATAATAACCTTGTAAGAATGGGAATGCGGGTGTTTATTCTCCTTCTACAGATTAGGACAACTGAGGTCTAGAGAAGTTACTTCTAGCTATGTGACCTTAGGCAACTCACACTTTCTTCACCTGTAAAATGGGGTTAAGAAGATTCACGTCCCTCAGAGCTCATGATGATAATGCTTTGTCAATTTTAAAGGCTCTTGAGATAAACTAATTATTATTTATGTAAGTTTCATGGCATGGAGGATTAATTCAAGGACATTAGTGGCAGCTTCTGTATACAGCAGACATATTGGAAGAAACCAAAGCTGATCTACATGCCATTGGCTTTGGAGAAATGAACCACTTTTTGTTGAGTTCCAGGGTTTTCTGTATTTCAGAAAAGATTCCTGAGCTGAAAGATCGTATCTTCCATTGTGGCCACCTTGATCACTGCTAAATACCTCCTCCCTTCTGGCTTAAGTGAGCATCAAAGAACCATACAACTGGACGGGTAACACTGGGCATTTATCAGCACTAAGACCAGGTACCCACAGAAGCACTGGCAGCCTTCTCTCCTGGGAAAAAAAGATGGAACTGAATGATTCTATCTAATTTGAGCCTAAGTGAGGTCATAATCCATGAGATCTTGGGTAGCTCCTGATCAAGCCTGTTGGAGAGCTGCCTTTGGTCAAAAGACATCCATCTTTGTGGATGGTCAAAGAATATTCACATTCAAGTGAATTTAATGAATTCGGATTTCTGATCTCTTAATGCCTCACAAGACAGCCTTCCTATGGAAATGGGACTTGTGAGAGAGAGAAGGGAAAAATTAACAAATTGGGGCAATTTGGAGAACATTGACACATTGGAGAACCAGGAGGAGAAGGAAGTATCAGCCAATGGGAAAGCAGAAAAGAGCAAGATTAGCCAGAACCAGCTTCAGTTGGCAAAAAAACAGAAACATCCAACACAGAAGATTCATTGAAGGTGTTTTGCTCAGGTATGGCTGGGCTTAACTGGTCTTTGAGGTCCTTCCCAACTGAGATTTTGCATTTCTCTTCCATTTATTAAAGAAAGGAAAGAAATAAAAAAGCAGATATTGGAGAAAGATGGATCAAGCAAACATTTTTTTCTCCAAGAGAAATGGAGTGCTTATATACTATAAGTACACATAAGGATAATTATACTTATATAAGTACTGTACGTAGTACTTACATACACTCGTATTTGAGAGTAGAGGGCAAGAGATTATGTAGGAGAAGAATGATGCTGCTGTAGAGAAGGGCTACACATAGGGATGAGATCCCTCAAGCATTCAGAAGAGCAGAGACACAGCTAGGGATTTTGGCATTTGGGGCAAAGGAAGCTGAACTGCCATGTACCTGGAGGAAAGCAAGAATGGTCCTGTTGGTGTCTTCTCCATTAATCACCCTGCAGCACAGTCCCAATTGTCTTACCCTAGTTATGACTTTTCAAAATAAACAAGATTTAGGGCATGAGGCAAATACGAGTTTAAGAGAGCAAAGGGTCCCTTATCCCTCTGAGATTGGAGGAAAGAAAGACAGGCTGAGAACAGAAACAGAGAGCTGAAGAGGTTGTTAACAAGATGGTCTTGATCTTCTCAGTAACTAACCTAGGAAAGGTGATAGTGTGACAGTCTTGCTATAACCTGTTCTGGTCAGATCAACTACAGAATCTGGAATTCCATTTGGGGCACACCTTGTAGCAAGAACACTGATAAACTAGGGAAGATCCAGAGGAGGACAACCAAGAGAGTGAAGAGTCTTCAGTCCATGATATGGAATCAATTGAAAGAATTGCAGATGTTTAGCCAAGAGAATGGAAGGGTGGAGGGACATAATCACTGTCTTCAAGCACTTGAAAGGCAGATACATATACCTATATATGTATGTATATATGTACACACACTATATGTATATGTATATGTATATGTGTATATATATATATATATAGAGAGAGAGAGAGAGAGGGGGGGGGGGGATTAGGCTTTCTGTTAGGTTCCTGAGAGAACCAGGAGCTATAGGGTGAGAATGACAGAATTATAAATTTAGGTTGGACTATCAAAAAGCAGTGAGATTATCTAACCCCGCTTCTGGTGCTCCTGCATCGAGAAAGCTAGATGGTCAACATATCAAGCCAAGAAAAGAAAGTTGCAAACCTGTGGTGAGAAACAGCAGAGCCTAGGAAAAGGCTTCCCCAAACCCAGGATACATCAAGCTCTCCTGGTCTCCTTGGAATTTCCTCCCCATTAGCCAGGAAATTCTCTCTAAATTTGAAGGGAGAATAGATGGGAGAACCACATTTGCAGTTGAGCCCTGGCCCAATGGAGCTTTTCAATAGCAAGACCTATTTCTAGCAACAAAGACTCAATGCATATTAATCCATTCAGCCACACTGTTGTCTCTAATTCTTGCTCACAGCTGCTGTCATGCAGCAGAGTTAAAATTTACACCCTTTTTTGGATGCATGAAGATATTTTTATTTATACTTCTTTGTTCGCTGTTTCCTTCACGATAATTAATCCAGCCACCAAAGCTGGATCTGCTTGGGGGTGATGCTGTGTTCGCGTGAGGAAGTGATTCTAACAAGGCATCTCTGCTCCATGAGGGAACCACTGGGCTATTGCCGGGCACACTTACGACAAGTCGCAGTTTTCTTGTAGGGTTAAACGGAGCTTGTCTCAATAATTATGCTAAATTAAGCCATCCTGCACATTACAGAAATGCATGTTGCAATGCATCCAGTGAGCACATTTTGACTGAATTCTCTACAACACAGAGATGCAGATTGAAAAATGTGCCCATCTGAAATTTGATCCTTGGACTTGGTTCTTCAAAAATCATGCACATCTAGTCTGGCTGGGCTGTGGGTGTGCCTTTCCCTTGGCCCCTGTGGCTGATGTTAGGAACCAGAGCGGTTGTTAGGAATTTTTATACCTAGGGAAAGGAGGAGTGTAGAGTGCTGGGTAGTGGGTGAGGAACTCAATCAGAAAAATACTGCTCCTTGGAGGAGGAAAGGCTCCCCCTGGGCACCGCAAGGTTTCAATACTGCTAAAGAAATATTTGGGGTGAGGGCATCAGGTCCAAAAGAGGATGGACCACTGCCTGATGCTATTGGCACCCTCTAAATATCAGTGGAGATAGTTCTGGATGCCCTGCCCTAGTTGCAGCTCTACTACAAACCACAATTAAACTTAATGGAGTTTCACAAGGTGCGAGTGAGTGAGTCCAAACTCTCTCCTCTTTGGACTTTCTTTTTCTTGGAGGGCCATTATGTCCTGAGTCACATTTCACTCAGGACTGTCTGAACACAAGCTTCCAACTCAATATTTCATATACACAGAGGACAGTCTTAAAACTCAAGCTGTCATCATCACCTGCATTGGCTGTTTAAAGTATCTAAGCATCTCTCACATCTTTCATGGTACCAGGAAATATTTCAAGAAATCTTTTAGCACCAACAAAGTTCCATGTTGTAACGGTGATGCATGCTTAGGGAAAAAGGAATTCCTGGTATCTTTTTAGCTTTGGAAAGCACCAAACCAAGCAGGAGCCTTAGGCTGGAAGGCAACTACACAGATGTTTTGTTGACTACAGTCAGTTCAAGCCCAGGAATATATTAAAGCAGTTACTGAGTTGAAGACATTGTTAGCTATAGGGAATATGAAGGCAAAAATACTGTCCCCCCAAAAGGAACCAGTTCCTGTCCTCAGTGAACTTATATTCTACTGGGGGAGTAACCATTTACACAGATAAAAAAACAGAAAATATGAGGGAGGAGGGGAGGGGAAGGGAGAGGGAGAGAACATTGATGATTGAGAGGATGCTCCCTTGGACTAGGAGTTGGCCACTGGATCTATGCTTTGAAGGAAGCTGGGGATTCTTTGAAGCAGAGGGTAGAAAAGAATCCATTCTAGATGTGGGAGTAAGGCATGCCTTATGCAAAGGCATGGGGATGGTAGATAGGATGTTAAGTCCTGGGAAAACCCAAGAGAGCACCTTGATTAAACAAAAAGCATTAAGGGGAGCAAGAGGAGAAAAGTTAGTGAAGGCCATATTGTAGAACAAGAAGGGGCCTCAGGGATCCTCAGACTGGGGTCCCTCCTCTGGGCCTGGAATCAAGAAGACCTGAGCTCAGATCTGGGCTCCGACACTTCCGAGCTGTGTGACCCTGGGCAAGTCACTGAACCTCTTTACCTCAGCTTCCTCACCTGCAAAATGAGGATGTTAGCAGTACCTACTGCCCAAGTTTGTTGCAAGTGTTCTAGAGTGCTTAGCACAGCACCTGGCACATGATAGAGGCTACACACACGAAGATATGCCTACATGCTATATAACACACGTACATCATACAACACACATGTAATTGTACATAAACATATAATTGTGTACGTGCGTGTGTATAAAACATACCCTAGTTCTAACAAGAACACCCCCTCTTGTTGGCTCCTTCACTAATTCAGTGGGCTCCTAATCCCCTCCAGGTGGACACACCTTTCAACCTGCTGATGGCATCCCCTTCTATCCCAGACTGGGGCTGATGTTTGATTCTTATCTTAGGGAGGGAAAATGACAGATCCCTTCCCTCCTCGCTTATTTCTCTTATTTCATTTGACAATATTTTTTAAACTCCTATGATCCACAAGGAAGCAGACCAGGTCTTGGGCACGCGGCGATAAAAATGAAAAACAAATCCTTCCCTGGAGGAGCTTATGTTCTCCTGGGGCAGAAAAAGCAACAGGTCCAGTGAAAAGTAAACAAAAGGCAGAGAGAGGGTCACTAACCACGTGGTGGAGAGGACAAGGAGGGCTTCCTGGAAGAGGCAGTTTTTGATCCTGGAAGGAAGCTAGAGGTTCTAAGAAACAGAGGTGAGATGAGGAGGAAGGTGGCCTAGGCAGATTGCTTTTTTGTGCCTTATTCAAGTTTTTCTTGAGTTTTTTTTTTTTTCTGTTTTAGAAAGTCATTCTTGAGAAGGAAGGAAACATACATTTTTTCAACACTCATGTGCTGAGACCCCAAATCAAGAACACCTGATCAAGGACAACTCTCTCATTTTATAGTTGAGGAAACTTAGAGAAAAAGGAAATAAAGAAGGAAACGAGTGTTTGTTAATCACTTGCACTGTGCTCAGCTCTTGACAAATATGATCTCATTTAATCCTCACAACAGGGGAGAGGGTGCCATTATTATCCTCATTTTATAGATGAGGAGACTGGGGTAAAGGTTAAGTGACTTACTCAGGGTCACACATAGCTAGGAAGCATCTGAGGCCAGATGCATGTCACTAGCTAACACCTTTTTAGGAATCTGGATTATTTCCATAGAGATGAGTGAAATGAGAGAAGGGCTGCTTCCCATCTGGGCTCTAGAGTCCTGGGGATCTGAGGATTATCCCCGAGACCAAAAAGCTTTCTCCTATCCCTCAGGACTTTGTGGCTTTGGCATATGGAAAGTCAAGGGCATAACAATTGGGGAATGACTGAACACACTGGGTATATGATTGTGGTGGAATGTCATCGTGGTAAAAGACATGATGAGCAGGATGGTTTCAGAAAAGCCTGGGAAGACTTATATGAACTGATGCAAGGTAAAGTGAGAAGAACCAGGAGAACATTATGCACAGTAAGAGCCATGTGTAATAAAGATCAAGTGCAAAACACTTGACGACTCTGATCAAGACAATGGTCCAAGACAGTTGCAAGGGAGTCATGATTAGAAATGCTATCCACCTTCAGAGGGAGAAGAGATGACTCTGACTGCAGATGGAAGCAACTTTTTCACTTTAGTTTTCTTGTTTTGTGCGTATGTTTTCTTTGACAACACGGCTACTATGAAGATATGTTTTGTACAACTTCACGTGCAAAATTATCATATTTCTTGCTTAAGGGGTACAGAATGGAGGGAGAGAATCTGGAACTCTTAAGGGGTACAGAATGGAGGGAGAGAATCTGGAACTCTTAAGGGGTACAGAATGGAGGGGGAGAATCTGGAACTCAAAATTTTTAAAAATGAATGTTAATTTTTTAAAATGTAATTGGGAAATATTTAATGAAATAAATAAAAAAATTTTTAAAATAAAAGTCGAAAGTAAACTCATAATGAGGACAGAATCATCAGGTCTTTGACCTAGGGCAACAATATTTATGAAATAACTAAGTTTATTATCTCATTTTAGAGAATAATTAATTAACATGGAAAGCTCTAACCTATATCTGATTGCTTACCATGTGAGGGAGGGAGGGGAGAGAGGGAGGGACAGAATTTGGAACTCAAAACTTGAAATAAAAATGTTTAAAAAAATTTTTTAAATGGGAAGCCAGCAGGTATCAGCTTTCTTTGTCCCCCTCCCCATCAATAGTCCAGATGTCCTCTGTAATCCACCGGACCACCACACACCCCCCTTGGGCTTTTCCAGCAACATTTAAAAGCAAATTCAACATTCCTTGTTCTGAGTGAGTTTTAGGTGTCTGCTCTGCCCTGCCTGTGCCAGCTGTGTGATGACTTGGGGAAAAAGGCAAACTATCCATGCTTTATTGAAAACGAATGGTGAAGCATAGGTATCCTGTTACTGTCTTTACAATAATACATGGCAATTGTGTGGCACTGGATTCCACATCACACTTGTTACTGTACCTGGTTGAGACTTTGTCTTCTCCCCATTCAAATGAAAGTTTCTTGAAGACGGTTTTTCTTTGTATTCTCCACATTTTACCCAGTGCCTGGTACACAGCAAGTGCTCACTAAATGCTTTTTGGTCTGTTAATCTCACTATCCCCACCCCAGTAGAAATTTCAGTTAGACGTTAGTGAAAATATAGAGATGTCAGATTCTTTGTTGTTTTACTCTACCTTTGATTCAACAAGTCTCTTTTCTGCCTGGCATCATGGAGGATACAAAAGACTGACCTTCAAGGAACTTGGAATGCAACTAGAAATAAATTCAGTCAGCCAGCCAGTATTAAGTGCTCTGTAGGTACCAGATACTATGCTAGGTGATGGAGACACAGAGAACCATGGGAAGACCCTGCTCTCAGACTTCTTCCATTCTACTGGGGGATACACAGCATCATAGATGAGCCCCCATCTGTGTGTGTGTGCCTCATTCTCTCCTGCCACCCCCTAGCACTCTGGGGAAAGGAACAAGAGGTGGAGGCAGCATAGCCCTTAGCAGCCCAAGGTTGCTCCATCCTTGAAGTTTGTCCACCCAGCTGCGTTCCTCCCTACCCAGCTTCCTCATGCTGTTATCTGCTGAAGGATGCCAGATTCTTCTTTTCCTCTGTCTCCCTCCTCCCTGTCCCCTTCATTTTATCCTTCATTAACCTCATCAGCTCCCACTTGTCCACAACCACCCCCAGGGATGGACACATTCTTGCCCCTGCTTCAGAAACCATGTGCCCATTGTGGTCTTGGAGTCCTGGGGAGAAGCATCCTTGGCAACTGTTATCTTGGCTCTCCACTCCATTCCCTCCGGCCAGCTGTACAGATCCGCTGGGATGGGGATATTTGGGGCATCTTTTTACCTTTGTTGCAGTGCAGCAGAATGGAAAGAACACTTGCTAGACACGGGGGCAAGAGAGGCCTGAGTTCAACTCCCTGCTCCAACTCTTGGAAGCTGTGGGATGGTGGGCCTCAGCCTCCTCATCTGCAAAATGGTGATTTTAATATCCAGAGGTCCATATGGATGAGATCACAGCTTCATCTATCAGGGGAAATGCCTCCTTTACAGCAAGTATAAAGTCCCCTGTAGACCTTACAGTGCACCATTAATGACCCTTGTTATGGTTTCCTTACTGTTAGCCACATCTACACACTGGGGTGTTGCGGCACTCACGGACACCAACCCTCACCACTAACCTCCATCGACTGAACAGTCCAGCTCTCTTTGCTTGAACTATTTGGGAGGCTCCTTAAAGCCTCAGTTTTCTCACCAATGAAATGGGCATGATAGCTGTAGAGTCACTCACCTAACAGGGTGGTTTTGAGGACCAAAAGGGACCATGGGTGTTAAGTTTGAAAACCTTTAGCCTGTGGTCAGATCAATTATTACCATCACCATTATTGTTTGTATGGACCTAAGAGCTGCCACAGGTAAGGAAACGTCCTCCGGCCAATGAAGGTGGGCCTCTGCTCTTAGAGATTTCATTTGACTTACCCAGGGTCACACAACCAAAATGTATCAGAGGCAAAGACTGAACCCTGGGCTTCCTGACTTCAAGACTGGTCCTTAAGCCACCTCTGCAAACTTTGTCCCACTTCTTCTTCCTCTTTAATCAGAAAACTAGGTTTTTATTGGTTTTATTTTCCCCAGATGAACAAATGAATGGCAGACAGTGCATCTTCTACTAATAATGGAAAAGCTAATCACTAATAATGGCTTATGAATGAAAAAGACAGTAAGTCATATCAGGAAAGCCCACTGGACTTGGTGTCCATGACCTGGGTTCAATCCTCAGCTCTGCTCCTCACCACCTATACCACCTCGGGCCTTGGCCTTTGTGTTTATAAAGTAGAGGGGTTGAATCAGATCCCCTTGGGGGTCCTTGTAACAAGAGCCAAATTCTATGATGCCACGAACGTTGGGGCCTCCTAATTGGCATGCTTAGTGAACAGTGATTTAAGTAAGAGCAGGCAGTTCCATCGGATCCTGAATCTGGAATTTATTTTCTGACTTGAGGTCTGGGCCCAAACAATAGATGAGGTGATTTAATTCGACTTTGGAAATATCTTTTGAGAGGGAGAATTGCCAATAGCTGTGGAATGCAGGCTCTGACGGAGATAACTTGACCCTGGTTGGGTTAAGAACCAGCAGCTGAGAAGATTTAGTATTATTTAACTCCATTTCCTGTAAAGCTTGCTCCTTCAGAGATGACTCAGAGCTGCATAAATCCCCAGCAGGGGGGACCAAACTTGGGGACAATTAGCCTGAATCATGTGCCTTCCTCAAACAATTTACTCTGTGGGAAAATCCCAGGCTGGGGCCAGTGGTTCTTATATAGAGCCTGGTTTTCTATTCTCTGCCACAGTAGGAGAGACAACTGGGGGGGGGGGGGATGAGGGGCAAAAAAAGCTAGAAAAACACATTTTGGAAAGCATCCTTGGACAGATGCTAGGGTTTGGGGGTGGATTGACTGGGTTTTTTTTTTTGGTCCTCAGAAAGTCAAGGACCACCTGGGGTGTGTGTATGGATACAGAGGTGTAAGCAGGAGATTACCAAGGGAGGGATGAACCTGGGGGTAGGCAGGTATGGTAGTAGTGAGCAGACAGCCTGAGGTCACCATCAGGGGGCAAAGGGGAGGGGAATTGGCCATTGATGGGTGGGAAGGCTTGACTATCAGAGCATCCTTTCCAGATTTCATTCTGTCCACACTGGAGCATGCTGGAGAAGCAGCATTATTTAGCTGGGCTAACGTCTTGACATCTACCTCATGGTTCTGTGTTGCCAAAGATGCCCTGGCTGAGTCCTCTGGAGAGGGGTGGGGATGGGAACTTTAATCTGGGGGTGGGGAGGTAGAAAATGGCATGCCACATTTCCCATCTCATACCCTTCCCCCCAATTATTAATTGGCTCCTGGGGAGGCAGTTACAGTGGCTTCATTTAATTATCATTCTGGCAGCCACTGCCAACCCTGCCTGTAAGGGATGTCAACAGCATGTGTACATCACAGCTAGGATCTTTCTGATGGAAACAACAGCAAATGCTTCCCAGACGTGATTCGAGGGGCCCTGAAGACCCTGGGGATGGTGGTGGAGGGGAATGTGAGTAGGGAAGAGGAGGGAGGGCTGGTGTTTTTGGTTCTACAAGGGACTGACATTCCCAGGCTCACAAGACCACAGCTCTAGAGTTGCATGGGACCTCAGATGTCAACTGATCCAAACCCCTCATTTTTAGAGATGAGGAAATAGAAACCCAGAGAAATGATATTATTTGCCCAAGGTCACCTGGAGGGAGCACATCCAGGATTTATACGGAGACCCTCTGTTCCTGAAAATATATTTTTTAAAAAATTGATACATTTTTGTTATGAAATTATATCCGAAACAATATTCAAATAAGGCCCTTTTACCAACCACATTCCCTGAGAAAACAGATTATTATTAACAGTTACAGAAAGGACAGGTTTGTCTTTTAACTCTGATGGTTCCTAATACCTATGAACGATCAGTTTTGTTAGCTTTTCAATGCACCAAAGGACTCGGTGGAAGTGACATTCCCTTCCAATGATGCAGATTGCAGCCCATTCCCACAACTCCCGACCCTGACCTTATTTATCCTGATGCAGGCATTGGGTAAGACACACTTAATGGAACTGAACAAACATTTATTATGGGCATGTCTAGTGATGCTTTAAAGCACCTTACAAATATTATCTCATTTAGATGGTGGATCCCATGGTTGAATGGAAGACTAACCCTCCCCATCGTCTCTCATTCTGTTGGAGTCTTGGCCGTACACATCAGAATCAGAATCACGGAATGTCAGAAAGGGGGGGAACTTGAACCCTAAGCTCTTCATCTTACAGAAGAGGGAACTGAGGCCTAAGGAGGGGAAGTCTCCTGACTAAAGTCACATAGTGGGTCAGTAGTTGAAGTGATACTAAAGCAGCAAAGATGGTCAGGGGATAGAGTCAAGAAGACCTGAGCTTGAATCGAGCTATGTGACCTTGGACAAGTCACTTAACTTCTGCTTGCCTCAATTTCCCTAACTGTAAAATGGGGATACCTCCCAATGTTATTGTGAGGATTAAATGAGATAATATCTGTAAAATGCCTAGCATAATGTCTGGCACATAGTAGGTGCTATATAAAGACTCCTCCTCCTTATTACTTTTATTATAACATCCAGGTCTTCTGATTCCAAGTTCAGGGATCTTTCCCCCTCACCGTGTACTTTTCTGTCACTTTATGCACATACAGGAAGCCACTGTTGGCACCATACTCCAATTTGATCATACTTTCCATGTGACTTTCCATTGCCCTGTGGGTCTTTGGTCACTAGGAAGGGCCAGGGACTACATTTCATAGACCTCCTAGGCTGAGAGCATCTGGGATGTTTAAGAAATTCAATTTCATGTGGATGTTAGTGTTCATTTCAAACAACCACATGACCTTTATTCTTTATCCAGTTTTTAACAGAAATTTTATTTCTATTACAGTCTATAATTTCTATAATATTCTATATTTCTAAAGATATTGTCCAATAGCCATCCATGACTGATACTCCTCCCCCATCCTTACACTTGTTCCTAGCATATATTCTTAAGTTTTTTTCCCACTCAGTTCTCTGAGATTTGTTTCATTTACATGATCATATTTTTAGGATCATAGAATGCTGCATTTGGAAGGAACCCAAGCATTCATCTGCTTAAACCTCTTTTACATTCCCAGGGCTAAATATCTTGCTTGGTCACTTAAAGAAAAAGTAATTTTCTGACTCAAGTAAAAAATGCTCTCCTTTCTTGAAATGGACTTTCCTTTTCTACATAACATTTTCCTTTCTCAAAATGATCTTCATATTGTTGCTTTTTTATTAGGTTCTCAATGACCACGTCACTTCCCACTCATGAGGAGTACACTCACCCAAAAGTAACGTACCCCTTGGCTATATCTGATAACATCTGCTTCTCTCTGTTCTGTCTGCCTCTAGCATGCTACCAGCCTCTGGCTCCCCACCTCTCAGACAGGAGTAGGGGCCAGACCTCCCCCTCCATTCTCTAAGGTCGAGGTTGCTCACTGCATGGACCAACACTGGGAAGCTCAATGTGACTTTCCTTTACGTGACTAAGGGATTAATTTCTCACTTTGGGATGCCTCCATTCTTACATGTCCATCCAAGATTCTCTGAATTCTCTGCATTTTTTGTTTCTTATGACACAACGTTCCATGACACAGTTTGCTCAGCTGCTCCCCCAAAGACGGACTCCCACGTTAGCATTCTCCTTCTAATCAAGAAATGTTTGGTTTTTGCAGTGAGTGGAAAAGGCACCGAGAAAGAGAATTAACCACAGAAGAAGAAAATTTCGAGGAATTGAAAGAATCAGCAACATGAGGAAAGAAACAACCAAATGCAGAGGAGAGGAACCCAAAAAAGCAACATGGGTAAAGATGCAAAAGTGGATCAAGGCCATGGAAGCACAGGAACAACGTTATGGAGAACATACCACAATAGTGATGGACGAGACGAGGGGACTCCCAATCCCATGGTCCGATGAGATGTTTGGTCTCAGACCAGCTCCGTAGCTCCAACATTATTCCAAGAGGAAAACAAAACTCAAATCCACAGGGCCACATTGGGGACGATACTGCCAGTCATGAAACAGCCACCAAACTGGCCTCCCTGCCTCCTCTCTCCCACTTGTCCTTGACATGCGGCCAGAGGGATACTGCTACAGCACAGGCCAGACCATGGCTCCCTGATTACAAGACTCTAGTGGCTCCCCACAGACTCTAGGATTGAATTCACCCATCTGCTTGGCACTGACAGTCAACCTTCATGGGGATGCTGCTGGGGATGCAGCAGGAAGGTGCCAACCTGTGTGGGTGGCAGGAGTTCCAAAATTCAGGAGCTACCTCTATCAATGAAATCATAGTCCCTATCCCTATGTAATGAGACTCATAGTTTCACATACAAACCTTTTTTCTGTTCTTTGGAGAAAGAAATGTTTGTTTGGTGGTGTTCAGAATAACAACACATTAAATTGAAACAAAAACAAAACCAAAGATGGCAACACCTAATTTTAGAAACCTGGGACAAAACTCCAATCACCACGCCCTAGTTGTACCTATACTGGTTCCAGCTGAATCTCAGAATTCTGGGCAAAATGAAGCTGCTTGCTCCCAACCCACTCTAGGGCTGCTACTTTTCTCTAGATTCTTTCTCTACTTTGACAGAAAGAATCATAGATTTAATGATAAAAGGAATCTTCAAGGTCAACTGGTCCAACCCCTTCATTTTACAGAGGAGGAAACTGAGGCCCAGAGAGGTGAAGTGATTTCTTTAAGGTCATACAGGTAACAAGTGGCAGAGGGACAATTTGAACCCAGGTCTTCTGACTTCAAATCCAACCCCATTTCTTCTTTCCCCTGTCTACCTTTCCCTTGGTGGGCTGCTGTCACTTGTCTCTCACAATCCCTAATTCATATTTCATACCTGATTAATTCCTTGAGATGAGTCAGAACCAAATCATGTAACATGGAGAGGCCACCTACCACGTATCTAGCTCACATGGCCAGAGAGACACCTTTATCATTTTCAAAGATTTGGGTTTTTTTCCCCTTCTATCAGTGTCTCCTGACTTTAATCAACATTAAATGTGTTTCTTCTGAAAACATTTGGGTTTCAGATGAATTAAATTTTAGCGTTTTTCTCATATTTTTCCAAATTTAGCCAAAAGATTAACTATTGGATGGAGCGTCAGCACCATTAAATTTCCACATTGAGGAAGTGCAGGTGTAATGTGGCATGAGGCGTGAAGCCCAGGAAATTTTGACTGGCATGGTTTAATTGCAATTTAGGTTCTCCTGTGAACAAATGACTTTCTAAATATATGTATAATTTTAGGAAATGCAATAATTATAAAAGAAAGTGGAGGGGAGGAGCCGAGATGGCAGAGTAGAGAACGTACTCAGCTGAGCCCTCCCTGCCTCCTCTCCAAACTACTTTAAAATAATGCCTCAAATCAAACTCTGGAATGGCAGAGCCAACAAAATATGAGAGTGAGATGTTCTTCCAGCTTGAGACACTCTAGGAGAGTGGAAAGAGAGAGATGGAAACTGGCCCGGAGCCCATGTGGGTGAAACAGTGGTGGTGGGACTAGGTTGTGGCCACAAAAGCAGCAGCAGTTTTCCAAGCCAGAGAGGATAAGGGGACATGGCAACTTATCACAATGAGACTGCAAGGGACCTCTGTTCTAGCACTGCATAAAGGACTAGATGATGTTCAATGACTCTATTGCCAACACCCACTCCTGGGTCATAGTTCAAAGGCAGGGAGGATCACTTTCAGTGAAGAGAAAGTAGAATCCCTGAGGAGTACTATCACTGCCCATCCAAAGGGATCATGGGAGAAGTATCAATTGCAATTCCAACGGATCCGGTGCCTTTCCTAGGAAAGTACCAGAGTGTTGACCAGGAGATCAGTGACCACACCTCTCCCTAGATCATACCACCTTGAAAGCACCAAAAACTTCCAAATGCCCAGAAACAAATCTGAAAACAGCACTGCAGAAAAATCTGAAGCTTGAGACAGTGCCCCTCCACCCATCATGCCAGGAATAGATCCCAGAATTAACATAAAGTTCCAAATCAAGTAGTAGGGTGGAAAAAATGAGAAAACAACAAAAAGAACCTGACCATAAAAAGCTTGTATGGGAACAGAGAAGATCAAGACACAAAATCAGAATAAGACAATGAAGTCAAAACAGCTACAAGCAAAGCCTCAAAGAAAAACTGTGAATTGGACAACAAGAATCCCTGGAAGAGCTAAAAAAATGATTTTCAAAATCAAATAACTGTGGTACAAGAATCACTAGTTAAAGAAATGGAAGCAAAGAAAGACAATTATGGAAGAACAATTAGCAGCTTGGTAAATGAGGCACAAGAAATATTGGAAGAAAATAACACCTTAAAAAACTATAAATTGGTCAAATTGAAAAAGAGGTACATAAATTCATTAATGAAGATAACTCCATAAAAAGAAGAATAGGTCAAATGGGAAAAGTAGTACAAAGGCTCACTGGAGAAATAATTCCTTAAAAATTAAAATCGGGCAACTGGAAACTAATGACTCTACAAGACAGTAAGAAACAATTTAAAAAGTGAAAAGAATGAAAAATAAGAAAAAATGGGAACTATAAGAAAAACAATTAAACTGGAAAATAGAGTGAAGAATTATTGGAATTCCTGAAAGAAAAGAGCACAGACATTGTATTTCAAGAAATACGATCTGGTCAAGGAAAATTGACAGATATCCTCAAATCATAGGGTTAAATAGAAATTGAAAGGATTCACCAATCAGCACCTCAAAGAGATCCCAAAATGAGAACCCCCAGAAATGTTACAGTCAAATTCCAAAACTATCAAGTCAAGAGAAAATATTCTAAGCAGTCAGATGCAAACCATTCAAAGGCTGTGGAGCCACAGTCAAGGCCACACAAGATTTAGCAGCTGCCACATTAAGGGGTAAGAATAGGAAATTCTGGAAGGAAAAAGAGCTGGCATTACAACCAAGAATAACCTATCCAGCAAAACTAAGTATAATCCTTTGGGCAGGAGGGAAATGAATATTCAATGAAATAGAGGAATTTCAAGCATTCCTGAAGAGAAGACCAGATATGAATAGAAATTTTGACTTTCAAGTACAAGACTCAAGAGAAGGATAAAAAAGGTAATCATGAAAGAGAAATCATAAGGTACTCAATAAGATTAAACTATTTACCTTTCTATATGGGAAAATGATAATGCATCTTCTAAGAAGTATATCATTCTTAGAACACTTAGGATTTTACATAGAAAGAAAATGTGGGAGTGAGTTAATTATGTTGAAATGATGTAAAAAAAACAATGGCTAGGTAAGAAAAAGGAATTCCTTAGGGGAAGGGAAAAGAAGATAAGGGAAATTATCTCACATAAAAGTATGCAAGGAAGAGCTTTCAAAATAGATGAGAATATGGTATTCTTAAACCTCACACAACTAAATTGGTTCAAAGAGAGAAAATATACGTACATACTCAATTGATAATATAAATCTACCTTACCCAGTGGGGAAGTAGGGGGGCAAGGAGATAAGGGGGAAAAAGATGTGATAAAAAGAAGGTCAGATAAAATAAGTCAGGGGTCAGAAACAGAACAGACTTTAGAGGAGGGACAGGATAAAAAGAGACAGAAAGGATAAACAGAAGAAAACTGGAGAAAAGGAAATGCATAGGTAGTAATTAAGTAATGACTACTGTTGATGTGAATGGGATGAACTCCCCTATAAAACAGAAGCAGGTAGATGAATGGAATAGAAATCAGAATCCAACAATATCTTGTTTATAAGAGACATACTTGAAAGAGAGAGACATATACAGAGTTAAAATAAGTAGCTGGAACAGAATCTATTATGTTTTCACTGAGGTTAAAAAAAAGCGGGATACCAATCATGATCTCAGATGAAGCAAAAGCAAAAACAGACCCAATTTAAAAAGATAAGCAGGGAAATAACTTGCTAAAAGAAACCACAGACAATGAAGTGATATCAATACTAATCATATATGCACCAAAGAGCATAGAATCCAAATTCTTAAAGAAAAAAAGAAATGAATTAAAGGAAGAAATACACAGTAAAACTATACTAGTGAGAGATCTCAACTTTCTCCTTTCAAAATTAGATAAATCTAACCATAAAATACATAAGGAAGAAGTCAGGAAGAGAAATCAAATCTTAGAAAAGTTAGATATGATAAATGTCTGGAGAAAACAAAATAGGAATTGAAAGGGATATACCTTTTTCTCAGCTTGTACTTGGCAAATTCACAAAATTCACCATGAGTTAAGCCATAAAAACTTCACAATCAAATGCAGTAAAGCAGAAATATTAGTCAGACCATAATGCAATAAAATTACATTTAATAAAGGGCTGTGGAAGCATATATTAAAAATTAATTGAAAACTAAATAATCTAAACCTAAAGAAAGAGTGGGTCAAAGAATAAACCATAGAAACAATTATTTCATTAAAGGGAATGATGACAATGAGATAATATACCAAAATTTGTGGGATACAGCCAAAGCAGTACTTAGGGGAAATTGTATATCTCTTAATGTGTACATCAATGAAAGAGAGAAACAGCAGATCAATGAATTTGGCATGCAAGAAAAACAACAACAAAACTAGAAAAAGAACAAATTAAAAATCTCCAATTAATCACCAAAATGGAAATCCTGAAAATTGAAGGAGATAATAAATTGAAAGTAAGAAAACCATTGAACTAATAAATACAATTAGGAGCTGGCCCTATGAAAAAAAATGAAATGAAAAACTCCCCAAGATCAAATGGATTTGTAAGTAAATTCTACCAAACATTTAGGGAACAATTAATCCCAATACCATATAAAATATTTGAAAAAATAGGTAAAGGAGGAGTCCCATCAAATTCCTATTTTTTTGAAGCAAATATAGTATTAACATTTAAACCAGGGAGAGCAAAAACAGAGAAAGAAAACTAAAGACCAATTTTCTTAATGAATATTGACACAAAAAATTAAATCGATTACTAGCAAGGAGTTTACAATATATCACAAGAATCATACACTGTGAACAAGTGGGGTTTATGTCAGGAATACAGGGCTGGTTCAATATTAGAAAAACTATCAAAAATCATAACAAAACCAACAAAAATTGTATCATTATATCAACAGATGCAGAAAAAATCTTTGACAAAATACAACACCCATTTCTATTAAAAACACTAGAAAGCACAAGAATAAATGGAACCTTTCTTAAACTGATATCTAGTATCTATCTAAAACCAAGACCAAGTATTCTCTATAATGGGGATAAGTTTGGCATCTTCCCTATAAGATCACTAATGAAGCAGGGATGCCTGTTATCCTCACTATTATTCAATGTTGTACTACAATTGCTCACTATAGAAAAAAACAAGAAAAAGAAATTGAATAAAAATAGACAATGAGGAAACAAAACTACTGCTGTTTGCAGATGAGAAAAGCAGATAAAAACTCTAGAGAATCAACTGAAAAACTAGTTGAAACAATAACTCCAAGAAAGTTGCAAGATATAAAATGAACCCCCATAAAGCATCAGCATTCCTATGCTACCAATAAAACCCAGCAGCTAGAGACAGAAAGAGAAATTCCATTTAAAATAACTGCAGGAAATATAAAATATTTAGGAGTCTACTTGCCAAGACAAACCCAGGGATTATTCAAACACAATTAAAAAAACATTTTTTTTCACACAAATAAAGACATCTAAACAACTGGAAAACTATTAATTGCTCATGGGTAGGTCAAGCCAATATAATAATAATAAAAAAAAAGACAATTCTACCTAAGTTAATTTACTTATTCAGTTTCATACCAATCAAGCTTCCAAAGAGTTATTTTATAGAGCTAGAAAAAATAGTAACAAAATTCACCTGGAATAACAAAATGTCAAGGATATCAAGGGAGTCAATGGAAAAGCAACATTAAAGAAGATGGACTAGCAGTTTCAGATTTTAAACTACATTACAAAATGCTGATCATCAAAACAATCTCTTGCTGACTAAGAAATAAGAGTAGTAGATCAATGGAATAGATACAGTACATAATATATAGTGGTGAATGACCAAAATAATCTAGAGTCTGATAAACCCAAAGATCTAAGCTTTGGGGTAAGAATTCATGATTTGGCAAAAAATGCTGGGAAAATTGGAAAATAACATACCAGAAATGAGACCTAGACCATTATTTCACACTATATACCAAGATAAGGCCGAAAGGAATTATAAACATAATAGCCATAAAGAGTTTTATCATAAGTAAATTAGGGGAGCATGAAATGTACTTGTCAGATCCATATGAATAAGGGAAGAGCTTATGACCAAATACGAGATAGAAGGGATTACGGGAAATGAAATAGATATTTTTGATTGTATGAAATCGAAAAGCTTTTGCACAAATAATACAGATAAAATTAGAAGGAAAACAGAAACTAGGGGAAAACTTTACAGCAAATTTCTCTGATAAGGGCCTAATTTCTCAAATATGTAAGAACTGAGCCAAAATTATAAAAATAAGAGCTATTTCACAGTTGATATACCATTCTATTAATAGGTAGTTTTTAGAAGAAGAAATCAAAGCTGTCAATAATCACATAAAAAATGCTCTAAATCACTAAATGCAAATTGAAACAACTTTGAAAAACCATTTTATGGCCATCAGATTGGCTGAAGTGACACACAAGGACAATGACAAATTCTGGAATTGATGTGGGAAAATCAGAACACTAATGCACTGCTGGTGGAATTGTGAACTGATCCAACCATTCTAGAGAACAATTTGCATCTATGCCTAAAGGACTATAAAACCATGCGCATCCTTTGACCCAGCAACACCACTACTAGGTCTGTATACCAAAGAGATTTTTTTTTAACAAAAGGAAAATGACCTATATGTACGTAGCAGCTCTTTTCATGGAAGTAAAGAATTGGAAATTTGGGGGGAATGACTGAACAAGTTTTAGTATATGATTATGATGGAATATTATTGTGCTGTAAGAAATGACAAGCGGGATGATTTCAGAAAAACTTGGAAAGACTTAAACGGACTTACACAAACTGACTTACAGGAAGTGGACAGAACCAGGAGAACGCTGTACACAGTAACAGCAATACTGTTCATTGAAGGCTGTGAACGACTTAGCTATTCTCAGCAATACAATCATCCAAGACAATCCCAAAGGACTAATGACGTAACATACTCTCTGCTTCCAGAAAAACAACTGATATTGTTTGACTACAGACCGCAGCATGCTACTTTTTACTTTCTTTCTTTCATTTTTTTCCTTTCATTTAAGTATTTTTGTACAAAATGACTACTATGGAAATGTTCTACCTAATTGCATTTGTATAACACGTCTTGATTGCTTACTGCCTTAGGAAGGGGAGGAAGGGAGAGATGGAATTTGGAACTGAAAACTTTCAATAAAAATGCTAAAATAAATTTTTAAAAATAGTTATTGGATTATCTGGAAGCTGTGATCAAGAAAAAAGAGACTAGGCATCATATTTCCAGAAATTATCAAGGAAAATGTTCCTCCTATCCTAGAATCATAGGAGTTATTATTCCACTTTACAGATGAGGAAACAGAGCCTCTCAGATATGTAGTAGTTTACCCAGCCTCAGTGGCCGAGCTGGGACTTGGCCCCAGGTCTTCAGTCTCCAAATCCAGTATTCCTCTGTACTATGCTGCTTTCTGAGGATGGTGGTGCCCTTAGCAGAAATAAGTTTAGAGGATGATAAGTTTAGGGGGGGAAGATGGGTTCCAGTTTGGATATGGTGATTTTGGGATGTTCATGGAGTGTTCTGGAAATGGCAGAAGGTAGCTGGGAATGCCAAACCGGCACATGGCAGAGCTTGGCTTGGATGATTTCTAACATCTAGTTCAATTCAGAAAGTCTGTGGCTCTGACTGATAACTTACCTTGACCAAGACAGAGAAGCTGTCCCTTCATTCACTTGATGGTTTGTTTTCCACCATAGAGAAAGTTGGGCTCAGAAACTTATTCTTGTAAACTGTTCTTTTGAAGTTTATCTTCCACATTTTTAATGATCCTTCATTGTTAGGGAGACCCTAGAAGGGAGATTGTGAAGCTCAGAGCAGCACCTCTGAGGGCTCTGAAAGATGGGGAGGTTTCAGATGAAAAGATTATGGGGTCCTAAGATCCTTATTTTTAAAAGAAGAGAGGGTGCACTAGGTGATGGTGAAGGTCCCTCCCAGATTTGGATATCTGTCTGGGTTTTCAACAGTAATCATCCAGCCTGGGTCATTAAGACTAAGCTGGTGTATTCCTCTCATGCTGTGTGTGAGGCCATCCCAAAGTCACTGCATCACACTCCATGCAAGATTCAGATTTTTCAGAAGTCAATGGAGTCTGACTAGTAAGATTGATTTAATGGAAGAATGATTTCTATTTTATTTATGTAATAATTTCTTCTTCTCTAGAAATGGTCTTGTATGTTGTGAGGTCTGGAGGTAGAATGACCATAAACAGAAAATATTTTTGCCAAGAGACTATCTTAAATGACCTTAATTTGATTCCCTCTAGGTTGAATCATGTCTTCTTATTCCTAAGAGTTTCACATTCATTATGTATTTGATAGCTAAAGCTTCTGTGACTTCATCAGCCTTGCTGCCTCCTCTAGGCTCATCTCCACTTGATGAAAGGTTTCTTGGACACCAAAGTGCACATCCCTCTAGCCCTGCTGCTACCGAGTCTCTCAGGGCTAGCCAAGTTGGGCCACTTACACTTGATACATGGTCCATCAAAGCCTTTCCAGCTCAGCAAGACTAGAGGTCCCCTAGCAGAGCCTTTAAGTATGCTGGGTAAATTCCAGGTTAGAAGGAGGCATCCAAGGAGGACTCCATTGAACAACTCTATCTACCATGTCTGATACAGCATCTTTCATGGGAGGGTTATGTGATAACTCACCCAAACAATGAGATCTCTCCTTCCAATATTTTAGTCATATGCTAGGCACATCACATTCTAATGGGAGAAACAAGACGCAGATAAGATATGGCTCATGTACCTGGGAGGTAATTTCAGAAAGATGTCACTAGCATTTGAGGAGTGGTGGTTGAAAGAGACCTGAAGTAGGATTTGACTTGAGACTTGAAGGAAACCAGAGAATCCAGGAAGCAGAGGTGAGGAAAAAGGGCACTCAAGGCAGGGGGACAACCAGTACAAAGGTAGGGAGTTGGGAAATTGGCAAGAAGGCATGTGTCACTGGATCATAGAATGCATGGAGGGAAGTACCTCAGGAGCCTGGGAAAGTAGAAAGAAACAGTGATGTCGCCTGGTGGAGGAGCTGTTTTTGTTGAGTTTGAGATGTGGGGGGTGATAAGGCAGCCCAGTAGAGAGAATGTTCCATCTCTCCAGAATATTTGAGTGAGATAGTATCAGTAAAGCTCTGGCCTGGGAGTCAGTAGAGATCTGGCCTTAGTTCCTCTGATGTTAGTACTGTGGAGCTACAGCTAGAATGACTTTGGAGGCCACCTAATATAGAAAGTACTAGGCTCTATAAGGAAGACCCGAGTCATGTCTGGCCTCAGACATTTATTAGCTGTGTGACCCTGGGCAAGTCACTTAACTTCTATTTGCATCAGTTTCTACAACTTTAAAATGGGGATAACAACATAATCTATCTCACAGGGTTATTGTGAGGATTGAATGAGATAATAATTCTAAAGCACCTGGCACAGTATTTGGCACATAGACAGGAAATAAATGCTTATTGCCTTCCCTTTTCCTCTCATTTTACAGTTGACAAAACTGAGGCTCAAGGAGTTTAACTGATTTGCCCATGATCACACTACCAGTACACATCAGAGACAAGATTTGAATTCAGGTCCTTTGACCACAGCGTCAGTACCCTGATAATAATACTTCTAGTACCTACTGCACAGGACTGATGAAGACCAAATAACATGATGTGTTATATAAATGTTATCTGCTATTAAAACAAATAAGGTAATGTATACATGTACAAAGTGTTTTGCTAACCTAAAGTTCTATAAATGTTAGCTATTTATTATCCCCATCACCATCATTACTGTCATCTTTTCAAAGGAAAAACCTTCAAAATAAAGGATGTAATCCATGAAATGCTAGAAAGATGATGACCTGCTTCCTGGTGAAAGCAATCCTGCCACTGGTGTCCTAGAAGTATCGGCAGAAAGCCCCTAGAACATTGGGAGAATCCCAGTGATGAGCGTGGAGAAGGATATGGACAAGTGTTCCAGTGGGCACGTACAGATGGGCTGCAATCTGCATTGTTGGAGGGAATATTCACATTGAAGAGATCTATTCATTGGGTACTTTATTATTAATTATGGTAATTGTTATACTCTCATTCATACTGCTTTCAATGGGCTTCAGATAGATATGGACCTGGGACAAGTGACTGATTATTTTTTATATTTAATGTTCTGTGGACTAATAAACAAATAAGAAAATAAAATACATGGATAAAATCACTGCTTTTTTACAAGCAAATAAAGGCACTCCTGGGGTGTCGTCTCTGCAGGCTCACACAAGTGGCTCTAAGACAATGTTACAGTCACGGGATGATGGCGACATGATGCCTCTGATCCTCTTCTCACACGCTTCGGAGCACTTTTGCTAGTTTTTTTGAATGATTAATTTATCTTTATAATGATTGCTATTATCATTGTAGCATCAGGGAATCAAGGGCATAGATTTAAAGCTAGAAGAAACTTTTGAGTCTACTCCAACCCACTCATTTTTCAATTGGTGGAACTGAGACTCAAGTTACTTGAGCAAGTGACTTATTCAAAACCACATGGGTTTCAGGTGGAAGAACCAGAATTTCAATTCAGGTCTTTCAACTACAAATCTATACAGTGAAGAATTAACAAATCTATATCATAATCATATGAATTCAGTGCCAAGTTGTACAAAGCAAAGTCATACAACAAAAAGAAAGGACATTTTCATATGAAAGATTTGTTAAAGAAGCAAGCCAGTTATAAGGTTAATTGCATAGTCAATCAGTTTAATTATTTTGCTCTATCCCAAGTAGTTTATACCACTGCATGAATGTTTCCATTGTATGGTACCCTCCTCAGTCAACAATCATTATCATTGTCTTCATTATTTGGACCTTTTGTACATGGGTCATTCTTGCCTCTTTTAACTGTTAATTCACACCTGCGGCTTCTGACCCAAGGAGAGAAGTATTCACCCTTTTTAACACAGTACAAGCAAGTGGCTCTGTGATAAAGAAAAAAAAGGGGGGGGGGAAGGACCTATTTGTACAAAAATATTGATAACGGCTCTTTTGTGGTGGCAAAGAATTGGAAATGGAAGTGATGCCCATCAGTTGGGGAATGGCCAAACAAGTTGTGGTACATGATGGAGACAGAACATCACTGTGATGTAAGAAATGGTGAGCAGGCAGATTTTGGAAAACACTGAGAAGACTTACATGAACTGATGCAGAGTAAAGCGGACATGATCAAAAGAACATTGTACACAATAACAGCAATTTTTTTGATGATCAAGTGTGAATGACTTAGCTATTCTCAGCAATACAATGATGCAAGATTCGTAATGGACTCATGATGAAAAAAATACTATCCACCTCTAGAAAGAATTGATGGAATCTGAATGCAAATCGAAGCATATTTTCTTTCTTTCCTGTCTGAGTTTTCTTTTACAAAATGACTAATATGGAAATACCTTTTACATGATTGCACATGTATAGCTTATATCAGATTATTTACTGTGTCAGGGAAGAGGGGGAGGAAGGAGAAAAGGAGAGAATGCAGAAGTCAAAATTAAAAAAACTAATATTAAAAATTGCTTTTATTTGTAATTGGGGGAAAATTTTTTTTTATGAAAAGGAAGTGGCTCTGGGACTTTCTACACAGAAAGACTCTAACTTTGGTCTTGGTTCTCATATCCTCTTTGCAGGGTCTAGGGATGTCATAAACCCAGTAAACAGTCACCAGAGGGTGCTGTTTTTCTCTCCCCTCCCCATCCCCCCAACTGTCAAGGCTCTTTAACTCTTTGGGAGATTGGTCAAGATTGGATCAAGAATAGAACCGCCCCATCTTCCTGCCTCTCCCTCTTCCCTAGTGCTGAACTTCATGATCTGGAGAAGAACAGTGAGCCCTAGTTTTCTTTCCATCCCCTTAGGTTCTCCCCCCACAGCTCAGCTGGTTTCGTTAAGAAGATGCTTAGCTATCTTCCTCCCTGACTCCATCAATACTTAGATACAAGATGCAGTATTTTTTTATTCAAATAGGCTTTTCTTGAAAAACAAATGTTCTCAACTTAAATCTATGGAAGGCAGTTAACCAATTTTTTGCATTTTATGAGCAAAGATAATCCTTTCCCTTTTTCCAGAAATCAGTTTACAAGCAGGGTGACTGGTGAGCCTGAGAAGGTGTGTGACAAATGGGAGAATGCAGAGAACCACTGTGCAATTTGTTGCCCTGTAGTAAATCCTGGTGATGTGGCAGCCAGACTGGGGACCTCAGGGAGCAAGATTGATCCTCTCTGGCTTCACAAAGGAGTCTACATTGCTGATTGCTGGGAAACTGGAGAAGATGTGGGATGAAATCTCAGCTGAAAGCTGGCAGGAGTGGAGGGGATATATGCAGGCAGATTGAAAATATTGTGGGCAAATAGGCAGGAAGACCAAATGATTATGAATGGAGGCAAAAAACCCAAACAAACAAAACAGAAGAGATGTGAGCTGAAGGTTTACTCAGACCAGCTGGTGACAAAAAACCTCAGGGATGTTGGAGAGGTGGAGATGGGAAGCTGTCCATGGGATAGGGTCAGAAGCTGATAAAGGGTCAAAGAGAAGGGGGCTAGAAAACTATGCATAGTGAAAAAGAAAGAAGGAGTCCTGGGGTCTCGAAATTTGAGTTTGACAGGGAGGAGAAGGATGAAAAGAAAAGAAATAATGAAAAAGAAAAAGGATAGAAAGTTCACAATATTCTGTTTATTTGACCACCTTCCTTTTCCCTTTCATTCTTCGTTCTATAATTTATCCTTCCTCTTCTTTCTATTCCCTTCCCTCTTCCTCTCTTCTCTCTTTCCTTTTTTCCTTCCTTCCTTTTCTTCTTTCACCTCTCTCCCTTGATCTTAGTTCAAATATCACCTCTGATGCCTACTGGCAATATGACCCTGAGCAAGCCTCTTAATCTTGAGATACTTCAGGCGGAGAAGGTGCCAGCCTTCACTGGCAGAGGTGTTCCCTCACCCAGGAGTTCCTTACATCAGTGCAGTCTTAGTTCCACATTCTCTCAGTCTCTTTTCCCATATAATGACAATAACATTGTTCACATGGGAAGTGATTCCCCAGTGGGTGAACTTCATTTTCTGGAGTCTGAGAGATGGTATAAGAGTAAGCATTTCCTGAGGCTCTGAACCAACAAATAGGGTTGTAGCATGGAGATGTACACAACCTTGCAGGGCATCATTTACAATCAGTAAAGAAGGGGAAATGAAAAGGTAATATAGACTCTTTTTCAGGTAATATAGACTCTTTATGATCGAAATGACATTCATTAGGACATGTAACTTCCAAGGAGAGGTTCTGGATTAGGCTGCCTCCTGGGAGGCAGTAAAGGTGCTTCTCTCTCCTAGGATCACAGAATAGAGAATTTGAGAGCAGGCTGGGATCTCAGGGGTCACCCAGCTGTGGAGCTCAGAGAGGGAAGTGACTGGTTCAGGGTATCACAGGCTCTTTGCAAGTCAAGCACTCTTCCAAGTACAAGTTCCATGAAACTATTATAGAGAATTGGTGTTGGGTCATTAAGGCTGTCCTGACTGTCATCTGGGAAATAGATTCTGTGAAACAATTCCTAGGAAATTCATGAAGAAGTTATTCTGCAGATCAGACACATCTTAATTAAAATAGGTGAGTCATGGCTCATGGAAGGGTAAAGGAAGGACACATTCCAATAAAGCAATGCATCCCACAGCTTGGCTTCAAAACTGGAAAGGACCTGAATGGACATAGATATGACCATATTTGTATAAAACCAACCTGAATGCAACATGGAAACAAAACACAGAAAGGCCCTAATGTAGATGTCTCCCAGGACTTGTATGCAACAAGGAAAAGGAGATTCAATTCAGTGATTCAATGAACTACAGTTTGCAGGACGCTGCAGGTGCAAAGTCGGAAGCGAAGCATCTTTGCCCTCAAGGGGTTAGAAATCAAAACTTGCTGGTAGCTAAGTAAACACAAAGTGTGTATACCCACCCACACTCAGTGCTGGAATGGTGGTGAGAGGGCTGTCATTTTGCCTTTGGGTCCCTAGAGGCCATCCGTAGGGCCTGGCCCAGAGCTGGAAATTAATTGACCTGAACCATCAGGGGATGGTAGGTCTCTTTTTCCCCCACTGGGCTAAAACAGTCACTGTCAGTGTCCATCGGGGACAATGAAAACTCCCTCCTTTAACTAGTGAATGCTAGCTGCTTGGATTTCCAGTTTCAAAATCAAATTCTGAAGATGCACTTTTCGGATCTCTGGCCACAAGATACCTACCTTCTCTTAGAGAATAAATTTTTTAAAAAAATAATTATTATAAATGATAGCTGTGCAGTGCTTTTAGCTTGGCAACATACTTTATGCATATGATCTCATGTAAGACTCATAACCCTGGGAGGTTGACCCAAGAGTATTCGTAACATCTCAATTTCCTGACAAGGAAGCAGGCTTAAAGGGATTTGTTCTGGTGTCTAGTCCTGTCAGAGATAGGGTTTTAATCCAGTCTTTCTGACTCTAAGTCCAAGCAGGGCAAATTCATTTCACACCAAGTGTGTGACTCTGGGGGGATCGTTTAACCTCTCAGTGCTTTATAAAGGCCCTTCTCTAAGCCTGTAGTTTGTAGATTAGTTTTGAGGGTGTTTTCTCACCTGGGCATTCCCTAAAATGACAAAATCGGTTTCTGTCTCTAACCCCACTTAATAAAAATGACATGAGAATTTTTGTGGGCACACGTGGGGAATTCACACAGTCTGGAAAGGACCTCAGAGGCCATGTCATTCATGTCATTCAGCTCCTTCATTACACAGATAAGGAACTTGGGACCCAGAGAGATGAAGGGATTTGTCCAGGTCTCTGAGGTGGGATCTCAACATTGGACTTCTGAAGAAAGAGTTGATAAGTCCTTCCTGTCTGGAGGGGTCTCTCTTGGGTCTTGACTGAAGGAATCTGCCTCCCCCTCTGCAATCTAAGCTGCAGGTTGCAAAGGAGGGGCTGGGTGGTGGGGAGAGAGAATCAGGGTGTGCGTATGGTGGTGGTGGTGGTGGGGGACCCAATGAGTAAAACAAAATGGATTATGAATTTGAAAATTGCCAATTATGTTGTATCACACAGCTCAGAGCGTTGGCACAAAGATAGGGCACAATCCAGATTTTTCAGCTTAAATGGCTTTACATTCAAGCAAGCAAATTAACCATAAAATAGAGGGGGGGAACACAGAAAATATCCCAAGGAAGAATAAACTGCAGATAATAAGCACCAATCTGGTGTTGAATGCAGCCCAAGACACCAATTGTTTTAAGTCACGACAAAGACAGCTGAATGCTCATCTTGCGGCTGCCGAGCACGGATGATTGCCTGCCATGAGTATCTTTCCTCACAAATAACAGTTTTTTCGCTCTTCATTTTCTGCTAAATTGGAAGCTAACTGCTCCGCACATTGTCATTCGAACACCTGCAGCTGGAGTGGATTTCCGCACCCCATTTCTTGGAGGTAAAACAGCTTCCTTGCTCGTCATTATGGGCCTGTCTGCCTTTCACTGCGCCCCGGCGCTAATGATTCAGGCAGGCTGGTCACTCATTAAGTGTCAGGCAAATGATAACGTGTGCACCGTGTGACTAATGGGCCCGCACCAGTGAATCACAGAGGCGCCGTGCCCATCACTCACTTCGCAAACAGCCCCAGTGTGGCGCGCGGCGGGGAGTCCAGTTAAAACCAGCCTTGTAAAACACATTTCCTGCTGGATGCTCCGGAGGCACCGAGGGTTCTGTGCCCAGAGAATGAAAGCGGGGCTGGGGTGGAGGGAGAAAGGAGAGCAGGGAGGGGGAGCCGGCACCAGGGCGCACGCAGACGTGCGAGGCTTGGAGACGGAGCATCACCTCCATCCTCTGTCTTGTGGATGGAGCCAGGTCCAAGCAGAGAGCATCACCATGGACAGCGAAGGCCCCGGAAGAGAGCTCCCCAAATCTGTTTAAAATGTGGAAGTCAGAAGCCATCTCCCAAACTCCCATGGACTGATGGGGAGCTCACGGCAGCAGCATGAGCAGGGGGAGGGGAAGAAGAGCATTTCTTAGTTGGCAATGGGCGAGCTCCAACGTGGAGTATTGGGGAGAGACAGAAAGACCTGAGTTCACGTTCTCTTTTGGCATGTACTGACCACAGGATCCTGAATAAGTCACTTGTCATCGATATATGGCACAGAAGATGCTGATGGACACTGGAGGAGGAGTTTCCTCATCAGGAGTTCCTGACCCCTACAAAACTTCAGCACTTTCCTCAGGCAGACCCCATGTTAGGCAATTAAGATACAATGACCGTGCCTGCCCTCAACAAGCTTCCACACATCCACTATTAGCTCATTCAAGCAACCGGGCAACAAGCATTTATTAATTACCAACTATGGGCTAGGCACTGGGCTGAGTGTTGAGGATCTAGAAAAAATGTAGGAACAGGCCCTGTCCTCTCAAGGAGCTTCCATCTTAATGGAGCAACTGAGAGGTACCTGTCAGACAGATGCAGAATAGGAGGATGGCACCCTTAAGAAGAGAAGGATCTAGCAGGTGGGGAGATCAGGAAAGACCCCTATTTGGTGGCTTTTAAAATGAATCTTGAAAGAAGCCAGAGATTGTAAAGGTCAGGATGAAGAGGGAGGGCAGCCAGGCCTAAAAGGTAGCCATGGAGATGGGAGATGAAGCCAATATAGTAAATGAGCAGAGAGGAAGGAGGAACGTGGAAGAGGCCAGGCAGGGTCCAATTTGTGAAATTCTCTAAATGTCAAACAGAGGAATTGATATTTGACCCCTGAAGTAAGAGGGGGCCAGTGGGGCTTTTTGAGAGGGGTAGGGATAACATGGTAATATCTATGCTTTAGGAAGAACTCCAGGTGTACAATGACTACTGCATTAAAAAATAAAAGACAAATAAACAATTTTCATACAGATGCCAAAAAGGCCCAAGGTGGCCTGAGCAGGGAATAAAAGATATGAGAAGTTCATAAAAATCCTTTTCTGTCCCAAGCCTTATCTAGAGCCTTGGGCCTAAATCATGCAGGCCAGCAGTGATGGGCAATGGTGGCTGGGGAGAACCTGTGTGCCAACAAGCCCCAGCCTCCTCAGCCTCGGCTTCTCCACTGCTATGTGAGGAGGTTGGTGGACGGCCTCAGATTCCTCAGGCGCCAGATCTACAAGCTCAGGACTCGTAGGCAGCTCCCCCAGTGCCCACATCCCAGCACTAGAGTTGAGCAAGATCTCTACCTGGCATCTCCTTTCTTCTGCTTACTGATCCCTACTCCAGATTCCTACCTGCTGATGGCCAATTGTCCCTTGGTGGATGTCGTCATGAGTACAGTGCTTGGATCTTAAGCAGAGGTTCCATGAGGCCCCGGTTCCAGGAACCTCTGAAATAACAAATACAGTGGAACACTCTGTTCTTGCCCCAAGGAAGCAGTGATCTCTTCGTGTGTGCACCCCCTCCAATCAAATAGATCTTGGCCATTCGTGCCCACCTACCCTGTGTCCCTCTTGTCCATTTTCCCATGAGTTCCCTACAAGGCCCAACGTGCTGGGGGGTCTCTTCAATTTCCCATGAGATCATGCTCTCTGTTAATTCTCCCTTGTTCTGGTCATGGACCAGTTCGTCATCTTCCCTTCCATGCTTGTCTTCATTCTCTCTTTCGCAATTCCCCATTCGTAAGTGAGCACAGGCTGCTCACACCCCCAGTTGCTTTGGGTTGCCGTCTGAGATCCCTGCTGGAGGACAAAGACAATAGGAGGGGCTTCCCTCTTGTCTCCAGCCCATGTGTCCATACTTGTGGGCATGTTTTCTGCCCCATTAGATCCTGAGCTCTTCAAGGGCAGGGGCTAGCTTTTGCCTTTCTTTGTTACTCCAGAGCTTAGTAGGAGCTTAGTATTTATGGACTGCATAGGAGTGTAAAAAGCATAGTATATTATCTGACACTGGATGGATAGTAAGAGAGATGTTCTTATCCCAAAACCTGGGAAGGGTCATAGAGATAGGAAACATTTAAAAATGTAAATGCTAACACAATGGTAGTCCAAATGGGTTATCCAGGTGTGGATTTTTCTTCCCTCAAACGTCAACATTTAGATTCCTTCCACACTTACAGGATCATTGATTTAGCCTAATCCAACTCACTCATTTGGAAATGTCAGAGCTGACCCTCAAAGTCAGGCCTCTGACTCTGAACCCTGTCTCTGTCCTCTGAAGGATGCCTTTCTCTTAGCCACTGTCCTGCCCCACTCCTATGAAAACATAAAAATGACAGGAATGAAACCTAACACAATATTTTGGGCTAATATTGAGAGAAACTGTTTTTGCTGAATGTCTCCTGGACTTGGGGCTGGAATCACTGAAACACAGGAGATGAGGAGGTTGTTTGGAGACTTATGACCTCAGCTCTAGGGGGATATGTCCTTGAGCCCAGGGACCCTTCTTCTGTTCAAATTGGTGCCTGCTTCAGAGCCTAGCACAGCCTGACCTCATATGGAAGAGGGGTGTGGGTGTGTGTGTCTGTGTGTGTGTCTGTGTGTGTGTCTGTATGTGTGTCTGTGTGTGTGTCCTGCAAAAGGAAGGACTCCCTACAAGAACCCTCTGATCTGAGGACAGTGGGCTGTAAGGGTGAAACCCCGAAGCCCCAGTTGGAGGAGGACCAGAGCCAGAACAGAGCAGAGAGGAGGGGCGTGGTCGGTGGCAGCTCTGCCTTCCGCTTCCTAATGTCTAGGAGCCCTTGAAAGCAGCAGGACCTCCATCCATCAGGCAACGATACCAGCCCTGGGTGTCTATGAATTGGACGGTGGCCCTGGCAAAGCACTGGCTGCCTCTTGCTCAGCCAGCTTAGAGAAGGGCTTGCTAGCATTTTTTGAATGCTTTAAAGGATTATAACCCAAGTTTGAAACTTTGAAAACAATAATGTGAATCCTGCAAATATTCACTCAAACTATTTTTTTTACAAAAAGCAGACTTCCTCTTTACTAATATCAAATGTCTAATATCATCAAGATACCAATGCAATAATACTTTAAAAAGAGACTCTAGAACTAAAGAAAATCCTATATATCCTTTTAGTCTTTTGTTCTTTTCAGAAATTAATCTGTTCTTCCCACTACCCTTCCCTTTATCCCTCCTTTACATCAAGCTAGAAAAAATATATAGCTGAAAGCCAAACAAATTCCCACACTGGCCACAGCCACCAACGTCTCTTCCTGAAGTCTGAGCCCATCACCTCCCTTTCAGGAGGTCAGGGTGTATGTGACCGTCGCTTTTTCCTATTAGTCATTCATCATTGCATTGACAGAGTTCTAGAGTCTGTCAGAATTCTGATGCAGAAGGGAAGTGAAGGAGCATTTACATAAGCCTACTATGGGGCAGACACACACTGAGTGCTTTACAAATGTGATCTCATTTATGAACCTTATGACACCCTTACAAAGTAGGTGCTGTTATTCTGCCCTGTTTATAGTTGAGGCAAATAGGTTAAGAGACTTGCTCAGGTTCACACAGCTAGGGAGTGTCTGAGGCCAAATTTGAACTCAAGTCTTTCTGACTGCACCATTTAGCTGGTATTCTTTATACTGAATTTATAATATTATTATATTATAGAAATAATATAATTAAAATATAAATTATACTACAATTAATATTAATAATATTCTTGTATAGAATGCTCTCCTTCCACTCACTTCATTTTACCATCAATGCACAAGTGAAAACCATTCATTTCATGGTTTCTTATGGCACATTTCATTGATAAACCACAATTTGTTTAGTCATTCCTAATGGGAAACACCCCTTAGTTTCTAATTTTGGGCCACCATGAAAAGAGCTTCTATAGGTATTTTTGTACACATAAGTCCTTTCTTCTTTCCTTGATTTTTGACCCAGTCGCCTAGGCCTAGTCAAAGGTTGTATACAACACAGCAGCTTTGGGGCATGGTTCTAAATCACTTTCTAGAATGGCTGTATCAGTTCATAGCTAGACAATGGCCTGTTCTCCCATGGCCTCTACAGATTTTGTCATCTTTGCCAGTCTGCTAGGTGTGAGGGGCAACCTCAAAGATGCTTTAATTTTCATTTCTTTAATCATTAGTTAATTTCTCTAACCATTAATCATTTGCAATCTCTAATCATTTTTACTTGGCTGCTGATAGCTTGGATTTCTTCCTTTGAAAATTGTCTGTTCATACCCTTTGACCATTTATCTGTTGGAGAATAGTTCTTAGTCTTATGAATTCAAATTCATCAACAAACATTTATTAAGCACCTTCTGTGTGCTTAGCACTACATACAGACAGTTCAACACTTCCTGCTCTCAAGAAGCTCATTTTCTTTCACACACACACATCTAACTAGGTACGTGTTTTATATCTGTCTTCTGGACTGGGCTTGTGATTGCCCTGGTATGTGGAAGTCCTAAGGAGACAACTTCCTCTAAAAGCAGCATAGTGTCCTAGAGACTGGCCTGGGACAGTAGGAGGTTAAGTGATTGCCCAGGATGTGTCCGAGGCAGGTCTTGAACCCTGAGCACCCCAACTCCAAGGCTGGCCCTCTGGAATAGATACTCTCATTTTGCTGTTGAGTCCTTACAGTTGTGTCTGACTTTTTGTGACCCCATTGGGGCTTTTCTTGGAAGAGATACTGGAGTGGTTGGCTATTTCCTTCTCCAGCTCATTTTACAGATGAGGAAACTGAGGCCAACAGGGTGAAGTGACTTGCTCAGAGCCACACAGCTGCTAAGTGTCTGTGGCCAGATTTGAGCTCATGAGAATGAATCTTCCTGACTCCAGCCCAGTGCTTGGTGCACTCTGGCACAACCCAGCTGCCTCATATACTCTTATATACAAGATAAACTCAAGGTCATTTTTTTTCGTGGAGGTGGAGCAGGGGAGTGGGAGATTCCAGCAGGAGAAGTAAGAAGTAAGAGAGTAAGATTTTTGCTGTATGTCTTGAAGCATTTGATAGGATCACAGAATTAGAGCTGGAGGAATCCAACCCCCTCATTTTACAGATAGGGAAACTGAGACAAAGGTGGACCCTCGACTTGTTCAGAGTAACCCATCTAGTAGGTAGCTCAGATAGGATTTAGCCTCAGGTCTTCCTGATGCCACAAGCATCTAATTGTGGGACAGTCAGAGCTGCCCCAGAGTAGTACAGGCTCCCTCCCCTGGACATGCAACCATCTTCCCTTCCCTTGCAGCCCCCTTACCTGTCAGATGAGGTGACCTCTTCAGGGGCCTCCTTCTTCATTCAGACTTGGCTTGAATGCCTCTGAAGACCCACGAGAAGCTGTGGATTAAAGAGATAATTAGAAATCTTTCTCAAGAGTAAATGTGGAGGGTGCAGTGTCATAGAACACAGGTGTCCGCTCTAGGAGATTTTTGTCCCCTGTATTACAAGGCAAAAGGAAAATCTCCTAAGACACAAACCCTTGCCTCCCTGATGCCCGCCCTAGCCTTAAGCCTCCCCGCATGTGCATATCAAGTTTTTTGGAGACACAGTCAACTGGGCACATTGTTAACAAAAGTGAGCAAATGGCATTTTGGGGCTGAATGCCAGGGTTGAGCTGGGCACTGCCCTTGTTCCAAGGATGGTATTAACCCAAGATGTTGTTTGCCTGCTAACCCGAGTACTGTAAAAGGCGGGACCACCTCCAACATGCTAATTTGTTCCCTGGCACTCGGCGACACGATGCCTATTTGGTTTCTGTATTGGTGGATGGGATTTTTTCCCCTGGCAGAGCCACTCAGCTGGGATACTGGCCACCAAGGCACTGCCAAGAAGGAACCTGGGACCTTTCTGTTTATTTTCTAAATCTGTTCCAGGGACACTGAAGATGTATTTGGCTGGATCATGAAGGTAGGGCTGATATGTACAGATCCCCCAGGGGGAGAGAGAGCAGGGGGCGTGAAGAGGCTTCTGGCAGATCCCGGGGCTTTGGGGGAACACCAAGATCTGGCCAGGTCTGAAGCAGTGAAGAGAGAAGGAAAGTGACTAGTACACATTTGACCCGCCATAGTTTAGATCTAACTTCACCACTTTGGGGTCTGTCCGTGAAGGCCACCAGCTGCCCCATGCTCCTAATGAGAGACCAAGACCACTGCAGAGAAATGTACCCTGGGGGAAATCCTTCCTGTACATAGAGGAGACCCAGAGAGTAAAGGTAACTCATCCCAGGTTACACAGGTAGAGCAAAGATTTGAATCCAGTACACAGGGCCTCCAAGCAGCTCCATCTCCCTATTCCCCCTTGTCACCCCCTCCCTAATTTTCCAATTCCCAACTTCCACCCAATTTTTCCAGAGTTCTTCGGCTCTTGCCTGCCTGTGTGGTCATTCCCTGGGGCTCAGTTGCCCTACTGGAAAATGAGAGAGTGGGACTGGACAACCTTTATGGATTCTTCTACCCTTGTATTCCACTAACTTCTATTTTACTTTTTATTCTCTGACACCTCACTTGACTCTTTGCACATTAAAAAAATAATTCTAGCCCCGTGATTTCCTCCATATGGGGAATTCCTGGTGTGGGAATTCTGTGTATCTAAGTCAGCACCTCTTTCACTCAGAGGTTTAGAGAGCTGCTTGGGGGGCAGATTGAGTGGCTTGGCCAGGGTCCCACAGTTGGTACAGTGTAATAATGACGAGCCTCTCTACATCCTATAAAGTTCTTTCCAACAGCCCGAGCCTCCCACAGGAGGTATCAGGTGATTCACCGAGGCACAGGAGGTAAGCTGAAATGTGGGTCCCTCTGCCTGTTTTCTTGGGCCCTTGACAAAGTCCATGTAAGTGCTGAAATAATGTAGTTTAATAATGAGGAGCGGACTGAGCGTGAGGAGGAGGAAGATGATGAAGATGAGGAGGAGGGGGATAAAACTAATTCACAGAGTTGTTGGGAGACTCCAGTGAAAGGATGCCTGTCACTCTTTACATAAACTGTAAGGCACCAGATGGAAGTAAATGACCCTGGAGATACCCACTGCCATTAACACAGCCCTCTCAGGTTAGATAGCACTTGACACTGGTTAGAAGTCTGTTCCTTAAGTACTCCTCTGGGAGGTCAGCATCAAGGAGGACATGATTATCTTCATCTTCTAGATGAGGAAATCAAGGTTCTTCAGCGACTTCATGCACTTTCCCTGCTCCTCCCACACTCATCCTAATCACTTCACTGACCTGTGCATAAGGCAAATTGCAATCCAGAGGGGCCGTCGACGATCCATGTTACTGCTGCATTTTCCTTTGTTTACACCATCCCTGGCCTGCTAGGTGGTGCAGTGGTTGGCCTGGAGTCAGGAAAACCTGAGTTCACTTCCTAACTGTGTGGCCCTGGTCAAGTCACTTAATCCTCCATTTCCTCATCTTTAAAATGAGCGGGAGAAGGAATGGCAAATCACTTGCCAAGAACCATTTCTGAGTCTTCATTAATTGAGGCATCTGGGTAGCAGGGTAAATAGAGCTCGACGCTTGGGGCCAGGTATGCACCTAAGGTACTTTCTAACTTCCCGGGGACCCTAAAGTCCCTTCCTAGCTCCAGAGGCCTCTCATCTCAACTGGCTCAGGCACAAACATTCTCAGTCACGGTTCTGGGGACCACTTTGCTCTTTGTCAACAAGGGAAGTCATAGCAATACTCTGGCTATCTCACCAGCATCCCCATCCAACTCAGAGCAATACTTTTGGGCCCACTGCTGGGTCTCAGCTCCCAGAGACAGAAGCAGCCTCTCACCCTCTGCTCTGGGGGATTCACAAGACTGGACACCCCTGGAAGGAAGGGAGTCTAAGTGATGCTGAGGCCAGTGAGCCACTTGGGGACTGAGCTCAGGCTGCTGCTACTTCCTAAATGCCCCTTTGTTTCATTCTCCTTTAAATCCAACCTCGGTGGGGGGGAACACAACAACGGGAAGATGCCCCCCATGGTTTTGAGTCAAACCCTTAATTTTATTTGAATATAGTTTTTTGTGGTTTAATTACCGCCATTTTTCTTTCTTTCTCTCTCTCTTTTTTTAAAGGCATCCAGATTGCCGGGTAATTTTTATCTCTACAGATTAGACCAAGAGTCCATGAGGAAGCAGCCACATAATTAAAGACACATCCAACTCTTCCTTCCCACGTCTGTCTTCCCCAACTGGGGGGAGGGCGGCATTTTCTACATTCTACTCATACATCCCAGGTTTCTGGGCTTTCATCTGAGAGAAATAGTTTCTGCTCAAAATCAGCTGCAATCAATTTGATGACAATCAGGTTAATCTAGGTGGAGATGGGAGAGATGGTGATGGGAACAATGAGAACATTCATTCCCAGCTCCATCACTCTGCTCAGAAATTTTGGCTAAAGTCAAAGGGGAATCTTTTTCATTGAGGCCAGGACCACCATTTTACTTGGACTTCTCATTCAATTTTCTGGCCTCCGTGAGAATCTTGGAACCCATATATGTTCTCTAGAGAGACTCAACTATGCTGGTGGATCTGTGATCTCATTGGTGAGGATGCTTCCTTCAGTGTGCAGATTGCAATCCATCCATGCACATGATTCATTCATGTCCTCTCATAAATGTGATATTGGGGCATTTCTCCCAACATCATGAAGGTACCAAGAGATCAGAGGGCCACCCTTTCCACCATCCCATCTTCTCCTCTTACCATACTATACTTTGAAGGTGTCTTTGTCAACTAGATGGCAAAATAGAGGATTGGACCTGGAATCATTAAGATGCGAGTTCAAAACCTGCCTTAGATACTGACTAGCTGTGTGGCCCTGGGTGAGTCACTTAGCCTCAGTTTCCTCAGCTGTAAAATGGTGATAACAACAGAACCTACCTCCCAGGGTGCTGTGAGGGTCAAATGGAAGACTATTTACAAAAAGCACTTAGCATAGTGCCAGGCATACAGCAGGTGCTGTATACATGTTTATTCTCTCTCTCTGCTCCCCCCTCCCATATGGCAGCTCCAACAGAATGTTGGTATCTATGAGGCGGCAGCTGTTTTCATGGGAAACTTGGATATCTCTAGGTAAACTCTAGAAAGTCAGACTACCCATGTGCTCAGCTGAATAACGCCCCATGGCTCTACCCACACCCATAGACTCTAGGGCTGAGGAAAGTCTCCATTTAAGCAGGCAGCAGTGGAGAGGATGCCCTGGCTCCCGTACCAGTGAGTTATGAGAGCAAGTCCCTGCCCTGGGGAGCTTAGGTTCTAGCAAAGGAAGCAAGTGTAAATAAAAACAATGGCGTATTTCTATAATGCTTTAAAGTCAGTAAAGTGCTTTTTACCCGTGATCTCATTTGGGGGGTGTGTGCATGCGTGTGTGTGCACCAAGTGAGATCTGTATCATATAGATATGAGATCTAGATATATCTGTGATTAAATGAGACAACATGTATGTTGCACAATGCACATACAGGATTAAATAAGGTAAAATATGCACATAATTGAATGAGCTAACAAGTCCTGTGATCAAATGAGATGGCATGTACATGCTATATGACACACATGACCAAATAAAATGCGTTGACTCATTTGATCATACACGTGTGTCTATATACACATACATTTGCTCATATATGCACACACGAGTTACATACCAGACATGGTTTGTCATGTACCAGACAGACCCAGAGCTTGCCCAAGGTAACCACAGAAAGGGCTTTCCCATTAACTAAGGTCCATAACCAGTAGCCAGTCGCCCAGAAAGCAGCCCATCTCCCCACTTTGGGAAGGGAGAAAAGATCAACAGGAACAAATATAATAAATGTGGGATTAACCAGTCTTCGATAAACCCATCCTCTCTCCTCTTGCCTGACTGTATCTCAGTTGCACTGTGGCTCTTCATGTCCTTAAGAATTGATATGTCTTTGGAATCATTAAATAAAGATTAAACTCAAATTTGCTGGTTTGGGGATTTCATCAGGACAGGGAACTCCCAAGTGAGGAAACTCCCTCCACCAATACAAACAGGCACCTTCTTTATGACTCTCAATTCCAGAAATCTGTCTGGAGGAATGAGAGGTTTAGTGACTGACAAAGGGTCATACTGCTAGGAAGTGTCTGAGGTCAGATTTGAACTCAGGAAGATGAGTCTTACTGACTCCAGGCCCAGCGCTCTGTGCACTCTGGTGCCACCTTTAAACTGAAATAGTGAACCAGAATATTCCATTCCTCGACCATGCTGGATGAAATTAAGACAAAAACATTTATCGAGCACTTGCTGTGTACCAGGCACTGTGCTATCTCTAGATAAACTCTAGAGAGCCAGACCACCTATGTGCTCAGCTCAGTAGAGCCAGAAGTGCCAGGAATAAAGACAGGACCTGGCCCCCAGGGGCTGTTCCAACAGGAGAAAGGGTAGGGTGGGAGCAGAAGCAAGGGGTGCATGTGGCTGCCCTGGCCTGACCCTTTTAAGGGAGTTTCCAAAAGGAGCTGACCAGTCTGAGTAAGGAGCTGCAGGGATGGCAGGATCTCTCCAGGGGAGAAGGAAGATCAGTCAGTCACGGGCAGGGCCAGAAGCTCATGAGCAAGGGAGATTATCCCCGTCTGCTGCAGCTGCTTTCGGACTTAAATAAGGCTTTACCAAAAAATCCCACTGGTCAGTGAGTGCTGGGAACAAAGGGTCCAACAAGAGCTGGTCTCTTCAAAGTAGTCACCGTGGAGGTCTCTGCACGCTTATTCCAAGGACAAGTATACTAGTGCAGCAGAGCCTTCCATTTCTTGGCTGTGCTAGACGATGGGGGTTCTGGTGAGCATATCCTAAGTTAAGTCAAGACAACAAATATTCTGCTTGTCTCTCCAGTACGTTCCCAGAAGTGGAAAATCTGTTTAGAATGAGTTTTTTGGGAACTAGCCGAAAGTCACAGGAGCCAAGTTTGATGACGAAGGTGGGTAAGCAAACTGTTGCTATAAACACGAGGTACGCACATGAGAGCCAGAGGGACTTTGAGGGTGATCTAGTCTGGGTATGGGAATAGGGACCCAACCCATAGTTTTCCTTGGAACAGGAACTCCCAGGGGAGGAAATTCATTCTACAAGTGCAGATCGGGACCTTCTCTGAAACTTAGTCATGTGTGCGTGTGTGTGTGTGTGTGTGTGTGTGCGCCTAGAGCGATGTGACGCCCAAGGTCATGTGGCCAGAGGATGCCAAAGGCAGGCCCTGAACCCGGGTCTTCTGGCTTCCAAGGCTCACTCTATAGCAACATGGTGCCATTACCACTTATAAAATGAGCCCTGAATGGCTCCTGGTGGTCAGGAAGGGTTGGACCAAGTAAGGCAGCAGGCACCAGATGCTTTACTGGCCTTGGCCATTAGAGAGCTGAGGAAGAAGCCTGGGCTCGCTCGCCTTGTCTGGGAGGGGTCCGGGGCCCCAGTCTCTGATTCTCCCCCTGAATGGCAGAGCAGAGGCAAAGCCCCTCCTTTCCCATCACCACAATCCAAAGACAGAGAATTCCCTCCCAAAATAAGAACACAGGATCACCCTCCCCCTCCTTTTACTTTCTGTCTCCTTGGAAAGTTTGGCACTTTTCTTTGCCCCCTGCTTTCACTCCCCAAGGCCTGACACCCTTTAATTATGGTGCACTCCTGGGCGGCGGGTGTGGGGTGGGCTGGAGGTGGCTGGCGTGACATGGGGGGCCGGCCCCTGCAGGATGTCAGGCGCCCTGCCGAGTGCAAACAAAAAGCCCCACGAAGCCTGACCCCACTATTTTCCTATGAATAGCAGGGCTTTCTTTATCCAGATAAAAGGTGTGTGCGCGCGTCTATTTGTACAGAGCTGAGAAACAGAGAAGCATAAATATAGGGGCCGGGTGGGGGGATGCTCTCCATGGGAGACTCTCCATCTATTTCTGAGGGTTCACTTGTGTCCCTGGCTTCTAGAGCATGGAAACATTTGTCTTCCAGTCACCATGAGGTGGGAAGGGAAACTTTCCTGGGAGAATCTGGAGTTGGGGAAACTGTCCACAAGGTCCCTGCATCACTCCTTCCTCCTTCACTCTCCTTCCTCCTTCACTCTCCTGTCCCCAGGCTTCCCTCACAGACCATCCTTCATCATTCATCCAGGTCAGTCTAGCAGAGCCCCTGCCCAACAATGCTGCCATCTGACCCTCCGCCCCATTCCACTGCTTGTACTTAAAAACAAACCAAATCAATGTTCCAATTGCCAATAGAAAGGGTGTGGCAGTCAGTGTGTGTGCGCGTGTCACACACACACTACTCCTGCATTTCCCCAGGCCTCCCAAGAGCTCCCACTCTCTTACATCTGCCATATCCTCCTTGGACAACGTAAGCTGCTCAAAAGCAGGACCTGTCTCATTTATTTTTATTTGTATCCTCAGCTTAGCATAATGCTTAAAGACATGCTTATTGAGTGATCGATTTACTTAAAATTGGATGGGGCCCTAAGGATCCGTTCATCCAATCCACCCAGAGAGGTGGCATGAAGTGGCTAAGGTCATGGAACTATTAAGTGGAAAAGCTAGGATTTGAACCCAGGTCTTCTGACTTCAAAGCCTGGTCACAGAGAGCAAAACAAGGAGCCGGAGCAGAAGAGGTGAATGGATGCTCAATATCAGCTTAATGGGGGGTCTGGAACATGTCCATCCGACCTGGGATGGCGTCATCCATGTGGAAGATGCCTGGGGACTTCTTTCAGGAGTCAGAAGGACTGGCTTATCCCATGATGGGGACCAGGACTTTCTCCATTGAGTGATTTTAAAACAGCCTGACAGGCCCAGTTCAGCATTTGTGCACAGAGACCAATCTGAAAAATATATCTTTTTATCCCTGTAACTCCAGTGCCCAGCTGAGAAAGGTTCACATTTTCTTTTTGCATTTAAACAGACCTATGCTGCAAATTCAATACATCCTCCAAACACACAGGGGAAAGTTCTGCTGTGCCTGGGAACCCTAAGTATTTGACTTAGCTATTTTACTCAGGGAGTCTATACTTCGGTTTGTACTGCCCTTGCAGGGCAGGAATCTATGGGAGGAAATTCAGGTGTCTTTTGGAATAAGGAGCCTGGAAATCTGCCTACCTCTAAGAGAACGGCTTGTGGCAGAGGGACCCCTAGAGAAATTTGGGTATGCCCCATTCAGAAAGGGATACTTCAGATATTTTGTCCAGATAAACTTCAGTAGTCTTCTGAGTGGAGGGAGTCATGGAAGAATTTTCCTCCAGGATGGTTCTTGCATCTGAGAAGGAAGGAGTGGCCCCTAGTCAAACTCACATCCAAAATCTCTGTGGGGAGGGTTTGGGGTGAACTGGGAAACTCCCACTGGACCGTGTTTGCATCCAAGAAGGAAACTGGTTGCTTTTAAAGCCCTTTATAACCCGACTCTTTCTAACCTTTCTGATCTTACACTTTCCTCCTTTCCATGTATCTATGATCTGATGACACTGGCCTCCTGGCTGTTTCTGGTATATGATATCACATCTGTGTTAGGCATTTTCACTGGCTGTCCACAACACCTGGAATCTCTCCTTCCTTATCACCATCTCCAGACTTCCCCATCCCCTTAGGACACCTGAGATTCTGATGAAGTCACATGTCCAATGTCTGGACCTGAAAAGAGTGAGGCCAGAATCAGTCATGTGACATCCAGAAAAAAATGCCTAATCCATAGAGCAGGCCTGCACAACCTGTGTGGCCCATGGACCTGCTTATGGTCTGTAGACACACCAAAGGATTTCGGTCAGCTCCCAAAAATACAGAGGATGTTTTCCTCTACATTTTTCGGGATGCATCCAAAATCCTTTGGTGGGCTGCAAGCTGAAGATGACTGATCAGTCCTGTTAGAAAAGGTATGTTTATTCCCCTAGCATAAACTGGACTAGTTGACCACTGGGGTCTCTTACAATTCTTCACTTTGGTGATCTCTCCCACTCTACCAGACTTGGACTCCATGTCCTTTCCCATCAGTCCCATGGGAATTGATCTAAAAATAACCAGTCGCTCTCCAGAAACCTGGCCTTTGATTCAACCCACCTGGCACAGGGATGGGGCCTTTGTTCATTACCAGTCTATAGCCGGATGTTCTTCTCTGTCCAGATAACTCATGCTACCCACACAGATTTCTTATTTTCAGAATGATGGTAGAGGGAAAACACAATCACAGAATTTCAGTATGAGAGAGACATCGGCTTCACCTCGTCCAATCTGCACCCCAAAGGACACTCCAGGATAGCAGATCTCACAAGTCTCTGCTCAAAGACCTCAAATGAGGGGAACTCATGACTGCTTGAAACAGTCCATTGCTCTTTCAGATAGCCTTGCTTCATTTATTGTACATAAAGATAACAACAGCAGCAGCTAACATACATACATACATGCATAGCCCTAATTATGTGCCAAGCACTAGGCTGAGCAATCTAAAACTGTCATCTCATTTGATCCTTACAACAACCCTGGGAAATAGGTGGTATTCATGACCATCTCCATTCTACAGATGAGGAAACTGAGGCAAACGAAGTGACTTGACCAGGGTTACATGGCTAGTAAGTGTCTGAGGCCGGATTTGAACTCGGACCTTCCTGACTCCAGGTCTGGAACTCTATCCTCTACACCACGGAGCTGCCATGTTTTAACTTCTTAGATAACGTTTATCCTTTTTATTCTTCATATATACTTAGTTCCTTTTCTTTACTATCATTTGGGGGGTGGGGGGAGAATACAATATGAGACTAGCCTAGAATCTTTAGAGCAGAACAGACTCTTCAACATGCCCTCCCCCAAGATCATTGGATCTGGCAATGGAAGACACCCCTAGGGAGGTGAAGGTGCCCTTCTTCCAGTTGAGACTCTGGGACTAGGACTTTCCCAGTGGGAAAAGGGAAAGCTGGGGAGGGGGGAGTACGTGGGCCTGGCTTAAGAGCATGACTGGGTCAGCCGGATCCCAAGGTGCTGATGAAGAAACGGCCTCCCTGCTGGTCCTAATTCAATGCTCTTTCTTTTTGTGTTCTGTAAAATATGTTTTAAAATATGTTTAATTGATGTTCTTTAAAAAACAGATGCCGTCTCTTGCCAATAATCTCCCTGCAATAAAACACTCCCTTTTAACAAAGTAGTACACTCAAGGAAAAAAAATAAACACATTGGTCATGTCTGAAAACGTAGGTCTTATTTTATACTTACAGGTTACCACCCTTCTGTCCGAGAAGTGGGAGGAGTGCTTCAGTCTCAGGCCTCTCCCACACTATATGGCCCCTAAAAAAAGCAGCTGTATTTCAGAGAAGGCGAATATGCACTAGCAATCAAATATTCTACAACCTGAGGGCAAATCTAAATTGAATAATGGTGACTAACGTTGCCAGAATACAAGGTTGAGTCATCACAATTTGCCTGCTGGTTCATAGAGAATGATCGCATGGAACCTCATAGAAATGGCTCTTCCTCTCCCCAACTTACAGAAAGAGGACGAAGCTAAAGTGAAGCAGGGTGAGGTCCCGTGACCCCAAGTGCCAGGACTTTGCCCCTGCCTCTTGTGGCCTACTTCTAAAGCAGAGAGAGAGAAGGGGCTTTCTAGCAAGGGGACTTTTATACTAGCCTGCTTCAGACTGGAATTACCTTCTATGACTACAAAAGATGAAGCCACACGCCCGTTTATCCAGCCAAGAAATGTATTTATCCATCTGTGTCCTCTGTTGATTCTTCTTTTTTGTTTGTCTTTCTTGAACTGAAATGTTTGTGTCTGCTTAATGGACGAAGAACCTTTAAAGTTTCAGAGGAACATGAGAGTCAGAAAGGGGGTGACAGACGCTCTCACTTTCTTCCAGATAATTGTCCAGGGTTTGTCTCTGCACCCAGAGAAGGCTTGGTCCTCTATGGATTGGACTTCCTGGTTGACAGCCTTCAGGAGCAAGAGATCTGAAAACATGTCCTCTGTACATCCAACAACCAATTAAGCCCAATACTCTTATGACCACATGCTGCTAATTTCAAACCAAAGATTATTTTCTTAGCATCCCTATTGTGCTCAGTTCTGGGCACCATAATTCAGGAAAAGACATCTTCAAGTCCGTGATCACAAGATCAGGACTGGGAGAAGTTGGGATTTGTGCCATTTGAGGATCAAATGAAGGAACTTCTCTTGGAGAAAACTCGGGGGGACATGAGAGGTGTTTAGGCACTTGAGGATCTACAACATGGGAGAGGGTCTGATTTGCTCTGCTTGGCCACAGAGGGCAGAGCCAGAAATAACCCACTGGTGCTTCAGGGAAACAAAGGAGGGAAGAAGATTTTGGCTCATTATCACCGAAACAACTTCCTAACAGAGCTGTTCATGGGGGAATCGGTTGCCTTGGGCGGCAGTGCATTCTCCCTTGCCAGGGAAATTCTTCAAGGAAAGGCTGCACAGCTTTGTGGGGGATGCCAGAGATAGGATTCACGTTTCACTGCTGGTTGGATGACATGGCCTCTGAGATTGCAGTTATGGAATTCAGTGGTTCTATTATTGTACCCAGGACATGGTAATTCTCCCCATCTAAACTGGGTTTAAGGTGACGTCATGTGTGAGCCTTCATCTCCTTGCTATACAAATGGCCTTATTTGAGGAATGTGACTCAGACCTAAGAGATAGACTCAGGAATGTTACTTCCTTTCATTTATTGAGTTTATCAAGTGAACTAGCTAAGTGACCTTGGGAGAGCTGTTCAAATATGCTAGGCTTCCTCTTTCTCCTCCGTTTAAAGAAGGCAGAAACAACTATTCAGGATAAATGGGGGAATGAAAGCATTTGCAGAGTGCTTGAATATATAGAATTTGATCTAAACTGATCATAGAAGGAAGCTACATACTTGAAAACAACTTGCATTGGAAGGCTGGGTCTCCAGCACGCAACTTAGAATTAGCAGGGACCCTGAGGAGTTGGGTGATTGATAGCTCCTGAGCCTACATCACTTTGCTTCTCCCCCTCCTTTCTTGATTATCAGGTGATGTCAATTAGCCCGATAGCTGTAATGAACTTCTAGAAAAGAGTATTTACTAAGATGGTACAGAAAGAACAGGTGGTACAAAACATTCCCCCAAAAGTTACTAACATACTCCCTCACAAACTTAAAGCACATATAGAAAACTGGGGGAACCCACAGCCCTGGGGGTCCTTTTGCTGGAATCCTCAAGATGTTTGTTTCCTTTAGGCAAGGCTGGTTCTTTGTAGAGTGCTGAGACTGCCTTTCCTTAGCACATCTCATCTGTCCTAAACTCTCAAGGCAGGTACTGCCTCCAAACACTGCTGTCCAAGGAACCCTGTTATAATGATTACAAAATGTCCAAAACTTTGATCCTCCAAAGTTCAAAAGTTTATGCACCATTCAGCATTGTGGGAGGGGAAACCAAGGCCTTCTTTCCTTTCCTCCAGAGTGAGACCTCTCAGGGATGTAGCTGAAAATGCTTTCTCTTTGCTAGCCCCGGGAATACTTGGGTTCTGTTTGCTAGATGGTGTGTGTTCATCCTTCGTTGCCGAAGAAGATCATGCCATCAGAGAAATAATGACATGACTTGCACTTGACTTTGTTTTGAGTGAGGGAGAGCCATGCAGGTCACCAGTCTCACTTCTCCTCCAGAGCCATCTGAATCCAGTAACCAGATATTCATCAGGATGACTGGAGATGACCCAGGATGAGGCAATTGGGGTTAAGTGACTTGCCCAAGGTCACACAGCTAGTGAGTGTCAAGTGTCTGAGGTGAGATTTGAACTCAGGTCCTCCTAACTCCTGCAGTGGTGCTCTATCCACTGTACCATCTAGCTGCCCTATTTGCTAGAAGAACAAAGGGGAAAGACCAAAACTCCTCCATCAACACAGACACACCTTTTGTGGAAGTCACTGCATTTCACCCAATGACTCTCAAAGACTCCTCAAACCTAGTCCAATAACCTTGATTGATTCAATGGAGGTGACTAGACCTGTCACCACCTACTTTACCTCTCTGATTGATGGGTGAATGTGACCATTACAGTAGCATCATGTGTCTGGTGTCTCAAGAGCCCCTCTAGACTGACCCTCTCCTTTTACAGATGAGGAAACTGAGACTCAGAAAGACTGAATAACTCGCCTGATGTTATACAGGCAGCAAATAAAAGACTGGGATTCAAACCAAGGTCTCATGAGCCCAAATTCAGAATTCCTTCCATGATGTCAGAGCATGGTTACCTTAATGTTTCTGACAATTACAGAAATAACCCTACAGAAAATATCTTCCTGGAAATTCTATTATGTGTCAGATACTATGCTAGCCACTGGGCACATAAAGAGAAAGATGAAATAGTCTATACCTTCAAGAGCTGAGTAATTCTATCAAGGGAAACACCTTGCTTCATATCATATACACATATATGTATATGTATATGTATATATATATATATACACACATAAATATATGTATATACATACATAAATATGTATGTATATACATATGATCTCTCTATATTTCTATATATACCTATATGTATGTATATATGTAGTATTGGGGGAGTCACTTATCAGCTGGAGGGAATCCAAATAGACATATAGAAGGAGACATTTAAGCTGAGCATTGGTGGAAGCCACGGATTCTAAGAGATAGAGGTGAGGGGCTTGTGCCTTCTGAGCATGAAGACAGAAGATGGCAAACATAAGGAGACCAGTTTGGATGGAAAGTAAGTCAAGTGCATGAAGAAGAGTCATTTGGAGCCAGATCATGAAGGATTTGAAATGCCCAAATGGAAAACTTGGTATATGTATGGCCCTCAAGGGGATAGGGAACCTCTGAAGTATTTGAGTAGGGGAAAGATAAAGTCAGACCTTCAGCAAGATTGCTTTGGTAGCTAGGTGGAGATAAAAGGAACTGGAGTCAGGAAGACCAATCAGGAGACCATGGAAATAGTTTGGCTGATGGGTAATAAACACTGGACCTAGAGTGGCGGCCATGGAAACAGAGAGAAGGGGGGATGCTATGAGGGATATTGTAGAGGGAGAAGTGAGAAGACTTGGCAACTGATAAGAGATGGGAGGGGAGGGACAGGGAAGAGTCTAGGAGGACCACAAAGTTACAAATCTGGGTGAGTGGAAGGATGGTGGTGTCCTTGACAGTCATGGGGTATTGGTAAAGAAGCGGGAGCTTGGAGAGAAAAATCATGAGTTTTCTTTTAGATATGTTGAATTTGAGATGCCTGCAGGTTGAGTCTTCTAATTGAGAAGAGTCTAATAAAACATTGGGTAGGTGCTATAAGAAATTCTAGGACATGGGTGCTATAAATGCATTACTAATTTTATAGATGAAGAAACGGAGAATCTAAGTACCTCTCAGGCACGTATTGGACAGCACTGATCTTATGGGTAAGACTCTGACGAGGCAACCCCTGAGACTCCTATGAGTTGAGGGACTTTCTCCCGACAAGGACAATGAAGAAATTTTTGAATCTTGCACATGGAAAGTTAGTTTCCTATCCAAATTTTTCTCTCTGCATTTTCTTTTAGTCATTTAGCACAGAGAGTTCTGTATTTGATTTCTTGGTCCCTTTTTTGAAGGTTTTTCAAGTTTTACTTTCCCCTCTATCAATTGCAGATCTCCTCCCTTCCTCAAAATTTATTAAGCGTTTACTGAGTGCCAGGCATTGTGTTAGGGAATACAAAAAAAACCAAAACTTATCTTTGTTTTTTTTAAAAAATGATCTAACTAATAATTTTTAGTTTGGGGAAAATAAAGGATTTTTTATTTTCATTTCTTTTTTTAGTTTAAGAAAGTGTCTCCTCTAATGGGGAACAGGTGAGAGCATGAAGTGCCAGGCACATAATTGACTTTCCATAAGTGCCTGGAGACTGATTGACTGATCAGTCTGAGGCTTCTGAAGATGAAAAAGTTTTCAGGGTCTAGTGCGCCCTGCTCAGACAGAGCCTGTTGCACAATCGGAACAAACACTTCCCTCCAAGAATCATCCTTTCACGCTTGTTCAGATCTTATTCCAAAAACAATTTTCCATGAATTGGCTGGAAATTGGAAGAAACACTTATTTTCCACCAAAAAAAGGAGCCCTTGCATTTTTTTTTTTTTAAATCTCCATCTGTCCAAGTCCCTGGTCTTCGAGAAGAACGCCCCGCACGAGTCTCCCTTCAACGCTGAACGGTGCCAGACCCAAGAAATGAGCGATAAAAGCCCAGAACACGTGTCTGAGGTTGTCTACTAGAGAATCACTTGGAAATAACGACAAGCTGCTTTAGTCTTTGCACATTTTCACCCCTGTCCTGCTCCTCACAAAGGTGGCATCTGGAGGGGCATAAAGCTAAAGGTGTGACACTCCGCCTGGAATCACGGATCTGAGGAAGGCATCAAGGGGCCAGCTGTGTGGCAACTTGAACTGGGAATTTATGCCTTCAACTTCCTGCCTTGGTGGACACACAGCACAACCCCAGGAGACCGGTCTGGGACCTACTCATGGATAAAGCTTATCCCATCCCCAGGCCATCACCACCTATTTATTGTATTCAGAAAATTTCCAAAGGCACTTTCTTGTGGAAACAATAGAAGTCCAAAGACAGAGAATGACAATATGGGGTTGAACCCGCTTGGTTAAGCCCTGGAATGCTAGGTCATGGTCCCTTCCATTAAAAAAATAAACAGACAGAGGCACAACTTATCCTACTAGATAGAAAGCGGATCTCAGAATTAAAAAGACCTATGACATATTGTTTATGTGACCCTAGGTAAGTCACTTAACCTCCATTTTAGGGAAGGACCCAGGCTGTCCACCCTTTATTCCCTTCCTGGCTTCGCATCTGACTCTCCAGGCTTTGCTGGAGAGCCTCAGCTCCCTATTCAGCCCAGGACATCACGCCACCCCTGTGGTCACCATCTCTTACTGGCGAGTTCTACTTGGGACTTTGTGTCAGGGAGGGCAGCAGGCTCAGCTCCCTTCATTCCTCTCCTGGGTGCTGACTCTCAGGATTTCACTATCATGTTCCCAGGGGTGCCTTCCTCCTTCCCTTCTTACTTCCCTTTGATGGATCATTTCCCAGGTAGATTATAAACTCCTTGAGGGCAGAAACTCACTCTCTCCACCCTTCTCCCACTTTGTATTTATATCCTCCAAATATAGCATAGTACCTGGAACATGATAAATTCTGGAAAATGCTTCTTGACTGACACAAGCTCTCACTGCCCTCCCCGCCAAGAAGAAGGAGCTAATCTGAATTGACAGAGGGAGTACCTTACTGGACACACCCGACATTAATGAAGCCACAGGTCTGAGGCCAAAAATAAATAAATAAATACCATAGATTATACTAATACATACATATATTACATAGCCATACATATATTTATACATATATAGAAATATAGTTTTCATCTATACATATGTATATAAACGTGTATATATGCTCACAAAGAATATTATATATATGATAGTAACAATCCAAAGCAATTTTATGGCATATATATACACCATATATGTAGGTAAATATGAATAAATGTTTAAGTAACAGATTTACTTACTTGAGCACATGCTGCTTTGTACCAACGGCAAGCTCCCTGAGCACACTACTGACTTCGTCTTTGTCCCTATATCCCCCATACAAAGCCTCCCACGAAGTAGGTGCTTCATAAATGCTGCTCAAGCTGAGTTACTGGCGTGGAAAAGGCCCCTCCAAATTTATTTTCAAACTAAAAACAGACCCTGAGGAAAATATCCGATCTCAGCAGGGGCTCATCACGAGGTACCCAAGGCAAGGACCTCGGTCATTCCCAGAGAAAGGACAGAGTTGTGGGTCCCTCCCTCAAACGCAGGCAGAGCAGCGCTCCCCCTCCGAGAATGCATCGCATACATACGTTTAGACCATCACACTGATGAGCCGGGGAACTCATGAAGTAGGCGCACCTGTGCCTGGAAACATTTTCTTAGAGAAGGAAAGCGAGACTGCTTACATCTATTGGGGGTGAAGTGGGGAAGGGGTTTGAGGATAGACTGTCCAATGGAGCCGCATGTTTCTGTCCAGTCTGGGCTCTCTCAACTACTAGAATGGAAGCTCTATGAGGACAGCAATTATTTTGTTGGTAAATTTACTTTCAGCTCACTATTACAAGCATTTATTTTTTTTTAACTTTTGCTTTGGTAACATGTAAATATAGTCATATTTTGAGGACTTGAGAAATTTCTGAGGCCAAAAAATGTTAGGTTATTTCTGGGCTTTTAAAAAATCCAACTTCTGAGGGTTATGAGATGTTAGAGTTATTTCTGTACTTTCTGTACATTTTTCACTCTCATCCATATGCAATCAGCAGTAATATAATCCATCAATAAACATTTATAAAACACCTATTATGTGCCAAATGCTAAGAATTCAAAGACATAATAACAGCCCCTACCTTCAACCACCTTACTATCTCAGGAAACAATACCCATACATAGAAATATACATATATGTGTGTGTGTGTGTATACATACGTATACACACACACACACATGTAGGGCAGCTAGGTGGTGCAGTGGATAGAGCACCAGTGCAGGAGTCAGGAAGACCTGAGTTCAAATCTCACCTCAGACACTTGACACTCACTAGCTGTGTGACTTTGGGAAAGTCACTTAACCCCAGTTGCCTCATCCTGGGTCATCTCCAGTCATCCTGATGAATGTCTGGTCACTGGATTCAGATAGCTCTGGAGGAGAAGTGAGACTAGTGACCTGCATAGCCCTCCCTCACTCAAAACAAAGTCAAATGCAAGTCATATCATTTCTTTGATGTCATGGTCTTCTTTGGCAATGAAGGAAGAACACACACACACACACACACACACACACACACAAGCATTTATTAAGTACCTGCTAAAAGTGGTCACTGGGAATACAAAATTAAGTCTCTGCCCTCAAGGCACTTACAATCCATTTGGAGGCTTGGAGTCGGCCAGATTAAATAAGTAAGTCTCCCCTTCCTCCTTCCTAGAAATTATTTTGTCTTTCCTTGGTAGTTTTTTTTCAAAGCCCATGACCTGAAAGAGCCGAGTTACTTGCCTTTCTTGGGTGTAGAGATACTTGATGCCAAAGATCAGTAGACGTTCCAAGCTGATGTACCCATGGACAGAAAGCTCCTTCTTTCAATTGTTATCATCCTTCATTTCAAAGTTTACAAACTCCAGCCATCTGGGACAGGAAGACTGGCTATTTCCCATTGGGGGCCCTGGAGACCAAGGTAACCAAATCCATAAGATTGGGATTTTTCCTCTCAGTTTCTCTTGAGCAGACAAATGACGGCCAGGAAACTCTTCTGAGCTTGGCCAGTGCCTTGTTGGCCACCAGGGCCACAGAGGCTTTCAAGAGTGAGCCCTGGGCCTGGCTGATAGCATTCCCAAATCCTAATTTAGCTCTTAACAAAAACTGCATGTTAAGCTGCCTCTAAGGAGACACAGCTGGGGCAAGTGGGTGTGAGAAAGAGCATCTGGGTGAGAGAGCCCATTAGCCAGGGATGGTGAGGTGGGAGTCTTCGGAGCTGGGGCAAGGGGAGAGGAGCGAATGGGGTTTGGAGAGGGGAGTTACACTGGGAGGGAGTAATAACAGACCAACTGGGCTTTCCCCAAAGTTGTGTGGATGTCTTTGAGTGGTTAAAATCAGTGAGATGAAACAGGATTAAATGAGACTGGTCTCTAGCTACCGAGAATCGGCTTTTGAGTTCTTCTGAATATTTGTTATCAATGTATGTGTTATTAAAATATGACCTAAGTAGAAGAGATTATCACTACCTCTCCCAAACGGACACACACACACACACACACACACACACACACACACACACACACTGCACATACACAATTTGACATTGCAAAAATCTGCAGAGGATTGGTGCTTTAGTCATATTTGAACTCGAATCCTGTGCCTCCAGACCTGGCATTCTTTCCACTTTACCACACTCTGCTAAGGTAGTGCTGCTTTAATATTGATACACCAACTACTGTCAATTCTAGCAGGGCATCTCTGGTGTCCTGGTCAGCTTAGGGGCTCCCTGACCAACAAGGTTCAGAGCTGAGCATCCCTGCCCTGGTGCTCACCCCACCTAGTATTTCCTCCCAGAAGTGGTGCTTCTGGTCAGCTAGGTTCAGCACTCCTCTCTCTTGTCATGCTCACTCTTGCCATCCTCTGGGCATCCCTTGCCTAGGGAAACAGTTCCATAGATTCTAATGTTGTTTCACCAAACTTCCCCCAAACCATGAAGGTCTCTTGGCAAGATGTGCTACAGTACACCCCCCTCCCCCACCTTCGGGCTGCCCATGCTGATGTTGGCAATCTTTTCTCTCTGGCTGAAATGAATTGTGAATCATTCCCGGGGTCATTGTACTTTTATAAACCTTTATGAGACACTTTCTATTAATGATGACAAATATCTCATGTGACTAAGAGGCAGGGCTTGTCTCAATGTTACCCTTCCTTTAAATGCACATGAAAGGCAGAAGAAATCCCAGAAAAACTCATCCAGCAAATTTTTAGCATCTTCAACAATCCTAGAGCATCTGTATCTCTTTCCACCTCCAATAGGCCTGTTCCAAGTAGGCTTGACATTGGAAAATTAGCTCCTTATAATTTGGGTAAGACTTAATTTAAACAAATGGATCAGGTGCCATTTGGGAGAGGCTGAGCGATGAGCTGGAAACCCCTCTTCCCCCAAAGGCTGACTCGGCTGAACTCAGCCTTCTCAAAACTTTTCTTTTACTGGAGTTAGCAGATGTTGTTTGATGTCTCTCCTTTTTTCCATTTCTTCTTCCCTATTTGCAGGAGGTCTTTCTTCCTCTCTTTTTCTATTATTTTCTTCTATTTTTTCCCACCCTCTCTTTCAGCATCCTTTTTTATCTTTCCCTTTTGGTTTCCCACTTGGTCTCCCTTTCTGTCCTCTTCCCACCTTTCTTCCTCTCCCTATTGCAAGGCACCACTAAACTGGGGATCAGCAAGACTTTCTTTTTCCAGTTGGCCATGACAGATGGTGAGTTCCCCATCATTGAAAGGATTCAGGCAGAAGCTGCATGCCTTCTTTCAGTGGCATGATAGATAAAATTCTGGAAACCAGAAGAAAGAAACAGGGTGTGTCTCAGTCACATGCGTTGCAAAAGTTGTCTTCTATACCTCCTCATAACCACCTTTTATAATCCTTACCTTCTAGGGTAAGGTATGGTGCCACCTTTTCCAGACTATCTTCAATTCTCTCTAACTGAATGTGTTTCTTCTTTCTCCTCAATTTCCTGACCACTTTCTCCCCTTTGCCCATCACACTCTACCCTGTATTACATTTGTGTGTGTGCATGTCATCATCCCCCTTATACAAAGGAAGCTTTTTGAGGGCAGAAACTGCCATTTTGACCTTGTGTCTCTGCTGCTTAGTTTAGAATGTCTTGCAGATGGTGGGGGTTTAATCAACTTTGTGGTATAAATGAATGGATGAAGTCGTGAGATGACTTCTAAGATCCTTCCTGAGTTATTTTGTCTCCTGTGAATTTCAGATGATTTCTCTCTTCCTCTAATTCCTACATTGTCAGCTCTGTCTATGGTATCTGGCGTACTGGAAAGGCAGTCATAGTTTTCTTCCAACCTGCTTCTATTTCATTTAAGATCTATTTTAATTAGATTTGTAAGACTCTACACTGTTCCCAGCCCTTGTTATACAGGTTTCATCCCTGGCCAGGAGTCTGTCATTATGATGTTTTAAGACATGATGCAAAAATCCAAATCTCCTTCTCTGTTCACTTCCCAAGTGTGTCTTCCTCTTCTGAAGCCTTCACCTTCAGTCAGTGGCATGATGAAAACACTACCTGTGCCCCTAGGGCTTCAGCTGATTGCCCTAAATATCCTGATACTTAGCAGTGCTTTCTAATATGTGTGTGTGTGTGTATGTGAGTGAATAGTATAGAGAAAACTATACATTCATGAATAAAATATTCTAGGGTGCTGTAGTCCATAATTAAATTCTAGTTCCATTAGTTTAGCTTCAAAGTTCTCAAAGTGTGGTCTCAAAGTGTGCACACATAGGGGTCACCAACACTCTTTCAAAGGGTCTGTGAAATCAAAACTATTTTCATAATAACAGTAAAATGCTTTCACTTCTAATGTGGTAAGTATTGATAGATATAGCCTAGATAAACAAAGGCTCTTTGGTGGGGAGGAGTCCTCAATAAATGACCAAAAAGTCTGAGGGCCACTATCCCAAGCCATTCATCCAGCCATGTCTTAGGCATGAACGATATAGAACTATGAGAAGCTGCCTGATATTTGACAGTTTCCACAGCACTTTTCCAATAATCTCAAGCAACTACTGCCACAATGACCCATGACAACTTTAAAAAAATCCCAATGATTGTACTTAAACACAATCTCCCAACACTCCCCCAACCCCAGCCATCGGACCCTTCCTTGTAATGAAGAAAAGCATTCAAGCAACGTTGTTTCTAGGCTAAACTGTGAACTGCTCCTTTTGGCTTCAGAAGCTGCTCCTAACTTGCCCTCGATCAATCTTTCAAGCCTCATTGGATAGTCCATACTCCCATCCTCTGCAGCCAAGCCAAGCCGACCTGCTCCTTGTTCTGTCTCCTTGTCTGTCTCTGTCTCCCTCTTTGTCTTCCTGTTTCCATCTTTTTCTCTCTCTGCTGTCTCTCTTTTTGTCTCTCCATCTTTCTCTGTTGTCTCTCTGTTCTCTCTCTGTCTTTGTCTCTGCTTTCTCTTTGTGTACGTCTCTTTCTCTGTTCTCTCTGTCTCTGTCTTCCTGTCTTTGTCTCCATCTCTGTTCATTCTCTTTGTCTCTGTCTCTCTCTGTTTTTCTCTCTGTGTCTTTCTCTGTTCTCTGTCTGCTTTCTATGTCTCTCTGTTCTCTGTGTCTCTAGCTCTCTTTGTCTCTCTGTCTCTGTTTTCTCTCTGTGTATCTCTTTCTCTGTTCTCTCTATCTCTCTGTTCTCTGTCTCTATCTCTGTCTTTCTCTCTGTTCCTCCCCACTTTCCTCACTGCTATCCCATCTTCAGGCCTTGTTCTAACAGTCCCCTGCCTGACATACCCTCCCTCTGCCCCTCCTAGAATCCTGTACTCCCATTAAAGCTCAACTCAAATGCCACATGAAGCCTTTTCTGAGGTCCTGTGGCCACATACTCCTTCTCTAATTATTTGAGAGTTAGCTTTTTTAATATTTCTTTTCTGCTTATTCTACATGTGTATACAAATCTTCTTCCTTGATGAATGCAAGATGAATGTAAGCTCCTCCAGGGTAGGGAATATTTCATTTTTTTTTCCTCACATACCCACTGACAAGTGTGTGCCTGTCCCAGGGTTGGTGCTTAATAAATGCTTGTTAAGAGATGGATGGTTTGGTACAGAAACCCGGACTGGCAGTGTACACCACATTCTACACTTGTAACCCTCTCACCTCTCTCTCTCTCTTTCTCTCTCTCTCTTTCTCTCTCTCTTTCTCTCTCCTTCCTGCCTTCAAGTAACTCATTTTATAGATGAGGAAACTGAGGCAAACAGGGTGAAGTGACTTGCCCTGGGTCACACAGCAGATAGGTATCTGAGTCTGGATTTGAACTCAGGTTTTCCTGTCTCCAGACCTGGCACTCTATCCTCTGTGCTGCTTGGCTGCCCTAACAGTAATGATGATGAGTTAATAATAACAATAACATGGAATAAAAAGCTTTCAAACTACAGAGAGTTGGCTGAGACCAGCACCTAGAGAATGCCGGCTCTCAGAGGCAGGGATTTCTTCCTTTTCTGTCTCTGTATCTCCGCAGTCTGGCTTCAGACCTCATCATTCAGCTGCAGCAGCTCTTTCCAAACGACCAATAATCTCTTGTCAGATCTGGTCTTTCCTCAGTTCCTATCCTTCTTGACCTCTCTGTAGACTCTGGCACTGTTCATCTTCCTGTTTTCCAAGACACTCCACTCTCTTTAGGGTTTCCAGGACCCTGCTCTCTCCTGGTTTCCTTTCTCCCTGCCTGCCCGCTCCTTCTCAGGTTCCTTCAATGGAGGATGGATGTCCTCCACATCATGCCTGTGTCTCACAGAGCCCTCTTCTCTTCTCCGCTATAGTCTTAGTGACATCAGTTTTCATGGATTCACTTCTCATATCTCTGTACTGATAATTCTCAGCTCTACTTATTCAACTGAAACGTCTCTCCTGACCTCCAGATTCAAATAGCCAACTGCCTATTGGATATCTTGAACTAAGTATCCCATGAACATCTTAAACTCAGCATATCCAAACCTAACTCCAATCTTCTTTTTTTTAGTCTTTTGTTTTTTCCCCAGTTACATGTACAAAACAATTTTAACATTTATTTTTAAAACTCTGAGTTCCAAATTCTTTCCTCCCTCCCCCCTCATTGAGAAAGCAAGCAATTCGATATAGGTTATACGCATATAATCATGTAAAACATTTTCATAATAGTCATATTGTGAAAGAAAACATAGACAAATAAACAAACTAAAAAAATAAAGTTAAAAAAACTATGCTTCAGTCCGTACTCAGACACCATCAGTTCTTTATCTGGGGGGATGGATAGCATTTTTCATCATGAGTCCTTGAGTTGTCTTGGATTGTTTCTGAGAATAGCTAAGTCATTCATGGCTGATCGTCTCACAATGTTGCTGTTACTTTGTATCCAGTACATTTTACTTTGTATCCACCCATGCAAGTCTTTTCAGGTTTTTCTGAGAACCTCCTGCTTATCATTTCTTGTAGTATAATAGTATTCTATCATAATCACATACCACAACTTATTCAGCCATTCCCCAGTTGACGGGCATCCTCTCAATTTCTAATTTTTTGCCCTCAGAAAAGAACTGCTATAAATATTTCTGTCATATAGGTCCTTTTCCTTTTTGGGGTTTTTTTTAAATCTCTTTTGGGATACAGGATATTGCCAGGTCAAAGGGCATACATGTTTTGTAGCCCTTTAGGTATAGTTCCAAATTGCCCTACAGAATTTGAATCAGTTCAAAACTCCACCAACAATGCATTAAAGCTTCATTTCCCCCACCTCCCCTCTAACATTTGTCATTTACCTTTTCTGTCCTATTAGGCAATCTAATAGATATGAGGTAGTACCTTAGAATTGTTTTAATTTGCATTTCTCTAATCAATAGTGAGTTAGAGTATTTTTTCATATGGCTATAGATAGCTTTGATTACTTCATCTAAAAACTGATCATATCTTTTGATCATTTATCAATTGGGGAATGGCTCTTATTTTTATAAATTTGACTCAGTTCCTTGTATGTTTGAGAAATGAGACCTCTATCAGAGAAATATTTTTCAAATTTTTTTCACAGTTACTATTGCTAACTGTATTTCCTTCCATCCTATCCCCTCACCCCTGCCATTTTCCAATCTTCTTAAATTCCTGGTTACTGCCAAGAGTGCCATCATCTACCCAGCCTCCCAACCTAGGTTTCAGCCTCACTCTTTCTTTCATATCCAGTCGTTGCCATGTTCTGTGGATTCTGCCTTGGTAGCATTTCTCAGCTACTCTCCCTTCTCTCCTCAGACCTGCCCCCCTCCTGGTGCAGGCCCACATCACCTCACACCTGGCCTATTGCCATAGTGGGCTTGGTCTGCCTCAAACCTCCCCACATCAGCTGATTCTCCACTCAGCTATCAAACTGATCTTTTTAAAGTACAGGTCTGACCATGTCACCTCTCTAGTCACTAAACTGTGGCGGTTCCTTATCCCCTTCAGAATAAAACACAAATTCCTCTGTTTATCATTAAAGCCCTGTGCAATCTGGCCCCTTCCTCCCTTTCCAGTCTTCTGATGCCTTCCACTCACTCTTTGATCTAGTGACACCAGTCTCCTGGTGGTTCCTCCCACATAGCACTCCATCTCTCTACTTGAACAATTTTTTTTTTTTGAGACTGGATCTCCCTATCTTGGCCAGACTAGAAAAGTAGCAGCCACGCACAGACCGATCCTAGTACTGAATAGCCTAGAATCTTTGAACCAGGCCATTTCAGGGCTAGCAATTAGCCTAATTTCTTGTTGTTGTGTCTCGGGAAATAGGAAGGCTTGAAGAGAGGGAGAGGGATTGGGAATGGTGCGTCAGGGGAGCAGTCAGAACCCACCTAACATTTATTGTTTATGGGTGTGGTTTGTGGTACCCCCAAACAATTCCACCAGTAGTGTCAAAGATCCCTGATCCCAGATCACCATCACAGATCTAATATAATGAGAAAGATTGGAATATTGTGAGCATGACCAAAATGTGCCCCAGAGACACGATGTGAGCACATGCTGTTGGAAAAATGATGCCATGAGACTTGCTCGTGGCAGGATTGCCACAAATCTTCAATTTGTAAAAAACACAATATCTACAAAGTGCAAATAAAGCAAGGTCAGCTTGTGATTGACAGTAAGCAGAGAGAGAACCTTTGTCAGGAGAGAACGCATCTCCATTGAATCCGTCCATTCCTCAATCCTAGGTGGGAACTAGGAGCAAGGCCTGGGCATTCCTGGTCAGTCAAGACATTTCAACTAGGAGCAACAGGAAGTCTATGGGGATTGGTTGAGGGATCTGGTCATCCCTGTAGAGCTCAAATGAAAAATAAACCAACCAGGAAACTTATTTGGAATCAGGGATTCAAACCTGGAGGTTTAAAGTCAGCAGGACTTTGAAGGTCAGCAAGTTCCTGAGAAGGAAGAACTGGCTGTCTCTCTGTTCCTCACAAACCTTCTCCAGCTGTATTCTCTGTACCTTTCGTGTGGCTCTGTCCATACCTGGGAGGCTTATCGAGGGGGATGGGAAGGAAGGAAGGGAAAGAGGAAAGAGGGGAGGGAGGGAGGAAGGAAGGAAGGAAGGAAAAAGGGAAGGAGGAAGAAAGGAAGGGAGGAAGAAAGGAAGGGAGGGAGAAAGGAAGGACATTTCAGGCACTCCATCCTCACTTCTGCCTCAGAGAATCCCTTATTTCTTTCAGAAATCAGCTTAATCTACCAGAAACCTTCCCTGACCCCCCAACTTCTGGCCCCTCCCTCTCTATATAAGCTTGTATGTGTGTGTTGTCTCCCATGTTAGAAGAAAAACTCTTTGAGGGCCAAGATTGTTCCATTTCTTTATTTGTATCCCCAGGACCCAGTAGAGGGCCTGGTGCATAGCAGGCTTTTATGCTTGGTTATTGATTGATTGACTCTTGTCCGGCACAATACCCAATATTCCACACCCATAGTCCCCATCCCCCAGGAGGCAGTGGGTTATGATGGGAAAAACAAAGAGCTGGTAGGGCCAGAACTCTGGGATTTCAGGTTCATTTTGCTCTTTGCCTAGTTGTATGACACTGGAATTTGAGTATCTGTAAAATGAGGACAGTGATGCCCATTCTACTAGCTTATGGGGTGTGGGGAAGACTCAGTGGATGTGACCACTATTTGGGAGCTGTTTATGGGCTGTGAGAATGTACATGGAGGGAAAACACCTTTCTTTGGGATGTTGCTAACCTGAGGATAAGAAACTAGTTTTAAAAATTATTTTAAAAAAAGTTTTTTTGGGAAGGAGGAATGCTTGAATTCTATAGGAAACGAACCCCAACGGGATCATTAATTACATGAGAGGGGCTAGATGTTCTTGGTGTCATCGACCCCCTGGGAAGTCTGGTGGAGCCGTGGATATCCTCTCAAAATCATGTTTTTAAATGCACAAAATAAAAATTATCAGATTAACAAAGAAACTAGAGGTTAGTGACAATAATGCCATTTCCTCCATCCAAGTTTACAGACCGTTATTCATGGAGCCCTTGGTTAAGAACTCCTGCTTTAGGATAATATATAAATACTGGCCTGAACTCATGACTCTTGTAATTTTGGCAGAAAGGTCGAATCTTGGCCCCTCCTGGTTTCTCCCAAGATGGGCACAGCTCTTTGAACCTCAGCTTCTTTATCTGGAAAATGGAGATGGTGTGGCTTGCACCTCCTAGCTCAAAGGGGTGCCAAGAGCAATGAGATTTAAACAACTCAAATCCAAGGGCAGATATGATTACCTGTGTACAGAAAAAGCAGGTGTGGTCAGATCTCCAAGGGCAAGAAGTCTCAGCTGACTGAAAGGGTCAGGAAAGGCTTTGAGGTGGGCCTTGGTGGGTGAAGATGGGAGAAGGGACAAAGCTTGGGAATTTCCAGTGGCATGAAGTCACCAAGGGGGTCTTCAGAGAGAGGGCAGCGGGCCACTTGTTGGATGGGGATAGTGACCAAAAGCCTCTTCACCATTTGTAGGTTGCGTGCTCCCGTCCAACTCTGAGAAACTTCCCCACAGCTGTCATTCTTTACCCCAGGGATTCTTAACCTAGGTCTATGGACAGGGGTCCATGAACTTAGACAGGAAAAAATACCTCTTTATTTCAATATAATTAGTTTCCTAGGCAATCCTCTGCATTTTCAAACATCCCTCTCAGAAGGGAACAAAACAGCTTGGTCTTATTCAGTGTGTTCATCCTTCGTTGCCGAAGAAGACCATGCCATCGGAGAAATAATGACATGACTTGCACTTGACTTTTGTTTTTGAGTGAGGGAGGGCTGTGCAGGTCATGAGCCTCACTTCTCCTCCAGAGCCATCTGAATCCAGTGACCAGGTATGCATCAGAATAACTGGAGATGACCCAGGATGAGGTAATTGGGGTTAAGTGACTTGCCCAAGGTCACACAGCTAGTGAGTGTCAAATGTCTGAGGTGAGATTTGAACTCAGGTCCTCCTGACTCCTGCACTGGTGCTCTATCCACTGCACCACCTAGCTTCCCTTTCTTATTCAGTACCTGCACTAGATAACCATATGTAATATAGACCACAGAAGGGAGTCTTGTTCATGGCCCAGGAGGAACCGATGGCCCCCCAGATTCCTTCCAACCCTGGAATTCAGAGGTCTGAGTGGGCAGTGATAGAGGAGCCCTAAAGAGGGACCAAAGATCCCCAAACCCTTGAATTCCCTCTTCACTTTGCCCACCTGAGACCTTTAGGTCAGGGCTTGGGCTGATGTGGGGGCCAACCCTGGGTTGCCATCATTTGGGGGAGATGCCACGGGGCAGTTCCATTTCTGGGTTGAGGATTTTTTTTCCTTTCCTCCTCCTCCTCACTAGTTGCTGTCATGGTTCAGGGCTGTCTCCCTATCTTACTCTGCTACTTGCTGGCACACAGTGACACCTGCTGAGGCTTCAGAAATGGAAAGAACCAGCTTGGCAGCTTTTCCTAGAGAGGTGGATGCTCAGGCAGCAGTGTGGGCAGCAGGCATGGATGCCTCTCACCCAGGGGCTCTGGTCACCTTCCCTAACGATGATTCAGCTGCTGTTGGAAAGGTCTTTTCACTTTTCAAGTCTAAGCGGTCAAGAGACTGCTTAGAATCCCGGCCCCTGGGATGGATACCTGAGACACACTGGACCTGCTCAAAGATGGACAGGGTGGGGGACTCAGGAAGGCAAACAGCTGCTGTCCTTGTGAGATCAGAACCACAGCTGTCTGGCCCTTCCTCATCTCCCCAGTGACATGGAAAGGTCAACTCCAGCAAGAATGAGCATCACTTGATCATTAAAACCAGGGGTTTTTAAATCCATAAGATGGAATACATAGGAAAACAAGAGTTCATTGATAATAAAGATGTAATCTGGTTTCCCCATTCATGTTCACAGACTCCGTGAAACCCATGCATGGACCTACAACCTTCGGAATCCCTCATGTAGACCTTGAAGATGAGAGATTTGGGTTCCAATCCTGGTTCTGCTCCTTACTACTTGTATGACTTTGGGCAAGTTCCTTCATCTCTCAGTGCCTCAGTTTCCTTATCTGTAAAATGTAAGGTAATGGACTAACTGAAGGAAAAAGAAGAGACTTCCCTTAGAAAAAGTGCAACATTCAGAGGCGGTCACTCACTAGTAATGTGACCTTTGGTAAGACCTTTCCTCTCTCTGAGCCTCAGTTTCCACATCTGTAAAAATGAGGGGGACTGGATTAATTGAAGGGAGATAGAAAAGACTGTTTAGAGAAAGTGCAGTGCTCTAGCAGAAAAGTGGCCACTTCCTAGCGGTGCAAGCTTGGCCAGGTCTCTTCCCTTACCTAGGAGTCAAGTGCCTCACCGGAAGAAGAAATGAGGCGTTGGTTTTAACAGTCTCTGAGGTTCTTCCCAGCTCTCTGAGGTCTCTCTGCTGCTCCTCTATCCTCTGGCTCTCACCTCCAATATGTAGCAACACAAAACAAAAGAATTTGCTTGGGGGATTAAGACCCAGGAACCCTTATCTCTGGGTTTAGAAAGGAGAGAGAGAGAGAGAGAGAGAGAGAGAGAGAGAGAGAGAGAGAGAGAGAGAGAGAGAGAGAGAGAGAGAGAGAGAGAGAGAGAGAGAGAGAGAGAGAAATGGAGGAGAGCAGATGTGGGGGAAACTGGATGGGAGGGACCCAGTGTGACCTCATGAGGGTCAGAGCCCAGCTTGGGAGTGCTCCAGAATACAGGTCCTCTCTCTTCTCTATCCTTACCCCTTTGCTTTGTGGTCACAGACTTGAAAAGCCATGAGAATTGCACCCCCCCCCCGCAAAAGGAGTCGTCTGATCTCACTTCCAGGGGACCGCAGCCCAGTACCTGCTGAAGGAAGAAGCCCATGACGCTCCCTGCCCCTTTGCAGGTTTTCTCCAGGTCCTGAGCAGAAGTGTGGTTTTGAATTCCCCCAGCAGCAGGTCCTAGTTCTTCTCTCCAGTTCTTCAAGGTTGGCATGTGTCCCTACTCCTCTTTTTGGGTGCATGGCTGGGCTGGGGGGCTGCTCTGGCGAAGTCTCAAGAGTTGGAGAGAGAGCGTCTGAGGACAGCAGACCTTTGACTATATGGCTCAGCCACTGGACCTGAGATCTCCTCTCCCCATTTGGCTGTTGCAGAGGTGGCCTGGGAATCTCTGGGGGTGCCCAGCTCCCTCATGGTGGGATCTGCCATTGTCTGGAGTAGAGGGGCACCTGGCCTAGTTCTACCTGGCAGAAGGGCCCAGGGGCACTTGCCCTCCCTCCTCCTGGCAGAGGGCTGAGTTCTAGCTCCTCAGTCAGGGGTCCCAGGTCCAAAGTCTACTGCTGCCACCCATAGTCTGTGAATTCTGCTATGTAGGCCTCAGTTTCCCATTTGTAAAATGGGGGTGATAATGCCTATAGAGTCTGCTTGACAGGGCTGTGGGAAGGCCCTGGGGGAGCAGGGTTGTAAAGGCCTTTGCAGTCCTTAAAGTCCTGGGCTCAAACCCTAGCTGTGCTGCTATGTGACCTTGGGCAAGTCACTGCTCATCTCAGGGCCTCAGTTTCTTGACCTATAAAATGGGCAAGTTAGACAAGATTATCTCTAAGATCTCTTCCATGTCTAGACCCAGGGATCCAATAGCTCTCAGGGAATTGGACCCCAAAAAATGCAGTCAAGAGGGCAGAGGGATGGCCCAGGAGGGTGCGGCCAGAGCCTGGACAACCTGTTTGAAGCTCCACAAAAGGGGTAATGAAGACAGTTATGACAGACATTGTACTTTGGGGTCTGCAAAGCACTTCACAGACATTTACTCATCAGAGCCCACAGTAACTCCTTGAAATGAGCACTCACATGTCTTATTACCACATTTAATGAATGAGGAAACAAGCTCAGAGAGGGAATAGCCCAAGGTCCCACAGTTAGTGAGCAGCAGAGCACCCAGCTCTGAGTGCTCACTTTAGCATGTAAATTGGGTCCTTTTACTTCCTGCCTACCTACTCTTGTTAGTGCAGCCCCTGCAGAAGAGGAGCAAACAGGCTGGGCTAGAAATGGACTTAGAGCTAGGACCCCTTCCTGAAAGATCTGGAGGTGGGGTGGAGGAAGTTCTACCGCTTTGGTTGGTGATCAGTGAGGACTGGTGTTGAGCAGCTGGTGTTTCCTGCTGTGGCCTCACTTCCTGACCCTCTTCCTCAACCTCAGGTGATTTCAGTCTGAAGTAAGGTGGCTGAAGCCCTGTCCCAGGGCCCTGAAAGTGAGAGGGCTCCGTCAGTGAGAGAGAGAGAGACAGAGAGACAGAGAGAGAGAGAGAGAGAGAGAGAGACAGAGACAGAGACAGAGACAGAGACAGAGACAGAGACAGAGACAGAGACAGAGAGAGACAGGGAGAGACAGGGAGAGACAGAGAGAGAGAGAGAGAGAGAGAGAGAGACAGAGAGAGAGAGAGACAGAGAGAGAGAGAGACAGAGAGACAGAGACAGAGAGACAGAGACAGAGAGAGACAGAGACAGAGACAGAGAGAGAGAGAGAGATGGGCAGGTAGAGAGAGGATACATGATAGATTTATAGAGAGAGAGTAATAGATAATAGAGAGACAGATGATAGAGAACTGATAGATGGACAGACAGATGACAGACAAATGGATAGATAGATAGACAGATAGATGATAGATAGATGATAGATGGATGGATAGATGATAGTGTCATGAAAGAAATTCAACAAAGGTACACTGGAGCATGTATTCTTTAATCAAAATAACAATTTATTAACAGGTCATGAACCTATTAATAGAGGAGTCAATGGTTTACCTCTGTTTGAGCCAGAAAGCCCGAGATGAAGACTTAACTCATTTTTAGGAGGCTAGAACAAAGATCAGAGCAGGGTAGGCGACACCTTGGGGTTATGGACAACATGATTAGCTACACTGCTGAGGTGTGGGGAACCATATGATTGGTTGGAAGTTGGGGATCGAAGGGCTAGTAACAACCCCCTCCTTTCCTGCAGTGACTAAGAAGTCTTCATTGTTTTTATCCACCTGCAAGGTTGAAAGATAGTGGCCTAGACATCTTTGATAACCAACCAGACATCCCCGAAGGAGAGAGCTTGGCGGTATAAAGATACTAGACCAGACTCCCTGGTGTCCACCCACATCCCCCAAGGACAGCAGCATTCCTTGAGGCAGGAATAAAACGATGAATAGCCAAGAGAACGGATTTCTGAACTTAGCTCATCACAGACCAGCTGAATTCTGAACTACGTTCAGAAACAAACAACTGTGACTTCAGCAAGTACAAGACAAAAGCAATTACACAGTAAATACGAAATCAAAGTTTGCTTTCCTCAATAGCTAGTGGAGAGACGATGACACACGGAGAGATGAGAGGTACATGGAGCATTCACGAAGTGCCTGCTATGTGCTAAGAGCGCATGATACAAATATAAGTAAGACAGTTTTTGTCCGCAAGCAGGCTGCATGCTAATGAAGGAAGGGAGCTGGGGCAAGGAGAGAGCAGCCACTGGTGGTGAGGAGGGGAAGCCCAGGAAGTGAGTCACGCCATGGCTGGAACTCCTGGGCACATAGTGAGCAAGAACAGTTAGGGATAGTAAGGCAGACGGGGCCCTTTCCCCCAGTGGTCTTCCTCCGGGTGAGCTTCTCCTTAGCCTGGAGGCCATCTCTGCTCATGGGAGCCGGTGTCCCAGGACTAGGTGGCATCCTAGAGGCACCACAATCACTAGTTCCAGCTCTGGGCATCTTGCATTCCAGTAACAAAACTCAGTGGTCTGCAAGGATCTCTCCTTGCTCTTTGCCCCTCAGTAGAGGCCAGTAGCTGGACGTGGAAAGACTGCATTAATGTGGGTCCTGCCCACTCTGGCCCAGATTGGGGCTGAGACACTGGGAGCAGATGGTCATCAGATATGGTCACTCCTCATCCAACTAAGCAACCAAGGGATAATGGCGGGTGCGCTAATAATTATGCTCAGCCCTGCCATGGTCCTCCTTGTTACAAAAGCTTCTCCAGGCTTCTCTACAAGTCCTCTGGCTTCTCAACCTGTCATAGCAAGAGGGTCTTGGGTTGACCCACTGACCAGAGCAGGTTACCATTCCCCAGACCTGTCCTGAGCCTACAAAATGACTCTTTGTGCCACATTAAATGGACCTGAATGGAAATAAATGAAGTGGAATAGGAACTTTCCTTTTCTTTGGACTCACTGACTACCAGGTGGTTTTTTTTGCCTTGGAAAATAAGCTGAGCCAATGGAAACTCAACTGGGAGAGGGTGTGGCAGACCGGGGAAGGAAGACACCACTACTTTACTCAATGGCTTCCTCCAGTGTCCACTTGGGAGTGTGCAATGGAAGACCCCGAATCCACTGAGAGGTGCTTTCTATACTCTTCCCCAGGGGGAGGCCAGTGGGAGTCCCACAGAAGAGGTGACAGGCTCTACATCACAGTGACTCCTTCTTCCCGGGCCTTCTCTTGGCCAACAATAGCATTTGCTGAGCAGCAGAGGGCTTTGTGCTCCCCCAGAATCCCCCAGACAGCGATACTGACCTTCTTATATCCCAGGACCTTTCTTCTTATAAGCTAAATACCCGCACAGGATTCTCTGTAGGATTGCTCACTGCCTTCCCAGGGCCAACAGGGGTGACTCTGACTGGCTGGCAGCTGCCCCTCCAGCCTCACTTCATTACACGTGTCTACACCCTCTGAGTTTCAGTCCAGCACAAGCCTTCAGTCAGTCCTCACCCCATCCACACCCTCCACTCTCTCCCTGGGTGTTCAACCCTATGCTTTCAGCTTTTGCTCTCATAATAGTCCTCAGGTGGAGACCCCTTTCCCTATTCACCTGTTGGAATACAACTGGAATAAGCCCCAGAATCTCAGAATGCTGGTGTCCTGGAGAAAGAGTAGAGCTAAGAAGACCTGGGTTTGAGTACTGCCTGGGTGAATCCCCAAGCTCTCGAAGACCACAAGTTACAGAAAAGATGCTTGTCTGCATTGCTGTCAGTCAGGAAAAAATGCGGATTTGGGGTAGATTCTGAGGATGGTCTATATCTTGGGCTCTGAAATGAACAGAAGAGGAAGGAGGCAACTTGGGGTACAGTGGGGTGGAGCCTTGAACTTGGAGTCAGGGAGACCTGAATTCAAGACCTGTCTTGGACACTTCTAACTGTGTTACCCTGGAGTAGTCACCTAACTTTGCAGTTTTCTTATGTGTAAAATGAGGGAGTCTGATTCAATGACCCCTACAGTCCCTTCCAGTTCTACCACCCTATGAATGAGCTGGATCCCAGTCGAGAGATGTCAGTGATATCAAGGTGCTCCATGACAAGACCCGTCGTCTTGTTAACATGAGGATTCTCCTTGTCTTTTCTCTGTTTGCATATCATGAGGCACCAGTATCTCTGGAGAATCTAAACTGTAGGAATCCCAGAGGACAACAGAGAGACACATGGTGATGGGAGTTAGTTGCAGCATGTTACTTGTGAAGACTCCTGTATTGGAAATATCTTAAAGGGGATTATCTAAGAGGTACCTGGTTGGACAAGAAGGTTGGTCAGTCATGTAGGGAGAGAGGGCAATAGGTGGGGGAAGAGACTGGGGACTTCAGGGATGACCGTGGATGCTCTGAGCCCTAGAGGAAGACTTCCATCCTAGCAGGAGGATGCTCTCTGGAAGGTCTTTGGGAGCACATGGGCAAGACTAGCCCAGGACAAGAAGGCACAGAGGGTTTGGGATCCATACTGCAGGACAGTGTACTCCATGGTTGGGATCATGGATCCACCGAAATCTATATAGAATCACTTATTCTTAAAAATAAAAGGTCTGTCGTGTCTTCCCTTTGGGCCTCATTTGCTGCTGTTGTGCAGCTGTTCAAGTATATCTGACTCTTCATGAGCCAGTGAGCCACAGCATGCCCATACTTTCTTGGCAAAGATAGTATAGTCGTTGGCCATTCTCTTCTCTAGTGGGTCACCTTTTGTCAGAGCTCTTTACCATGACCCGTCTGTCTTGGGTAATCCTGCATAGCATAGCTCATAGTTTCATCGAGATACACAAGCCCCTCCACCATGACAAGGCAGTGATCCATAGGCAAACAGAAATTAGGTGACTTGCCCAAGGTCACACAGTTAGGAAGTTTCTGAGACTGGATTTGAACTCAGATCTTTCTGACTCCAAGCCCAGTGCTCTATTCATTGCAGTGTCCCCTAGCTACCTTTGGGCCTCATACTCCTTCCAAACTTGTAGCTTCATGACTAAGCCTCAAGTTGGGTTGGATTTGTAGTCTGAAGACAGGGGGTTGAAATCCTGGATCTGCTACTTCAGACCTTGTACAAATCTTATCTCTGCTTTGGAACTTGGTTTCCTCATCTGTTGAAAGAAGATGCTACACAATGTGGCCTCCAAGTCCCTTGTAGCTCTAAATTTATGAACCAAGGGGATCTGGGGACTTTACTTCCTTCGTCTGATGAATGGTGGGGGAGGGTTTGTCTTAAGTACAGATCTGTTTTCCAAGGCCTCTTCTGGCCTCCAATTATATTGCTGTTGAGTCATTTCAGTCATGTCCAGCTCTCCATGACCCCCTTTGAGATTTTCTTGGCAAAGATACTGGAGTGGTCTGCCCTCTCCTTCTCCAGCTCATTTTACAGATGAGGAAACTGAGGCAGACAGGGTAAAATGACTTGCCCAGGGTCATACCACTAGTAAATGTTTGGACTAGATTTGAACTCATGAAGATGACTCTTCCTGACTCTAGGATAGGAGCTCTCTCCACTGCAGCTCCACTTATCTGCCCTCCCTCTGATTAGACACTGACCAAATGGCCTCCACTAACTCTCATGTGGCCTGTTCATGGGGACAGCAGGTATGAAACTCCCCATGGACTCATGGAGGAGGAGAGTTTAACATAAGCTACTGGGGCCAGTGTGGGACATGGAAATGGAGTCAGAATGCTGGCTCTGCTGAGAATGTGGAGACCTAGAGTGAGTTACTAGGCCTCCACTTCTGCAGAATGGGTGGTTTTGGATAGAAGAATTCCAAGGTTCCTTCCAGTCCCAAATCTATGACTCTCAGATTATTGATATGGGAAAAGGCTCTGGTCACTGACTCAGTGCAGCCACTAGATGGCAGTGTCTGCCTGCATCCAATACGTGGGCATGGTCCTAGCCCAGCTGGACTTCAGGTCCTTACTGGAGCCCGAACGTCCACAAACACACACACACACACACACACACACAGTTACCTTGGCTCCTATCCCTACAGTCATTTTTTTGGCTTACAATGCCATGGAGCCTCCAAACTGACTGCTGGTCAATCTCCCAAACTGGCTGTTTTCTCTTCCATTGACTGCGTCTCTTCTATTGTTGCACTCAGTTAGGACGAGCTCCTTAAGAGGGGGTTGATTTTCACCTTTGTCTTTGTAACACAGTACTTGGGACCTAGTGGATGCTTAATGATTTATGTTGAATGGGATTAGATTGGAGATGCAGGATGATGGATAAAAAGCCCCACGGGGTTCAGGTTCAGAATGACTGAAGGGTTAGTGGGTGCAGATAGCCATTGAAAGGGGAAGACTCTAAGGTTTTCTGGGATCCAGGGGTCTGGAAGTCCTGAGCCCTGAGTTGCTGATAGTTGACCACCCTAATAACCCTGGGAGGGAGAAACTTCTGGTGCAATTGTCCTCGTGTTTCATACTGAGAGGTCTCCTGGTATCACCCATAGAATCACTGAATATGGAGCCAGAAGACCTGTGTCAAAATTGTTGCCACTGGCTCTTGCAAGCTGTGTGAGCCTGGGTAAGTGACTGAAAGTCTCTGAGCCTTGGTGTTCTCATTGACAAAATGAAGGAACAGGTGATGAAAGTTCTTCATAAGTCTTCAAGGACTTTAGGAAAGAGAAGTAGTATTGCTCATGAGCAAACTGAGGATCCGAGTTTAAGTGACTTTTGCATGGTCACTAATGAGGAGCAGAGGTGGGAGTCACCCTCATGTCTCTGCTGTGACCAAATCCAGCTCTTTCTACCACATTGCCTGAGGAACTGTATACAATGAATTGAGAGGCACTCTGTCTCTCTGTGCCAGTCATCCTCTAGGTCTTCCCAGTTGTCTTTTTGCCAATTTTCAGTCAACAGTCGGTCAACACACATTCATTAAACACTTACCACGTATCGGTCACGGTGCTAAGCAATAGGGATACAGAGAAAGGGAAAATCCTGGTGCCTGCCCTCAAGGAAGGCTCTGAATCTTGCTCCTTTCCCCTAGCTGCGTAACCCGAGGCTCGTCTATACAATGAAAAACACCTATCTCCTGGGAGCTTTCACTAAAGGGATTAAACTCATTTTGCTTGGTTCCAGAGGGCAAAATTAGGCACAATGAGTATTCTTGGCACCAAAGAGGAAAATTTCTATCTCATGATGGGAAATCCTTTCTAAGAATTAGATCTGTCCTAAATAGTTACAAGTGGACTGTCCTTGGGAGGCAGTGACTGCCCTCCTATTGGAGATTCATAGGAAAGGCTGAGTGATGATGGCTTCTGGGATGGTGAAGACAGAAATCTTGTCTGGGAACTGGAGGAGTCAGATTACCACTGGAGTTAATCCTTCTATATCTGAAATTCTGTAGGGGAAAGATATAAAAATAAAAGATATAAAATTAGAATGTAAGCTCCTTGAGGGCAGGCACCAGGATTTTTCCTTCCTCTGTATCCCTATTGCTTAGCCTGGTGACTGATATGTGATAAGTGTTTAATGAATGTTTGTTCACTGACTGTTGACTGAAAATTGGCAAAAAGACAACTGGGAAGACCTAGAGGATGGCTGCATAGGATAGTAGAAGGTGATTGGACTTGGAATCAAGGGATCTGTGTTCAAATGCTGACTTGAAAGTTTGCTAGTTGGGATAATGGGCAAGTCATTTTATACCCATGGGTCATTTTCTTCATCTGTGAAATGGATAAAAGAATAATAATGGGGGTATCTACTTCACAAGGTCAGTGCAGAGAAAGCATTTTGTAACCCTTCTAACCTATGGATCATTATTACCTTTGTTGCAAGTATTAGGATCTTCCCTTTCTCATTTCTATGGCTGGCATGCCAAGCATTCAAACTCTATTGCAGAGAAGGCAACTCCAATGGGCTGTCCAAGTAGCCTGAATGCCAAAGGTACAATTACCTAAAAGACTATTCCATGGAGAACTACCACAAGGCAAGCACTCACGTGGAGGTCTGAAGATGGTAGAAGGACACTCTCAAGGTCTCTCTGAAGAACTTTAGTATCGATTATGAAATATGGGAGAATCTGGCACAGGACCACTCAAAAGCTTAGGGAGAGATAATTGGGGTATTCTGTTGACCTTGAGTAGGGCTCTCCAATATAGTGTTACGTGGTGCCCAACGCCATCATGTTACTAAGTCCAGCCCTGTTCCCATTGGCCATTGCTCACACTGGCGCCTATATTTTGCTGGATCCCCTATCCCCTTCAGCTTCACAAGTAGGAATAAGAACCCAAGTCTTGGAAGATAAAGCCACTTGACAAAGTCATCCAGATGATAAGCACCAGAGGTAAGATTTGAACCCAGGTCTTCTGACTATAAAATCAGCACTTGGACCCCACTCTCTTCCATTGGATCACAAAAACTTGTCATTCCCCTTGAACATGGAGCATGTGATGGAGACTTCCATGAAATTGAAACTGGGCATCAGTGTTGTAAGTCTTTGATCAACAACTAATTAGAAAAAGGATGGACTCAGGAAGAAGATATACATAATTGGGCACTTTGTTGTCAGTCATTTCAGTCACATTTGACTTTTTGTGACTCCATTTGGAGTTTCTCAGCAAGGGTATTGGAGTGGTTTGCCATTTCTTTCTCTGGCTCATGAGTAAACTGATGTAAATAGGGTGAAGCGACTTGCCCAGGGTCACACAGCTAATAAGTGTCTGAGGCCAGATTGGAACCCAGGAGGAGGAGTCTTCACTGGCATTCTATCCACTGCACCAGCCAGTGGTCCTAACTGGGCACAGCATTCACTCAAACCTCTGTCCACCTTGGAGAACGCAAAGTATTTGTCCCTTGAGTGAATCCCAAGATGCCAGAGCATATGGAAAACTTTACTTCCCCTTGTAGTGAGACAGCAGCACTACAGGTCATGTGGCTGAGGGCTCACCATCTGGAACCACCACATGAAGCAGCAGAGAGCAACACCTGGAGCCACTTGTGGGGAAATTGCAGATGTACCCGTTTCACATTTCCCCAAGGTACCATTACTGAGCAGCTAGGGATAAACAATAGCATTACACCAGGCAAAGCAAAACTCCAGGGCACTCTTGGGCTGAAGGAATGTTCCTATTGTGACACTAGGGATTTCCAGTAGGGAACTTGGGGACCTGTGGTAAATTAATTCAATAGTATCAGATCCAATTCAATCTAGTCTCAGACACTTGCTAGCTGTGTTGCCCTGGGCAAGTCACTTAACTTCTGTCTCCTCAGTTTCCTCATCTGCAAAATAAAGGATAATAATAATGCCTACTTCATAGGGTTATTGGGGAGATCAAATAAGAAAATAATTGTCATTTTTTAGCATAGTGTTTGGCACACAGTCAGCATTATGTAAGTGCTAGTTAATATTGCTATTTTCTGCTTTTCCTTTCAGACTGTCTTGGGGTGGTGACTATCCCATCACCACAGCTCTTTCGAGAAAGAGTGGATGAGCATGTCTTGGGAATATTGTAGGACTGCTAGACTAGATGACCTCTAAAGACTCTCAATTCAGATTCTGTGCTTCTTTACATACCACTTTTTGCTGTAATTCTTTGAAAGATATGTCTTTGTAGCACTTCCTTAAGGGCCACTCCCCTAGTGGGGAACTTGTTCCTCTAGCTTGGAGTCCCCAGGGGATGCAGCTGTAATTTACTCCCCTCAGGTTTTTAGGGATAACCCTGGGGAGCTGGGCTAGTTAAAGGCTGCTACAGGTCAAGAAGCCCTACATGAGTGAATGTTTTGAGCTAAAGTCCCAGTCTTAAATATAAGTCACTTGGGGTTGGGGAAATATGTCTGATGACAATCATGCATGAATACCCTCTGAAGAACTCAGAGATACATATATATGTATGTATATGTATATATTTGTTCCATGAGATATACATGGAGTAACAGGGTAGACTTATAGCCCCTGATGACAGGAAGTCCTTTTTTCCCCTTCCAGGCATCCTGTTGATGTTTCCTTTAGGTATGGCTCTCTGCTGAGCTCCAAGGATTTGTGTCTTTCTGAAGTCTATAACTGATAGTTCTCTCCATCTCCATCTCCTTCAAAAGGTGTCACCATCCCTGAAGCTGCTGCCTTTTCATTTGGATCCAGTGTTGTCTCCTTGGCCACTATTGTTCTGACCACCACTGCTACTGCCTTTGATCATCAGTGGGAATATCTGTCCACATTAGACTGTAGGTACGTCCTCCTTTTGTAGTCACTACAGCTCTGACAACTGGTTCCATTGGATCTTGATACTGGCTCTAGGTGCTGGTGGGACTTTTAATAGATCTCCCAAACTCATAAGCTCACCACCTAGCCAGGAATGCAGGGTTGGTTTAATATTAGGAAAACTGTCAATATAATTGACCATGTCAACAACAAAACAAACAGAAATCATATGATTATCTCAATAAATCATGAAAAAGCTTTTGACAAATTACAAAAGCTATTCCTATTCAAAACACTAGAGCACAGGAATAAATGGAGCTTTCCTTAAAATGATAAGTAGTATCTATCCAAAAACCACCATCAAGTATTATCTGTAAGGGGGACCAGATAAAAGCCTTCTTCATAAGATTGGGGTGAAGTAAGGATGTCCATTATCACCACTGTTATTCAATATTACACTAGAAATGCTATCTATATCAATAAAATAAGAAAAAGAAATTGAAGGAGTTAAAATAGGCAGTGAGAAAACAGAACTATCATTTTATGCAGATGAAATGATGGCATACTTAAAGAATCCTAGAGAAGCAACTAAAAAAGTATTTGAAATAGTGAACAACTTCAGCAATATAAAATAAACCCACATAAATCATCAGCATTTCTGTATGTTACTAACAAAACCCCAAAGCAAGAGGTAGAAAGAGAAATTTCATTTAAAATGATTGTAAACAATATAAAATACTTGGGAGTCTATCTGCCAAGACAAATCCAAGAAATATATTAACACAATTTCAAAAACCTAATCACACAAATAAAGCCAGAGCTGAACAATTAGAAAAATATCAATTGCTCATGGGTAGGCTGAGCCAATATAATAAAAATGACAATTCTGCTTAAACTAATTTACTTATTCAGTGTCATACCAATCAAAACACCAAAAAATTATTTTATTCAGCGCCATGCCAATCAAAATTCCAAATAAATTAATCTGGAAGGACAAGAGGTCAAGAATACCAAGGAAATTAAAGGAAAAAATGCAAAGGAAAGTGGACTAATAGTACTAGATCTCAAATTATATTATAAAGTGGTAATTATCAAAACTATCTGATATTGACCAAGAAAGAAGTGGTGGATGTGTGGAATAGATTAGGTATGCAAGACACAGTAATAAATAAATGACCATAGTGACCTACTGTTTGAGAAGCCCAAACACCTCAGCCTCTGGGATAAGAACTCACTGTTTAACAAAAACTATTGGGGAAATTGGAAAACAGTATGGCAGAAACTAGGTGGAGACCAACATGTCACACTGCATACCAAGATAAGGTCAAAATGGGTACATGATTTAGACATAAAGGGAGATACCATAAGTAAATTAGAAGAGCAAGGAAAAATCTGCTGGCCAGATCTATGGAGAAAGGAAGAATTTATGACTAAACAAGAAATGGAGAGCATTACAAAATATAAAATAGACAATTTTAATTATATTAAATTGAAACATTTTTGCACAAACAAAACCAATGCAAACAAAATTAGAAGGAAAGCACAAAACTGGGAAACAATCTTTATAGCAAGTATCTCTGATAAAGGCCTCATTTCTCAAATATATAGACAACTGAGTCAAATTGATAAGAATTCAAGTCATTCCCCAATGATCAAATGATATGAAGTTTTCAGATGAAGAAATCAAAGCTATCCATAATCATATGAAGAAATGCTGTTAATCACTTTTGATTAGAGAAGTGCAAATTAAAACAACTTTGAAGTACCACCTCATACCTATCAGGCTAATATGACAGAAAAAGAAAATGATAAATATTGGAGAGGATGTGGGAAAATTGGGACACTGATGGTTGGTGGAATTCTGACCTGATCCAACCATTTTGGAGAGCAGTTTGGAATGATGCCCAAAGGGCAACCAAGTTGTACATACCCTTTGATCCAGCAATACCACTACTACATCTGAACCCCAAAGAGATCATAAAAAAAGGGGGAAAGACCTATATGAACAAGAATATCTATAGCAGCTCTTTTGTGATGGCATAAAAATTGGAAATTGAAGGGATGTCCATCAATTGGGGAATGGCTGAAAAAGTTGTGGTATATGAATGTAATGGAATACTATTGTGCAACAAGAAATGAAGAACAGTTGGACTTCAGAAAAACCTGGAAAGACTTACATGAACTGGTGCAAAGTGAAATGAGCAGAGCCAAGAGAGTACTGAACACAGCAACAGCAACATGGTGTGACTATCAGCTATACGTGACCTAGCTCTTCTCCAGAATACAATGATCCAAGACAATTATAAAGGACACATGATGATAAATGCTATCCACATCCACAGACAGAACTGATGGACTCTGAATTGAGATGGAAGCATGGTATTTTCATTGCGTGTGTTTGTGTGTTTTCCTTTTGGCTTGTTTTTTCTTTCACAGTTGTGACAAATATGGAAATATGTCTTACATGATTGTACATATATAATCTGTATAAAATTGCTTAATGTTTTAAGGAGAAGGGAGGGGAGGAAAGAAGCAAAAAACATTTTGTAACTCAAAATTTTGTAAATGTGAGTGTTAAAAATTGTCTTTCCGTGTAATTGGAAAAAATAAAATACTACCAAAAAAAGATCACCACCTGGACAATTCCGTCTTGGGACACTCATTTGCCTAAGATTAGAGAGGAGGAAACACAAAGAGGAACAAAGGAGGCCCTGTCAACACAGCCACCATTGCCTGGTGGAAGACAAGCATCCATCCCTCCTATACACAGCTTTTAGAACTGCCTCAAAGTAGACCTAGTTTGCCATCAAAATAAAAAAAGTGAGACATGGCCAAGTAATCTTTTGGGGGTTCACTGTTTTAGCTCCATAACTCCTAAATATTTCCAGTTCTACAAATATACTGAAGACTTTTCACCATCATGCAGTACAAAGCCCTCAGTTACTTAGGACTAGAAACTGAATCTCCAAAGTTCCATATGTAATACTGGAGCCAGGCAGGGTATATCTGAACATGCTCTATATGACCCACCAGGAACAGTAAATTGGAGTAAGCTCCCTCTTATACACATACAAGTGAGAAGTCATTGTTAGTATCTCAAAAGGTGCCATAGATAGATGGAAAAGAAGATGAAAGAAAGAAGGAAATAAAAAATAGGAAAGGAAGAAATGAGAGAAAGAGAAAGAGAGAGAGAGAGAGAGAGAGAGAGAGAGAGAGAGAGAGAGAGAGAGAGAGAGAGAGAGAGAGGCAGGAAGGAGGAGGAAAGGAGAAAGGAAAGAGAAAATAAAAAAGACAAAGGAAGAAGGAAAAAATGGATGAAAGAAATAGGACATTTATTAAGGACTTAATATGCACCAGGAACTGTCTGAGGTGCTGGGGACACCCTACCCCCAAGAAGCTCATAATCTAATAAGAGAAGACAAATGGGAAATGGGAATGGAATGACAGCTGTGGCATGGCTCGGATGTGGCCAAGAAGTTCTGTGGAAGCCTGGATCTGGGCAATATAAGACCAAAGCTGACTTATCAAAGTCCAGGATGGTTCCCAGGATACAGTCCAATTTTCTATCGGGGAGGAAGTAGAAATGCTGGCCTCCATGAACAAGGGTGGGGATGGCCAGGAAGGGGCACGGAAATTTCTTCTGAGGTTTTCTGAATGTGGGCCTTTAAACCAAAAGGGATGAGGAAAATACTCTAAAATGTAGAGTTGGGCTGTTTATGCCATAGGTGTTTCTGATCCCAGGGTGACAGTAAGCCTTTATTTTTTTATCATTATACTTCGAATATCAGGCCTCCCTGTCTACAGGGATGGGGGGTGGGATCAGGAGGCTCCAATTTGATCCTCCTTTTCATTTCCATTCTACTGTCAAACAAAGTAGGGCAGGAACTGGAGAAGAAACATAGAAACATGACCTTGTCATATTAAGGCTTTGCAGACCCTTCCATTTTCTGGCAGATTGGAGCAGGGTACAGAGCGGGCAAAAACCAGTATCGACCAGGAGCTCATTAATGGCTAATGAAGTCAAGGTTCTCAACTTCAGCCGTAGGAGTCAGAGAAAGAACCACCTGGCTCTAATAAGATCTGGGGAAGGAAGAGGTCATTAGTGTTGTCAAGAGAGTGGGAAGAGGGGGGACGTGATGTGCCAGGGAAGCTGAGGCTTTTGTCAATCCCAGTCGATGAGTCTGTTGGTCCCAAGTACAGTTCGGTAATTATGATTCCTCAGAACTTTTGAATAGGAATAAGAGACTTGAAGAAGGACTCATTGGCGGTTTCAAGACTCTCTGAAAAGATTTCCTTTTTTTCTCTTCTCCACATTCATTACATCTTCCTCATCTCAGAAAATGATGATCATTAATTTAGGTGTATGTGTGTGTTGGTGGGAGGGGGTTTTTAATCCAAGCACCCACTAAGGGCTGACTAGGTCAATAGTCATCTTAGAGGTATTTGATTCAGTAGCCAAGGCAGAAAAAGAGAATGAAGTTTGTAAGTTTGCACAGAAAAGACAGACAGACAGAAAGAGTGACAGTAGTTGTGTGTTCGTCTTTCATTGCCGAAGAAGACCATGCCATCAGAGAAATAATGACATGACTTGCACTTGACTTTGTTTTGAGTGAGGGAGGACTGTGCAGGTCACCAGCCTCACTTCTTCTCCAGAGCCATCTGAATCCAGTGACTAGATATTCATCAGGATGACTGGAGATGACCCAGGATGAGGCAGTTGGGGTTAAGTGACTTGCTAAGGTCACACAGCTAGTGAGTGTCAAGTGTCTGAGGTGAGATTTGAACTCAGGTCCTTCTGACTCCTGCACTGGTGCTCTATCAACTGCACAACCTAGTTGACCCAAGAGAGATTAGGTGAGCCTCCCTTAGATGTTTATTAGTCATTGACCCTATTCAGTAATTCCAAAGTGTTCTACTGAACTGTATTTGTGACCTTTGAAAATACCTGGTGTATAGTAAGAAATTAAGAATTGTTTTCATTCATTTATTCATTCATTCAGTGTCTCAAGCAATTTACTAAGACCACAATTTACATTTGGCCCTACATGAAGGTTGTGGTTTGTCCTTCACGATAGAAGAGGACCAAAATGACACCACAATGTTAGGGTCAACATACAGTGCATCTGGCTTGTGGCTGATCATACCAGTATGAGTTCAGAAGGCTCTACCACAGACTGGACGCAAATAGTCTGTAGGATCAGTGGGGAGGGAGATGTCCCTAAGCTGGCACATTTCTTTTGAGCTACTGAAATGTGGCTTTGCTCAGAGAGCCCAGCACCTTCTTTTAGGTGGGTACTCCATGCTGAATAGTCCTGTGTCTCCCATGTTTCGTGGTTGATACCAAAGTTGTTCAGAGACCTCGAGAGTGTCCTTCTATCACTTCTGCCCACCACGGGCATGCTTGCCTTGTGTGAATTCTCTGCAAAATAGTCTTTTAGGCACACATATGGTTGGGATTCAAATAATGTGGCTGACCCATCAGAGCTGCCGTCTCTGCAGCAAGGTTGGAGTGCTTGGCAGTTCAGTTCGAGAAAGGATCTCAGTGTCTGGTACCTCATCTTGCCAGGTGATCTTCAGTTTTCCTAAGACAGTTCAAATGAATGGATGAAGCTTTTATTAAATGCTTACTGTGTGTAGAAATTACTGTGGCCAGCATTAGGGGTAGCAGTAGGAAAGTCGCATGGTCCCAGCTCTCCAGGAGCTCCCACGGGAAGACAACGCAGATAGACAGGTCAACTGTAAGTTAGATGGAAAGGTCCCGTGGTGCTTCGGATGCAACAGCAAAGCAGTTTTCCAACTCTTCATTAATGTCATTTCCACTGACAAAATCTGACCAGTGTCTGATGGTGGACTAACTGACAGGTGGCAAAAATGTTCTTTTCTTGGACTTGAGTGGCTGTGGCTGCAGCACCTACAATGAATTCTAGAAGTCTGGAAAGGGAAAAGGACTGGGGACAGACATCATTTCAAATGGAAGATGAGGAGACTGAGTTAAGTAAGTTTCCCAAAGTCACACAACTTGTAAATAACAAAGATGTAAAAGGAGGCAGCCTCCCCTCCCCCAGCTCAGCTGTGACCATTCATGGAGGTCGAAGGGAATCTGAGCAGTTTTGTCCAGTCAGTGACAAACCCAGACATCCAAACAAGGTCCCTCAGCTCAGAGGTCAGGGATCTGCTGTTAGTCCACCAGATGGCGCTGCTGTCCCACCTTTCACAAGCCCTTTAGGACAGAAGCAGGTGGTTTTCTTTTCCTGCTCATTTATTGAAAAAAAACCTGGGTGTTTCCCAGCTTGTCTCACCCAAAGATTTGGACTATGGGAAGGGAGGTAGAACATCTACCTCAATAATGGAGTTAGGGCTTGAGTTCACATTGTGGGACCTAGGGCCAATCAACTTCCCCCATGTGTAAGAGAGAGAGAGGATGGGGGGTGGGGTGATCTCCCAGCTCTAAAGACCATGGGGGCAAAACTGCACACATCACTTCGTCTCCTCACCCGTGAAAGGAGGGCATTGCACTAGCTCAGGGGTTTTTTCCTTTTCTGTGGCATGAATGCCCTTTGGCAGAATGGCAAAGCTCATGGACTTCTCAGAATGATGCTTTTAAAGGCATAAAATAAGGTTCATAGGCTTCCAAAGGATCCCATCATATTATTACATTATTATATTATACATATTTTATTATTCACATTATATTCACAGAGTCCTAGTTAAGAGCCTTGGACTAAATGGATCTCCAAGGTCCCTCTAGTTCTAAATTCTACCCAGGTAACCTTCCACACATTACTTAATTTCTATGAGCTTCGGTTTCTGTGCCTGTAAAATGAGTAGATGGGACCAGATGACCTCTACAATCCTTTGTAGCTTTAAATTTGACCTGGGTGACCTTGTATCTATCACAGTCCTCTGGGGTCTCATTTGCCTCATCAGTGAAATGGGTGGGTTGACCTATGATATCATACAAAACTTCCTAGAATCATGGGAAGCTAAGCTTGGAGGAGGCTTAGAGAGGGAAGTGACTGATCCAGGACGACACAAGAAATAAGAAGCCAAGAAGGATGTGAACATAGGATTCCTGACTCCAAATGTGGGTCTACCTTGGACATTACAACACTCCTTTGGCTGCCTCCAAAGAGCTAGTCAGACTGAGCCCAGGAGGCAGATAGTGGAATGGGGTGTTTGCCTGCCAAATTACTTCTGAGTAACAGTCAGGGAGGGACTAAGCATGGATTAAGTGCTTACTACGTGTAAGCACCCCACTAAGTGTTGGGGATGCACAGAATGGTAAAAACCTAAAAGGAGGACTTCTAGATTCTCTGTCTCTCTGCCTATATCTGATGTCCTTGCCATCTTTGGGTCAGTGGTCCCCTGGAGGGGCTGTGGGATTATGTGGGGTCTTCTTCCAGGTCACCAGACTATGTATGAGACCCATCAGCCACTACATTATCTATCCCAGACTTTCTCTTGACTTCAAAGCAGGCCTCCTCTCCTGCTGGTTCGTCCTGGGCCTTACCTCCTCGCTGGGAGGCCTTCTCATTCTGGGAGGCCCAGCCCCTCTCTCTCCTCCCATGGATGAGTTCTTCCTGGAGCTGCCATTTTGTGGAGGGACCCAGGCTGCTCTGCTTTCAGTCCCTACCTGGCCCTGTTCCTGACATTCTCTGGATTTCAAACAGGAAGGACACAACCATGCCCTCATGGCATATCTCCACCCTCACCCTCACTTCATTCTCTTTCCCTCCTCCATTCCTTTGACCTTGTCTTTCACTTTTAGAATATCAACTCCTCAAGGACGTGCACTGGCTTTCATTTTCCTTCTTCTGGTATTGCTAGCACTGAGCACAGTGTCTGGCACATAGTAAATGCTTGATAATTCCTCCCTCCCTTCCTCCCTTGTTTCCTCCCTTCCTTCCTTCCTCTTATCTTGTCTTTCTTCACTCTCAAGTCATGACCAGCAAGCATTTCTTAAATACCCACTAGGTGCTAGGACTATGAAATGCTCCCTGGCTCTCACAGAATTTATACTCTGCCGGGTGTAGGTGCATTGGACTTGGAGATAGGAATATCTGGGTTCAGGTCCGGATTCAAGTGTGTGATCCAGGGGCAGTCACTTCATTTCTCTCTGCCTCAGTTTTCTCATCTGTAAAATGTGAGGTTAATAACAGCATCAACCTCCCAGGGTAGTTACAGTTTTTGTGAAGTACTCTGCATACCTTAAAGCTCTCTCTACATAAGCACTAGCTATGAGGATGGTGATGATGATAGTGCTGCCACACAGACAAGTTAGTGTCCTATCTGGAGAGCTATATGGGACAAAGGAGGAAGAGAACGACTTCAGAGGCTCAGGCTGAGGACAGGCTGCATGGAGGACGTGGCTCATGAGTTGAACATTAAAGTAGGGAGAGCCTTCCGGGAACAGAGGCTGACTCTGCTGAATGTACAGGAGCAGGACTAGTTGAGTCTGTGGACTGGCAAGTGATCCAATCTCAGTGGAATGTCATATAACAAAGGGGCCTGTGGCAAAATAGAAAGCAGAAAGATTTGGCTGGAGAGAGAATGGGGAGGGCTCCCAATGTCAGTCTGAAGAATCTACCTCATTCTAGAGGCAGAGAAAATGGCTGTGCAGACCTGAGCCTTAAGAAGATGGTGGCTAAGTGGGAGTTGCATAAGGCCAGAAGAGAGACTGAAATTAGGGAGATCTTTTAAAAATTGCGGATAATGAGAGAAATGTTGTGGTGTGGAAGCAAAGCAAATATCACCCCAACCTTTGGAAAAGGGAAGAGGGCAGATATTACAAATTACAGATTAGCAAGCTTGACTTTTATTCCTGGTAAAATTTAAGGATGCATAATGTCAAAGGGATGGTTTGTTAGCCCTTAGAATAGGAAACAGCAATTACAAAGGGCCAGGCATGGCTTACTCAAGAACAGGTTATACCAGACTAACCTCATTTCCTTTTCTGACAGGTTAACTAGACTACAACACCTTAGGGGAATGTTGTAGGCAGAGTAAACTTAGCTCTCACCTAAGTGAAACAGACTCATTCAGTCCTTGTGGACAAGACAGATATGGAGAGTTATGTGAATACAGACCTGGCTGAAAGACTCAACCCAAAGAGTCATTAATAGGTTGATGTTCATCTGGAAAGAGGTCTCTCTCTACTCTCAGGAATGATTGTTTGGTCTTGTGTTGTTAAATATGTTTTATCAGTGATTTGGATGAAAGCGTAAATGGCATGCATACCAATTTTCCAGCTTGTAGGAGTGGGTAACACATTCTATGACAAATTCAACATCCAAAAAATCTTAACAGGCTAGAGTCAAATCTGAAAAGATCAAATTTAATAAGGACAAATGTTAAGTTCTACAATTAAATTTTTAAAAAATCAGTGACACAAATACAGAATGGCAAAGATATGGCTGGAGGCACTTGTGCTGCCTCAGTAATATAGAAATGACAGTCCTTGGCACCTTGTTAATAATAATTAGCTTAAATAGGAAGCTAGCAGATGGCATCATGGACTGGCACTCTCCAGGCTTCCCTCCTTTGTCTCTGCCCTCTGCGTCTTGCCCATGGGCTTCCTGCTAGTGTTACTAGATCTGGGTTTCTTCCACCATGGAGTAGTGTCTGATCTGCCTTCTCCCTACCCCACCTCCCCCGCCCTCCATCAAATCCCACCAGTTGTGTGAATTTCATGCTTCCTGACTCAGGCTCATTTTGTAGTGGTTGCCTTGTCTCTGCTTTGTGGGTGATGAGAGATACCAGGTGATGCAGTGACAAGTGTTGTGTGGTGATGAGGAACTGGAAGGACTGATGATGACAGAAGACAGTTAGAATTCATCAATGTCATGGCCCTCTGGTGTGTGTGTGTTTGTGTGTGTGTGTGTGTGTGTGTGTGTACACATATGTGTATCTCTCTCCTTCCTCAATTCTCAAGTGAAAATGAATTCCTGTGGGCTGCCACATGGGGAGAATGACTTCAGCTGCCTTAACTCTACACCTGGCTGCCATGTGTCCCTGAACTCAAGATGCTCATTTCTCATGCTTATTCTTTTCCAATGTTAGGTGAATGAATATAAAAATGGAAGGGATCAGGTAATGATCTTGTGAATTTCCAAATGTTAGAAGAGCCAGTGGAGGTCCCCTAAGCAACCAGAACAATGGCTGGGTCCACTGAGGGGAAGATTCAGCAGAGTGGAACAAAGGCTGTTTCCCATATGTAGCATAGGGGTATAATTGTGCGGCCTGAAGGAAGGCAGAATAGACATCTTTCACCTTTTCTCCCCTTCTCCAAGAGAGACTTTATTTCCTTTCAAGAGGGGACGTAGAAAGTGGGGGCTAGAAGTTTAGCCACTCTCTTCTTCTCAGAGAGACAGAGAGAGAGAGACAGACGGACAGACAGACAGAGAGAGAGAGAGACAGAGACAGAGAGAACTAGAGTTCTATCTGCTTCCTTAAATATTGGGAGTTTAGAGGATGAGATTCTCAGGTTCAAGCTAACCTCTAACTGTTACTTATTTCATTTCTTGGAGAAAAGATGACCCAAAGCTTCATATCCAAGGCTTGACTCCCTTCCCACCAAATACCAGCTTCACAATGAACACACATATAGCAAAGAGCAAAGAAACCCATTTATCCAAGTCAGTAGCAAAATGGAATTCTGAGATTCTCAAGCTTGAAGAGGAGGGAGGGAGCCTCTCTTCTCTCCTGCTCTTCCCAACTCTATCCCACCACCTTGCAGGCACAGGGCATTGATCTCCACCAATAAAAAGACAGTCCCATACCAATAGTCTTTGGCATTGGATTACATGAGCATCTCCTCCACAGACTCAAGTCTACTCAGACTGGGGGTGGGGGCTCAGCAAAGGGACAAGAAGTCCACCCCTCCCCCTGAGTTTCAGGGGAATGTTTTGTACCCAGCACTTTCCCATTGAGCCTATTATGCTCAAAGAACAGAGGTGTATACAGGAAAGAGGGTGTCCCCTTGACTTAGGGGTGGGGCATTTATGGCCCTTGGGATTTATTATACTTTTTCAGTAAATATTCCTTTGTAGTTAATTGATATCAACTGGTTAGTTGATAGCAGGGAGATAAGAGCAGGTCGGTTGATATTGGGGGGAGACATTGGCTAGGGCTTTGTGAATACAGTAATAATAATGGAAACCGCAGCTGCATAGGGTTACTCCTAGCATCCTGAGGTGGGGAGTGGTTAGCCATGTGCCAGTGCAAGTGGAGATTCAGAAAGAGTTGCCCAAGGAGGTGCACCAGGAGACCTCAAAGACAGTTCATTAAAACCAAGCGCTGTGTGATGTTTGATGAGGGAACATACTCTGATTTCAGTGTCTTCCCATAAATTGGGGAAGATGGAAATGATTCAAGTCACTCCCTAGCCTGGGTGGAAGCTTGCTGAAATGGGAAGGGGGAGAAAGAGAGAGCTCTTAGAATGGTTGGAAGAGGCCTTTAGAGACTATTGAGATCAGTGCCCACATGTTACAGATGAGGAAACTGAGACCCAGAGAAAAAAACTGATTAAGGTTCAAAGATTTAGAACAGGACAGAATTTTAGAGGGCAACTGGGTCAGCTTCTTAATTTTATAGATGAACAAAATGAAGTCCCCATTTCGATGGTTCAAGATCACACTGGTAAGTAAAACCTACAGGATTTGAATCCAGGCTCCAGATCCAATGTTCTTTTCTTTTGCTCCATAATGTTGTGATCTTGGAATCCTCATATTCCCCCCAACCCCATCCATTTATGTTTAATTTCACACACACACACACACACACACACACACGCATGCACGCGGGCACACACACACACAAGCACACACACACATACTTTATTTCTAGACAATTAAAAAAAAGATGTCCACTTTGGTCTGACTTAAAGGTTCCTAAAGTTTCATGTAGTTAGGAAGAAGCAATGAGACAGAGTGAAAGGAATGGCCCTGGATCTGTGGAGGAATCCCAGCTCTGACTTCTGATACCTCTGTGACCTTGAGCAAGTCCCTGCTCCTCTATGTAGCCTCAGTTTCCTCCTCTGTAAAATGCAAGGTCTGGATGAGATAATTTTTGATGTCCCTTCCAAAACTCTGTGCCATGCACTGTGTTCCAAATCCCATGATCCCTCAGAGATTTGTGTTCTTGGATGAGGAAAAAGATTTCTGACATATTCATGTTCCATTTATAAAACTGCCCAGTGTTTCTAATACAACTGACTTATAGTCCTTCTAAATCCCAACAGGAAAGAAGGTTGGTAAATCTTTTGTCTAGCCCCTTGTCAGGCCTGATTGGGAAATGGGTGACTCCATACCTTAATCCCTGCATTGAGGGTGTGGCCAGTAGCTATTGTAGTGTGACAGACAGAGTGGAGACAGGGGCTTTAGCTAGCATGAGCAGCCTGCGTGAGGCATCAGCCTGTTCATTTCACAGAATTCCGGAATCTCAGAGTTGGAGGGACTGACCCCGGAGGCATTTAGTGTACCCCATATCTGAGCAAGGACCTTCCTTAAAGACATGCCTAACAAAGGGTCTTCCAGCCCTTCTCTGATGACTTCTAGAAGGGAGAACCTCACTACCTCCAGGGGCATCTGTCTCCACTTAGGACAGCTCTAATTGCTATGTTTCTCATACACAGAGTCTAATTCTGCCTCTTTCCACTTTCTACCCATGACTGCGAATTCAGCTCTCTGGGGCCAAGGGGAATGTGCTCAGTCTGTCCTCCAATTATTCTGGAGCACTTTGGATCGCTCCTTTGGCCCATCATGCCCACCTAATGCTTGTGTTTGTCCTTCGTTTTTGAAGATGACATGACTTGCAGTTGATGCTGATTGGAGTGAGGGAGGGCTCTGCAAGGTCACCAGCCTCACTTTCTCTTCCACAGCCATCTGGGTCCAGTGGCCAGATATTCATCAGGACTACTGGAGACGGCTGAGGATGCAATACACCCCCTGATACACATTCTTTAAGACAGTTGTCAAAATTCCCACCACCACCCCAGGTAAATTCTTCTCTTCCCTCATCTGATCCTGATTTCAAGCCACTATCATGGTTGCTTTCCACTGGGGCACTCCATTTTATCAATGTCCTTCCTAAAATGTGACTCAAGATTGCAGATAGGGGCTGCTTGGGATCCAACAGAGTGGAACTCCCACCTCCCTAATTCTGGTTCTCATGACTCTTTTAATGCAACCTTTGATGGCCCACTCATGCCACCTTGGCTGCCATCTCATGCTATTGATTCACATTCAGCATGTAGTCCACTAAAACCTTCAGACCAACTGGCATTTTGTCACACTTCTCCTATTTTATGAAGTTGATTTTTTGAACCCAAGTTGTAAGACTTGACATATATCCTTATTAAATGTTACCTTATTGGAATAATTGATTCATCTAACAAATATTTGACTGCTTATTCTGTGCAAAGGACCGTGCTAGCCAGGCATGTCGAGGTATGCTGTAAGACTCACATTTACAAAGTCAATACATGTATTGCAGCAGAGAGAGGGATGGAGGACAGTCCAATTGCAGATGGAGAATGGTTGCTATATCAACTGTATCTTGTTTTTTGATAATGAGGACTCTGTTCTCTGGTACACAGAATGAGGCCGATAAGACACCAGATTTCACCTAATTCTAAGGATTGCTGGAGTTATGATTTCAATTTGTTCCCCTGGAGATGGGAATGTGTTGGAAAAAGGTTCACATTTACTTACTGAGCTCTCCCTCTGACATGATGCTTTCCAGGACAAAAAGATACGACATTTTATTTTGTAGCTATTTTTATGATTGGAAATATGTTCTAGCATATTCTTTATACGTGAGTATAATGGTCATCGGGATGAGCTCTGCTTCAATAAACAAGAGGTAATTTCAAAGCCTGAGTAGAACATTATATACATATATCTATGTAGATATCTATCTATATATGTATATATATTGGGGGGGGCTGAATTTGAAATTTTATTGGTAGGGGGACTCCTGGTGTGGAAATTGCCTTTACCCCCATAAATCAACAACTCCCCACTTAGAACCTCAAGAAAGACTTGTAAAAATTTCATTCTGAAGGTAACCATATGATCACAGATTCTCAGAATCCCAGAAACAGAGAAGTTTTAAATTGGAAGGGAACTCAGTGGTTATCTAGTCTTGCCCATACGTGAAAGGAATTCCAACCATAACATACTCAACACATGGTCAGCCTGAATGTAACTGAAGATCTTCAGGGAAAGGGAACCCCAAACCTCTCAAGGCATCCCATTCCACTTTGGGATAAATGTAATTAAGATTGTTTTTGCTTGACATTAAGCCTAAATTCAGGAGGGGAAAAGAAAAGAAAAGAAAATCCCCATTGATTGGGGATGGCTAAAGAAGTTGCGGTATAGAAATATAAGGGAACACTATTGTACCATGTGACAAATTCAGAGAAGGGTGGGAAGACTTGGGAAGCACAGATGCAGAAGGAAGTAAGCCGGACCAAGGGGATAATAGACACAATGACTAAAGAAAAAGTACAACAAGATGGAGCCAAGTGTAGAATAAGTGTAATAACCAATCTTGGTCCCAGAGACAAGAAACAAACCTCAGTGGAGAGATGGGGGAAGGGGAGCATTGGTGTGGAATGTTGTTAGATGGCTACATGTGTTGGGATGGTCTTCCTGGGTTGTTTTTTCTTTTGTGACAAGTGAAGACTCATAGATGGGGGGAGGTATATCTAGAAGTGAAAAAAAAGAAAAATACAAGAGGGAGGGATATGTAACCATCTGCCTATAATCTCTGAAATACACCTCTGCCTTCTGAGAACAAAGTGGTGCCTATCCACAAGTGGATCTTTCTGATGGAGACCACATTCAACCATAGGCTTTTCTCCATTAAGTCTTACGTCAAAGTGCTCTCCTCACTCCTGGGGCAGAGTATGGTACAAGCCAGGTGGTATTCGATATGCAGACACAATGGTTGGAAAGAAAAACAAGAAGGAGACAAATGGGGGAATCTTTAATAGTCATATATTTTGGAAAGCAGTTAAAAAAAAACACTTGAAAATACCATCTAAGGTCACAGTCACTTATACAAGTTTTAATCTTATATTGCTTGGCCATTTTTACATATAAATTATTGCTTACTAACTTTCATAAATACGCCACACTACCATATGTACAGAGCCCGCAAGCAGGGGAGAGGAAGGGGAACACTGTCGCTGGGGATTCTGGTAAATCAACAAACTGTTTCATTTCTACCAGTTCTTCGGAGAGTGGATAACTACTGACCGTAGTCCCTGAGAAGTTCGGTAGACGTCCCTGATTTCGGGGTTTCTATCTTTTTAATGTTAATACAAGTCAACAGTGTTAACAGTAGTCCAAATTCAAGATACCGCCAAGGCAAGATTTCCTGCCTTGGGTCATGGATTTCTTCTTGGTACAACAACAGTGTAATCCCAATACAATAAATAGACTATGCAAATAAATATTCTCTGCTAAAAAAAAAGGTTAAGTATATACAGCTTGGTTTTGAACAGTAGTATATTTTTTTCTTGCTTTTTGGCAATTTTTAAACTTTTTTTTTGGCCACTGGTTTTAAGCACACTGCTCACTAGCTAAAATGTGAGCTGAAATTCTAAGGACATGTTGTAGAAGCATCTAAAGTTGATGTAACAAACCCCTCTCAGACAATGGCACAGGAACCTGGGTGTTCTGACCCTTTCTGTTTCAACACTGGCCAATTTGTCCTCTATGTCTGTCTCTCTGTCTCTCTGTCTCTCTGTCTCTCTGTCTCTCTCTCTCTCTCTCTCTCTCTCTCTCTCTCTCTCTCTCTCTCTCTCTCCCTCCCTCCCTCTCTCTCTCTCTCTCTCCCTCCCCCCCACGTACGCACACACAGGCGTGCATACACATGTATACACACACACACACACACACACACACAATCTGTTGTGCGATTTCAAAAGACCGAGGTTAGCAATTTACAGCATTTGATGACAATCCCCGTGGTAGCTGATGGATGAACATCATCCCCCATTTGGTGACCTGGTCAGAAACTCTGAGCAATTCCAGCTTTCCTTCTATGCCTCACTCAGTTTGTTAACCAAACCATCAGTGCCAAGATGGGCCAAATTCCCCCTCTGTACCTGAATGTGGCTTTTCCTCCTTAAGCTGTGATTAGGGTAATGTGGTCCCTCATTAATCTGGTTTTGGGGAAGAGACTCCAAATAACCACTGTGTAAGATTTAGCCTTGAGAATCTGTTCCTAAAAGTCACCCCTAGAAGTGCTTGGTGACTACAGTAACAAGTCAAACCCATTTGGAGTCTTCAGTCTGCCTTGGATGTTGTTGCCCATTCACAAGGGACCATGTGCTGGACTCACTCCTGACACAGCCGGATTTATTGGAATGCCAGGGAAACCAGGGACACACAAGAGTTGGTAGAAGTTCTACCATGACAGGGCAGGTCCCCTGGGAAAGGTCCAAGTTCGAGCTGGGAAAGATCCCCTGGGAATTTCTGAGTTAGGAATGATTTCATATAACTGCAGAAGAGACCCCAGAGGCTCAGATATTGGTCCCAATTCCCACTCAGTTTAGGAATCCCTTCCATAGCAGATGGCCATCTGCTTAGTACCAGAGCTTCTTAAGAGGTGCTCACCAGGGCTCTGGAGCAACCCCCTTCCCTGGAATTTAGAACCTTACCCATGGAAGGACCTCAGAAGACATCTTGCTCAATGCCTTCATTTTAGAGATAAGGGAACCAAGACCCAGAGAGAGAATGTGATTTGCTCAGAATGGGAGATTTGGGCGTTGTTGGGTTCAAATTATTAGAAAATTCTGGGATGCTGAGCTGGACTCCGCCTTTTTGTTCTTGGGATGTAGCTATTATCCAAGAAGCTTGGGGAAACTAGTGGTCTTTTTAGTTTGTTCAGTCCCTTTAGGTTAGAGTTAAATATCAGAAAAAAAAATCTGGAGGACAAAGGTGAGAAATACCTTATTATCTCTGTGCTGAGTCCCTCCAGCCGTGGGTGTTGAGATAAGGGCCATGACAAAAGTCAAGGACATGACTAGGGATGATTCTTCACCTCACCCTCAGCAAGTCCCATTGACTCCAGTCCCTTCCCTAGCCACACAGCAATGATGTGCACCTGTCAGTGCTCAGAAAAGGAATTTCAGTAAGTACTCAGTGTGGCTTGTGCTTGGCATGGTGTCATACCTCAGGAGTCATAAGTACTCAGTGCAGTGGCTCAGTGTTTTCCAGAAAAATTCTTCACTACAGGAAGTATTATGGCTGAAACAGATCAAGTCTATTTATACTTTTACTTGGCAAAATGTAGAGCTTTAGGGTTAAAAAATCTGGGTTTCCCCTGGCTTGCTTCTCTTACTTTCCAAGTGCCTGTTAAAGTCCTATTTGCCACTTTTTTCTTCCTGGTCACAGAAATCCAAACAAAATGTCAGATATTGTCTAAGGTCAGCCACATTTCCTACAGGAAAATAGAGGAAGTGTTGACTTTTACCAACAAGATTGAGTTCTTTTTGATGCTGTGCTACGAAATGGCTCTCTACTACGGATCTCCATTTTGTCCACCAAGCAGCACCATGTCTATGAGCACATCTTCCAGCCCAATTCAAGAGTGGGTCACTATTGTCTCCCATCTATGACTATGAATGATTTCAGACAAAGATGAAATTTTATATGCCAGGACAAATCCTTTCTCTTATAGGACTATCCAAATTTTTTCCACATATTTCTTTGCAACAATCTCTCTCTCATATATTACATATAACATGGGTTACATACAACACATGTTATATAAGGCATTCATATTATCCACGCACGTGTGTATATATGGGTGTGTGCATATAGTGGTATGCAGTCACAGACAGGTACGTATTTACTGAGCCTCAGGAAAGAGGGCTATAATAATGTTGTCTAGAAATATTTCATATATTTCTGACAATGAAGATGAATATGATTTTAATGAATTGAAACCAAAGTGTTGCTTAAGGGCACCTTGATTGTAAGAAAGAATGTAGTTTGAAAACCTTAGGAAAGACTGATATACAAATACCCAAAGGATCCATGATCTCAGCATGGGAACCTCTCAGTGTGGAAATGCCCTCCACGAATACAATTTGCAGTATTTCTATAGATAAGGCTCAAGGAATTACCTGAGGCATTTGGAGGTTAAATGGCTTGACCAATGCCCCAAAATGGCAGGATTTGAACCTCAGCTCATCCTGATACTAACCCAGCAGTGCATCCACTATGTCACACGGCATTTAAACAGACTGATACAACATGAAGAAACTGAACCAAGGATACATGAAACTGCTACTTGCAAACCTGACAGAGAAAATTTCAGAATGTGGAAACCAAAGGAGTTGGAATAACTTGGAACTTGGATAAAATCAAGATAAATGAGAGACAGAATTCCTGCTTAGGCTGAAGATTGGGCCAAATGGTCCTCCATGGCCTTTCCCACTTGGAGATCCTGTGTGTTTTCAATATTTTGGGGAAGCTATGACAAGTCACCTAAACATGAGGGGTATATTTATTTCACTCTAAATCCAAACTTGTTTTCATGCTTTGAAATCATAACCATTCTCATGTTGAGAGGACCTCATCTTCCATCTATCTTCTCTCACTTGTCCCTAGATTATTCTGGGGGAGAGCAGTAATGTCTTATTTTGCAGGCAAGGAAATTGCTCCCAGTTTACAAAGTGTGCAAATGACAAGAACTGGTGTCTTTCAAAGACCTCACAAAAGCACACACAAGAGTGGGCCGTCTTTCATTTAGCATGGAAAAAAATTTTTCAGAAATTATACTAAGTGCAGGGTTTTTTTTTAAGGCAATCATTAACAATGCTGCCCTTATGGGAGATGTAATTTGGCATAATTTGCCTAATTGGTCCAAATAATTTTCATTAAATTAGCCAGCTGTACAGAAAATAATTTCATCCCTAAGTGTGGATCACGTTTTTTTTAAATGGGTGTCTGGAAATTGCAAGCTTCAGAATGTAAACAGGAATGGTGGGGATGACTCTTCTCAGGTTTCCCTTAACATTTATGTGCATGCACACATGTATGGTTTCATTGTTATTCCCATGGAGAAACCACCACTGAGTCAGAAAAGGGACAAGTGACATGACTTTTTTTTTTTCAAGGTCTTAGAAAAAGCAATTTTGTTGGACTGGACCCGTGTGGGAACTCCAGGCAGAACTCCAGTGCAGATTCCCATCTGATCTGCAAACTCTAGTCTTAATCAGGGGCCCTGAGAGGGGAAGGGATCTGCTCAGGGTCACACAGCTAGGATGGGTCAGTAACAGGACTGGAACGCAGGTCTTCCTGACTGTGAGGTCAGACCTCTACCTATGACACCAGGTTGCCTCTCAAGCAAGGGGCTGGGATCCACTGAGAAGTGTGTTCCAAGGTGCCGGGGAAATTTCCATCCCTCCCCACATTCTGTGCTTTCTGGTTGAAATGTTTCGTCCTTACAGAACATGATATGGCATGGCATACGATTATTTTAACACTGGAACACAAAGGAAAGTGAAAAGCTTTTGGACCAGTGATACTGTCATGAGGAACTCTGCTGCTCCAATTCCAGGCTGCTGTCTCCCCTTTCTCTCCAGCTCCAGCAGCCCAGGGGGAGCCCCCCATGCCTCCCTCCTCTCCAAAGGCTGACACCAGCTCCTTCTCATGCTGGTTAACCTTCCCACAGGCATCTAGGGAGTGACTGATAAAACTCAGCAAATCCGTTTTCAGGAGGAAAGCCACATGCTTGGCATCGACATTCCCTTAATCCAAAGTGCTGCCGTCCCCAGGGTCCGCCTGCCAGGCTGCCCCAGCGTGAGTGAGTGCTCACGCCCTTGGCTCAATCCGGTGAGAAAGTTCAAATAGCACCTGCTGGTTGTCGATGACACGCAGGTGGTGCACATAGGATCTCAGCTCCTGGTGCTCTTTGGGAGACACTTCGCCTCCTTCGGAGAAAGTGGTGGGAGGAAGGAAAAGAACAACGATTAGTATCTGAAGAGTTCTAGAAACCTCTCTGGGTGACGCAAAAGCATCAATTATAAGCTCATCGATTTTAGAGATCAATCTAACCCTCTCATTTTACATATGAGGAAACTGAGGCAGATGAGAGGAAATAACTTACTCAGGGTCACACAGCCAGTAAGTATCTAAGGCAGGATTTGAACTCAGGTCTTCCTGCCTCCAAGCTCTGCACTCTCTCTCTTTGCTATGCGATTTGTTGCCAAGTGAGACCTCAGTCATCAGAAAGACTATCTCTAAATGGGGGACTGCTGACTCAGCTTGGAGAGGAATCTTTCCTTCCTTGGTTGTTTGGAGTCAACAGGCTGGGCAAAAACCGATGATGTCTAAGGGTGGGAGAGTGGAGATGAGCTGCAGTGCTATACAGAGGAAAGGACCCTGGACTCCAGTCTTGGAATCCCTTGGATCCTTTTCCATGATCATTTACATACATTCATATATACATACACATGTATACATATGTATGTACATACAGTTTATTTTTAAATAGCTACTTTGTGCAAGATTTTAAACACATACATTGTATATGTATACACATATGTGTACATGTGTGTGTATGTGCGTATGAAGACAAGAAGAGTTATATATGAATCAATAATGAACAAAGCCTCATTGGATCTTGTATTAGAAACCAGAACCTTAGAGATTGGTCCAGCCAATTAGTCCAGATAACAAACTGGGGTCAAAACAATAGAAGGGACTTAGCTAAAATCACAAGCTAGTGTATGCATGGATGATAATAATGGCGTGATGTGTCTATATGCATATATTTGTCATTATTGTTTACACATTTAGTCATGTCTTTGTGTCCCCATTTGAGGTTTTTTTGACAAAGATACTGGAGTAGATTGCCATTTCCTGCTCCAGCTCATTTTGCACATGAGGAAACTGAGACAAACAGGGTTATGTGACTTGCCAAGGGTCACACAGCTAAAGTGTCTGAGGCCAGATTTTAAATAAGGACCAGTGCTCTATCCATTGTGCCCCCTAGCTACCAATATACATATACCTTAACGTATATATAGATGTCATGCCATTATTACATATACAGTGATCATATATAATATAACCTAGAATATATTATATACAATTATATAGTTATTAATATATGTATATATGTACATACACATATTATCTAGATATGTAGCTATGGAAATGTCCATGGTGCTGTTCTAGCATCCTAGCTTTTTCTTAATACTGACAGTAAAGAAGATGGCACTTGGTGAGAGAGCAAGAAACTTGGGTCTGATGTTTGAATTTTGCCCTTCCAGAAAAGGAAAGCCAGTGAGCTGTCTGTGTGAGGTTTTCTGTCAGCTGGTACCTGGAAATGATTATTATTTTTTCTTAATGCTAGTCCCATTCCATTTCAGTAAAAACCCTCATTTAAAGAAAGGAATGATGTAAGGGTAATATTGGAGAAGAGACAATTTGGGGGTTGGAGTTCACAAATGACTTTTAATTCTTGCCTTTGTTGGAAACAAACTTCATGGAAACAGCAACAAAAAGAACTAATAAACAGGATGAAAATGATTCACAGTCCCTCTTGTTTTGATAATAACAAATAGTGAAATTACTGCTGAAATGAATCAATGTCTGGGTAGAGTTTGGAGATTTTCTCCATAGACTTGAAGAGAATATGATGCTAAAAAGAGAATTTCGTTATTATTTTCTAACCCTTGGAGACATCCAAGGCTGGTACGCTTCATTTATAAATGGGGGCTTCTGGCCAACGATGTATCATGTTTAATTTCCTTCTGCCTTTTTTTCTATAGTCCCCTTAGTCAGACTCAAATAGCCAAAGAGAAAAAACGATCCCTGTTGTTAAAGACTAAATAACTAAGCCTAATAGAAAAGAAGCCTGCCTATCATACTCTAATAAATATTCAGTAAATTTGCTTCACATCCACATGAATTTAGCTGGGGGCGGGGGAGCTGTTCCTTCGGGAATATTTGCATGAGCTGCTTCTAAAATGTCAATTTCAGGGTAGAACCAAGCGTTACCGTGGCGATTACATTCATGTAATCCAGGCCACTCGATCGTCTGATAAAACGCTGGTGAAAAACATGGAATTATAATGGCAATAATTACCACCAAACCAAATTTGATATTCTGAATGCTAATGTTAGCTCTTTGAGGGGGCTATTATTTTAGTTTGGTCTTTGAATCCCCAAGTACCTAGCACATTATCTGGCACAGAGTAGATGTTCCATTTGGAATACACACACACAATGCATATGTAAATGGTCACAGCAGGATTAGGGAAGGAATAGGTGTGAGACTATCCAAGCAGGGCTTCTTTAAGTGGGGTCTGTACCCACAGGTTTTTAAAAACTCTATATTTTGATGCCTGTATTTCAACATAATTGGCTTCCTTAGTAATGCTAGGTTATTTTTTTTTTTGTATTTTAAAGTCATGACCTTCAGAAAGTCCCCTAGGCTTCACCAGATGGCCAAAGGGGTCCAGGACACAAAAAAGGTGAAAAACCCCATGATCTAATAGAATCCTCATATTTTGTACATGAGGAAGCTGAGCTCTGGAGAATTTAAGTGATTTCCTCAAGGTATCATCCAGGCATTTTCTATTTCATCTCTTCATTTACTGAGGTGGCTTAGAAAGGGCAAGTGACTCACCCAGAGTCACACCGGTACAGAGGGGCAAGGCTGGAATTAGAAAGCAGTGATTCCACCTTCAGAGCAAGTGCCCTTTGCCCGTGATACTCTCACATCTCTTACTGAAAAAGATTTCAGTAAACCAACTGGGGGAGGGGCAAGGGAGAGGGGAAGGAATATCTGTGTTGTCTCTCTCTCTCTATCCACATTCACATACACAAACACTCATATTATGTACACATATACACATGTACACACATATGTATGTTTATGTCTCTCTATCTGTCTATCCATCTGTCTGTCTGTCTGTCTGTCTATCTATCTATCTATCTATCTATCTATCTATCTATCTATTCCAAAAGGACCCAGGTGACACTGCTATGAAGTATCTGAGTGGCATTCAATCTCAGGCTTTCCGACTTCCAAGCCCAGCACTCAGAATTCCATTATATCACCCTCTCTCTCAGCATTTCTAAGCTTAGCTTTGAAGGAAGAAAAGTACCTTAGAAGGCACACATAAGGAGGGAGAGTAGCCCAGAAAAATCTGCTACAATGAGAGAAGGCTCAACATTTTGCTTTTTTGTGGTTGTTTTCACTCACCTTCCTCATGGGAATCTGAGATTCTACACTAGAGTTACAACATGTGGTACCTTCTCTCAGAGCCCTTTGGTATTGCAATGGGTCCATAATCCCATCCATGGGGACACATATTCCAACAGCACCATCCACCCATTCTCCTCCTCAGCTTTTCCTAGTCATGGCTCTCTGTGAATGCTCTTTAAAGGGTCACCCCAGGATGCACTTAGCACAGGGCCTGGCACACAGGAATCACTTAATAAATGCTTGTTGATTGCCTGAGTGGTTGGCTGCTGGCCTGCCTCTCTCAGTGGGTACCACTACACTCCCAAGCCATCCATCTGTCACCCACATATTTGCTACTTGACAGCACCATCTCCTTTTCTCTTCATGCATGACTCCAAGGGAGCTCGTCTGCCCTTTGTTGCATGTAAGTTGTTACTAAAATGCTCACACACACCCCATCCCACATATCTTTCCAGTGTCCTTGCAGTCACTTGCAAATTGGATTCTGGGGAGATCACAACGTTCCTTGAATTTCACATAGCATTAGAAGAAAAACTGATGTTAAGAAAAACCCATGGGGTTTTAAGCTAGGCTGTAGTTGGGGATCATTCACTGGAAGTGCTGTCCAATGTCTCAAATGTGATCCAGCCCATTTGCTTTGCCTTCCTCAATTCCAGACCCAGTGAAATGGTTCTGCTCAGTGTGTGCCTTGCTATGTGTCCTGAAGGGCTGCCCATCCACAGGCATTCAAGCACAGGGGGCTACCAAAACACTTGCATCCCATAATCTGGGTCTGGACACACTTGCATTGATTAGAATAGACCAGCCAGGAAGAAGAAATGGACAGAAGGAAAAGGAGAAACTGACATGGGCTGTTGCCTCCCCCACCCCTTCTATCTCACATTGTCTGAACGGAACCATGTTCCACATCATCACCAGATCCACACGCCATGCCCAGCACACAGAACCCCGGCCAAAGATGCATAAGCTTCCAGGGAAGACTGGACTCACTCACCAAACTGGTTATTCCGGCAGTGTCTCAGGGACCGGACGGTATCTGCAATCATGTGCTGAGAAAACAAAGGAAAATTATATGAATGAAGGACCAGATACTCTACCTAATCCAGAAAGCATTGGCTACATGTCCAGCCCCGGCACCAGGGAGGAAGAGGCAGAACCAAACCAACCTCAAACACCCAGTCCCTGGCCTCAAGGAGCTAAAATTCTACTGGTGGGAGGGAGAGGGATACAGAGAGCAAGAAGGACCAAGGGGAGCTTGAGCCAAGCCTTGAGCCCCATCCCTCTGCCATGGGAACAATGTTCTGACTAGTTGATCACCTTCCCTCATTGTTAGAGAATCCTGGGATCTCAGCACTGAAAAGCATGGGAAGATATCTCCCTCTACCATCATCTAGCCGGTACCAAATTACCAGAAGAGCCTCCAATGCCACTTTCTTCACATTACCTTTCCTAGGGGACTCTAGTGTTCCCTATTGCCTTGTACAGCCAACGTTCCTTCCTAATTGACCAAAACTTTTCTGTTTTTTTCTCAAGTTTTTCTTTTCTTTTGGCTTCATCATCAATATACCAAGTACAGAGCTGTGGATCCAGCAGACTACCTGTTCAAAGGCCTTTCTGAAAAGGCAGGGGGATGGACAAAACCATGTTAGGTTTGTGCACATAGACCCAACAAGGAGTACTCAGAGAGAGTAGCCCCAGAAGATCACAGGAGACAAACTCTAGGAAAGGAATCAGGAATTGGAATACCAGTGACACCAATTAGTTGGCAAGCAAGACAAACTAGAGATCCAGATGCAGGAAGGCGAATTTAACCTCCAGAGCATCACTGAGACTTAATGCAATGAGATCCATAATTGTAATGGAGTTTGGAAATGACAGCTAATTCAAAAGAAGCAAAATGGGTAAAAAATGCATGGCCAGGGGAGCAAGAAGTATTTTATATTATGAAGATACAATCATGTGTAGAAATCGAGGAAACACAGGGGAAAATACATCATAAGGGAAGAAAGCATTTGGTTAAAGAGCAGGAACAAGACTGTAAACAGAGTGTGCTACAGACCACCTGGACAGAAAGGAGAAGTAGATGAACAGACACGACGTAGTAGTGACAGACAACTTTAATTACTCAGACATATATGCCCTGGGGCACTTTCTCTCTGACAAAGCAGAGTAGAGAATTGTTTCTTGACTTGCCTTACTGGCTATTTTATCCTTAAACAAAAAGGGGAAATCCTATTTTGGGATCTGATTCTCACTACTAAGGAAGAAAATTGGTTGATGGGAGTGGAGAAGACGACAGTTATTATTTTCATTGTTTTTTAATTATCCTATTTGTACAAGCAATTGCTTGTTTGTTATTCCAAAATCATGGAAGATCATATGGAAGGAGACACCAGCTGTAGCTTAGTCTGCTTCTAAAGGAAGCTAGATCTGACTCCTATCTGTAAGTATATTATTCAATTTCCTTCCTTCAACTGACTGGTTTTCCCATGCAAGGTTTCCTCTTTTCTTCAGCTATGGCGCCAGGCTGATGAATATCATAGACTACCCTATGGCATAGCACTGTCTGAGGTGCTGAAATCTGAATCCAGATTGATATCTTGAGATTTCCTCAAGGAGTAAGGTAGAGAAGGAGAAGATATGAGGAAAGATGATGCTTTGAATATTGGGGAATGAGAAAGAAATGGAAAAAAGAAAGCCTTGTTCTACCTTCATTTTCTAATAAAAAGAAATTTCAGTTAAGCTCTAGTTTTAGGGGTAAGAGATGCTAACACCAGTGTCAGTAGAACAGAATGAAGTAGTGGATCACTGGAGCAAATAGAAGACTAGCTGGCCAATCCTGAGACTTATGAGACATTTGAATTCAGGAGTCGGCTTATGTGATTCTGGCTGCCCCTCAAAATAATCTGCTAGGCAGCATTAGAAAGGAGCTGCACAGTTATGGGTGTATATGTTAACTTCAAGCTGGAGCAAAAAATCACAACTGGAAAGGAAGAGCTAATAAATTCTATTGTGAAGATCTTTTCTGTCTTTCTTTTGGGAAGGATGTTAGCTCAAGACCCTGTGGCCTGCTGAGACCTGCCATGGCCTTAAAATACTGTCTGAAGGTAGGTCTCTTTGAAGTTAAAGTCACACATAATTTTGTTAAATTCCTGCCAATTGTCCTTTACTCATAGCAGTAAAGACTAGAATAAATAGAGGATTATTTACTCCCAAAGAGCAAAGAGTTTGAATTAGTGAGAGAAATACTCACATAGCCCTCAATAAGGGATGGGCATTCAAAAAGTTTGTCTGTTTCCTGGGTCAGGGAATAATCATTTCATGAAGGGGAAAAAAGAGAAGAAGAAGAAAGAGGATTGAGAGGAAGAGGAAGATGAGGAAAAGGAGGAGAAGAGAAGAGGGTAAGGTAGAGAGAAGGATTTGGAAGGTCTTTACTTGTCCCATGGAGATTTATTAAGAGGAAAAATGTATCTTTTAAACTCATTGGGATACCTCTTTCTAAAACATTTTTATCTTTTGGAGACCTGCTCTAAACAAATCAACTCCTTTCTGAAATCTAAGGCAGGCACAACTATTGTAAAATGTTGAGCATTTGCTTTAGAATATGTAAGCTTCTGGGTAATAGCCTTCTTTCACCAGATAAGTTAAATTTATGATGGAGTTTTGAAAGTGTTCTCCCACACCCCTTAGAGTACACTAGGAGCCACATACACAGGCTGACACTCACTCATTTTAAAGACTTGAAGAATAAATTTGCCTTTTAAATGAACCCAGCATTGTATCACTCTCTGCAGCCTGGTTTTTATGATACCCTGTTGATTATACCTATGATTTAGTTGAGGCAAAGGCTGGGTTACTAATGCGAGGCCTAATTATCACATTATGCCACTAGGAAAATATATTTGTTTTATGACATGGTTTTCAGAGACTCTTTTTAATAAACAAACATGCAAATTAAAAATCAGAGACTGTTTGTGTACAAACATTGGGAGATATTCAGCCAAATGGAAAGAAAGCTGGGCATGACTTTGAATCCCAGCTCTGAGGCTTATTATGGGCAATCAGTCATCCACACAAAGCCTCAGTTTCCTCATTTGTAAAATGGGGACAATTACTAAGGGGCACTGAGGTGCATAAAGGGGTGGGTCTTGGAGTCAAGAAAACTGAGATTTAAGCCCCATCTCTGACATACATTATCTGTGTGACTATGGGCAAGCCTAACCCTCTCAGCCTCAGTTTCCTCATTTATAAGATGGAGATAATAATAATTAGGGACAGGCAGTGTAGTATATGGGATAGAGGGGCAGAAGGACCTGAGTCCTCTGACACATACTGACTGTGTGTCTGCGGGAAACCCTCTTAGACTATAAGTTACAGGTGAGTGACTGATTTACATCAGAGGATGGAGTTTCCATACTGGAAACTCTTCAAGGTTTGGACCAAAAAACACAAAACAAAACAAAAGCCCATACTAAGTATGCTATATTCTTTAGAGTGTTGTGAGGAAAGACTAATGAGAACCCAAAAACTCTTGACCAGGGATTCATAGCCGTGTGTGTGTGTGTGTGTGTGTGTGTGTGTGTATGTGTGTATGTGTGTATGTGTGTGTGTGTGTGTGTGTGTGTGTGTGGTAGATTCCTTTGGTCATCAAGGGAAGCCTATGGGCCCCTTCTCAGAATCATGTTTTTAAATAATTGCAAGATATACTAAATTTCAGTTAGAAGTCTTTGAAAATCAAGATGTTATATTTTTCTCACCTAAGTTCACAGACCCTGTGGGGGTCCATCATTAATAATCCCTGCTGTTTAGACATGAGAGTTGTGATGCATATGTTACCCTATAAGGCAAATGGCATAAAGGCATTTAATACCAAATTTCCCTTTTTACTCTCCAGAAAATAAAGAAGAGTTTCTGAGAGTCTTGGCCTTTTTCTAAAGAAAACGTGTCTTCAAGACTTTGTTCCTGAGAAAATCCTCAGAATTCCCATTACTAAGCCCAGATTTGCCCAGGTTCCCAGCACTCCCAAGTGTCTGAGGCAGGGTTTGAACCCACAGATTCCTGATTCCAGGACCAGTGTCCTATGCATTCCACCATGTTGGCTCTTATCTATCACACTGTCTGGAGGCCTGGCCCCTCCTTGACACAGTGAGTGCCTCACTGATGACAGTTTGGGAATTTGGAGAATGCATTCACTAATTTGCTTTTAAGGAACTAAGGATGAACCTTAATAATTAGTCTGGAAGATGAATCTTAAAATACATCCCAAGAGATGTGCTGATAGGTCTGGGTGCTAAAGTTCTAAGTTATAGCTCTGGCGTCTTCCACATAGTAGCTGCTTAATAAATGTGGAATGAATGAAAAACAGATGGATAAAAGAAGCTCCCCAGCCTTCATTGACAAAGAAGCAGAAGAGTAAGGGAGGTCATTTCCTCCCTTCTTCCAGGTCCTGCCTTAAGAGTTGTGAAGAGGGTGATCATTCTCCCCAGAAGGTGACATGAGCTCCCTTGTGGGGAACTATAGAAATGCAGGTAGTTGAGTTGTTAGGGGCTTTTGGGGAAAGGTGGGGAAGGAATGTTTAGAAAGCAGTGAAACTGTATATTTTCCATCCCACCCACCCCCAAGGATTTACCATTGTGTTTCTCGTTTAATAATACCAAAGCTAACCCACATCGATTCCATCTTTGTGAATCAAAAGCCACCCTAAGGTTATTGGGCTCTCATAGCTAGATCTGCTGTGGAATGTGTTTTGAACTGAATGACACTTATGGGAGGGCCAGAAAGTCTGGGGCCCAGGTCCTGCGAGTCACCAGGCACTGAATGAAAAGCAATCACACTGAGTCCAGGAGCCTAGAAAGGAAAAACAGGAAGTGGATGCTGGCCCCCAAAGTGGGAAGAACTTTTGATTCTGTTTTTTGGATTTACGTACCAGCTTTTCAAAATTGACGAGGTTATCCAAGAAAGTTTTATTTCCTTCATGGATGAATGTCACATCTGAAATTCAAAAGAAAATTACATATATATGAGATAAGAAGGGAGAAAATATTAGGACTCTTGGCATAAGAAAATACTTGTTAGAAATGCTCAACATTTAAGGAACATTGTATCTAGCCCGGTAATTAAGGTAATGCTATATTTCAATTCAACAAGGATTCATTAAATGTCCATCAGGTGGCGCCATAGTGCACAAAATGGTGGGCTAGAAGTCGGGAAGACCTGAATTCAAATCCATCCTCAGACACGTGTTAGCTGTGTGACCCTGGGCAAGTCACTTAACCTCTGTTTGCCTTAATTCACTGGAGAGAGGAAATGCTTTTTTTTCTTTGCTAAGAAAATCCCATGGACAATATTGGTGTGCTACGTTTCAAGGGTCCTGAAGAGGGGGACACAACTGCATAACAACACTATGCCCTGGGGATACAAAGGTTAAAAACAAAATAATGCCTGCCCTGGAGAAGCTTCCATTCTGCTGTGTGGAGGTGGGGGGAGAGGAGGCAGCACCTGCAAAGATGAGTGAGGGAGTGAAAGCATTAGGAACTGGGAATTATCAGCCTATTTGTCATATATGGGGCAGCTAGGGACCTGGAGTCAAGAAGACCTAAGATCAAATCTGGCCTCAGACACTTACTAGCTGTAACCCTAGGGCAGCTAACTGACTCTGGGCAAGTCACTTAAGCGCCTTACGCCTCAGTTTCCTCATCTGTAAAATGGAGGTAATAATAGTACCTACCTCAAAGGGTTGTTGGGGGACTAAATGAGATAATTATAAAGTGCTTAGCATAGTGTCTGGCACATAGTAGGTGCTATACAAATGTTAGCTATCTTCATCATCATTATGATTATTATAGATCTGGTGACATCCAAACTGAGCTTTGAAAAAAGCTAGAAATTATCAGAGACAGAATGTAGAAGGGAGGGCATTCCAGGAATGGGGTGCAGCCTGCCCCTCTTAGGTATGGAGACTGATAGGGCATGTGTGAGAAACAGCCAGAAAGCCAGTAGAGTTCAGGAAGGGGTATAAAGTACAATAAGACTGGAATATAGAATAGTAAATATATCATTTGGGCTGCAAAGTAGAAGACATATTGTGTTAAAGAATTAGATGTGTCAATAGCCCTGGGAGTCCAAGCTGGAAGGGACCTCGGAGAGCTTCTGCTCCCAGATACAGCTGAACACCAATTCCCTCCGCAGCACAGCCAATCTTTACTCGAAGGCCACTAGGAAGGGGAAGCTCCTCTCCTCCATCCTGCTTTGAAAGGGCTCTACCTGGCCTCTCATAACTTCTACTCTTTCTCTCTGGAGCCAAAATGACAAAGCCAAATCCTTTTATCTGATACCCTTCAAATATTTAAAGATGGCTCTCCTGTTCTGCTCCCCACTTCCCACTCTCAGCCTTTTCTTCTCTGGGCTAAATGCCCCACTTCCTGTGCCTCATCTTCATATGGTAGTAGCTCCGAGATCTTTATGATCCTACTGGTACTTCTCTAGGAAGTCTCTTGTTTTATTAGTATGAAATGTGGTACCTGGAACTGTACCAAACTCTGTATGTACCTGACTAAGGCAGAAGACAGCTAGACTGTCACCTTCTTCTTCCTAGAATGGATGCCTCTCAAAGCTGCCAAAGGTCTCATGAGCTTTCTTGGCCACCATTTCACTCTGTTGATTCATTTAGCTTTTGGTCCACCAAGGCTCCCAGATTTTTTTTTCAGATAAACTAGTTTAATAATTTTTCCTTATTTTGTATTAGTTAGTTTCTCACACCTAAGCCTAAGACTTCAGAGTTCTCTCCCTTAAATATTATCCTATTAGATTCAGTTTAATAATCTACCTGTCAAGATCTTTTTGGATCATCTGTCTTCTATGGGGTTAGCTGCCCCCATCCTGCTTTGCTTGGATTATCTGCAAAGCTTTTATCCAAATATCTGCCTCTTCCAAAAAAATGTCAAAGATTACAGCACAGATCCTTGTGGCACTCTACTGGAGACCTTCCAAAATAACACTGAACCATCAAGGAATACTCTTGAGTGAAGGTGGTCAGCCTCTTTAGTATCCACCTAACCCTAACAGTAAAAACCCATCTCACCAGTATAAGTGCCATGCCATGTACACTTCTTATGGACATTTAATGGTTGGACTTTATCTAGATGTCATATGCTTCTGAGTTTTGGCTTGCAAAGCACTTTACACACGTCATCTCATGTGATCCTCGTAGCAACCCTGGGATATAGGGGCTGTTATTATGATCACTTTACAGATGAGGAAACTGAGGTTCAGAGAGGTTGTGGCTTGCCCAGGAGTCATGTTGTTAGTAAGTATAAAAGACAGATTTGAACCCAAGTCTCCCCTGATTGGCCCAGATCATTATTTCTACTAACTTTATCTTATAAGAACTGAACTACGAAATTTCTAGTCGAAACAAGGGAGCAGACTCACTCTTCCATACAGAAATGAAATTGAATCTCTTAAAATATGCTGGGACCGTGTTAGCACTTATTTTCTTTGATGAAAATGGGGCAGCCCCTGAGCTGAGACAAGGCATTCTGTTCTACCCTTGGCAAGGACTAAAGGTCCACCTCTCTCTCCCAGTGAATGCAGAGCACCACGCACACAAATGAGGTTTGCACACATGGTGTTTGAATAAAGGCATCTCTTGCGGGATTGCCTGTCAGATATATACTCTCTACTCATTACATTCTGCTGAACTCACCAGTGCTAGCTCCTACCATGGATGAAAAACATTGCAACAAAGTATCATTTACAGAAGCATTTGTATCGCCTCATTGTCTTGGGTGGCATTCTATAGACAAAGAGAATTCTCTGTGAATAACCTGTTTCCTTTCATTGCGGTTTGTTGCCTTGAGTAGGCAGTACTCCCTTAGGATCAGGGAATGACAGAAGTGAGGGGGGACCTTAGATATAGTCTGGTCTAATACCCATTCTTACAGGTGAGAAAACAGAGGTCCAGAAAGGTTAAATCACTTCTGTTAAGTATGTGATAGAACCAGGGTGCAAACCCAATTCTTGACTCCAGATATGACCCTCTGTCTTCATCTACACAACGGTTTCCATCTGCCCCAACTCCCTTTTCTACAATGGTTCTTCCACCCCAGCTTTCAGAGACTTTGAGACCTCCCTGTGATCCACAGACTTGACTTATCACAAAATATATCTTTGTGTGTCAAAGGGAATGCCATGTTCTAGCATTAAAAATACTAGTCTTTGTTAAAGAGAATATTAGAATTAAAATTCTTCCTGCATGCACTGTTACCCCCCCCCTTGTAGGTAGAACAATGAACAAGAAAATCAGTAATATGAAATTTGACTAGGAAGGTAAGTGAGAGTCATATTATTGAGAGCTTTAAATGCCAGACAAGAATTTTTAAAAATTTACTAATTTAAAAAAAGATTAGTAAACTCTAAAAATTTTTGACTAGAAGGGAATGATATGAGCAGGTGACTATTTCAGAAATATTAGTTTGGCAGGTGTTCAGAGAATGAATTGGAGAAGATGTAAGGTGCCGGGACAGCAAAGGGGAGACCATTGGAATGGTCGAGACCATGCGAGTGGAGAGCAGAGTTTGTATAGGACAGCTATCACCAGGGTTGGAAGCAAGGACCTAAGGAATGAGAGGTGAGGAAGGGTAAATGTAGAAATAGTGGCCTTTGGAAGAGGGATGGATTTGGGGCATCTCTGTGTGTGGGGCATGGATAATGAATTCTTTTTTGGACATTTTAAGTTTGAGATGCCTATGAGACATCATGAATTCAAGAGATAATTCACAATAATTGAAATAATGTAAGGTAGCATTAAAGCTGGATGGCTCAGTGAGTAGAGTGCTCGGCTTAAAGTCAGAAAGATTTGAGTTCAAATTTGGCCCCAGACACTTACTAGCTAGGTGACCCTGGACAAGTCACTGAACTCTGTTTTTCTCAGTTTCCTCATCTGTCAAATGAGCTGGAGAAGAAACAAGGAAACCATTCCAGTATCTTTGCCAAGAAGAACTCGTGGACAGTATTGGTGTCCACAGGATCACAAGGAGCCATACATGACTGAATGCACAATAAACACAGTGCAGTGGTTAGTGACAGGTCCACTTGGGTCCAAATGTTTTGGGAACTACTCTACATCCCAGGTAACTTTCTAAAACTGTAAAGTGCTGGAAAATTGTTGATCTATATTGGAAGAGGAAGTTTGCTCACCAGGGAACTATGGAGACTGATGAAATCTTAGGTGGAGACAATAACAAGCTGTTTACTGAAGTATTGAATGGTGACTGAATGCTGTCACTCAAAAGAGTCATTCCAATAAGCCCAAGTAATCCAATTCCATCAAACCAGTGAGCACACTTTCCTAATTAAAAACGTTCCTGAGGAACTAGGCACCAATTACAAATTAAAGATGATAAATTTTGAGAAACACGAACCCAGAAACAGAGAGAAGAGAGCAGAGAGATTAGAGAGAAGAGGGAGAAGAGAGAAATGGGGGAGGGAGGAAGAATCCTACCTAACTCACTAGAAAAAAAATGTTTTCAACTTTGATTGAAAGATTTAATTTCAGTCCATACTTGTTTTAACTGAACGATGTCCCTCCAGGCATGAGAAATTCTGTGTCACGTTTCATGCTAACCTGCTGTCCTTCTCTAAATTATTTTTGATGCCAGTAGTAGCAGCCTTCAAATGGGGGTAGGAGCATTGGGACTGAAGATTTGCGCCTGCCCAGGTTTGTTGTCAAATTGACAGAAACAAATCAAGATAAAGGAACAATAATGCAAAATGCTGATTTCCAACTAGAGAAGGCGTCTAATTAAAAACCAAATAGAACATTTACTCTCTGCTCATTCCTTGAAGATGAAGGCAGATATTTGAGGGGGGAAAATTAGAAATCTGCTTTGCTGCCAACGACAAAGCATAGATAAACCCAGTGGAGCAGAAAATTGCATCCGTGCTCAGATAGAAGGGTGACACACCAAATTTTATTAAGTATTGGGAGGGGGGGGTGGAAATCCAACCAGCTTAGTTTTTCAAAGGGTACACATGTGCAGTGGGGAGCTGGGCTTCATTTGAGTTGAGTTTAAAAAGAGGCTGTCAAGGGCTTTCTTCTAACTTTAAAAATTATTTATTGCTTCCAATAAAACCTTTCAGACTCAAATCTGTTTCATTCCCAGATGTGTCCCCACTCCTTCTCTGTACCACCCCCCCACCTCCCACCACTTGTCCATATGGAAACTCAGTGACTGCTGGGCTGCCTAGGGTTCCTGCCTTTGGGTTAGTAAATAAAAATCATAACCCTGGATGATGGGGGCTTAAAATAAAATACTTGGAGAATCAAATGAACTTTAGCAAAATGAGATTTGAGGTTGAACAGCTCAGATGCTGTCTCTTTATGGGCTCCATTTCAGATCAACAAAACTTTTTTTTTTTTTTTTACTTTGAACACACTGGGATCTGCTTGGTTAAATGGCCTTGCTGCCCTATACCCATTTCATACAGCTTAGCCTTCTGTATGTGATGAAGGTCATAAATCAGTGTTTGTAGGAGTCTGTCAGCTGCTACTACTAGGGCCCCCTGAGCTCTCCTTAGGTTCAGGGAGGGAAGGAAGTCTCTGTCGCCAGCAAGGTAGGAATCAGATCAACCCATGGTATCCCATTAGGTGAGCTAACGCAGGCCACAAACATCTGTGACATAATGCATCCAGGGCAAAGGAGGGGATTCTGCTGGGAAATTTCAGGAGAGAATAGGGCTGCTATGTCAGTTAGTTCTTGAAGGAAGAAAAGAATGTTACTGGGCAAAGAATGGTGGGATAGGGAATGAACAGTCTATTTTAATTATGGCAATGGTGATATGAACAAAGGTATGGAGGCAGGAAAGGACAGAAAAGAGGATATGTGGGGCCCAAAGAACAGAGAAGTGAGCTAGAACCAGATTGGGGAAAGCCTTGAATGCTAGGTAAGGAGTTTAAACTTTGATCAGCCTGTAATGGGACCCACTGAAAGTGTCCGACCAGAGGGGCACCATGACCAGAAGGCAGATGGGTCATAAGCAGAGTGAAGAAAGAATGGGAGATGGGAAATAGTGGAGCCAGGGGGAGGAGGCAGAAGGCTACTTCAACAGACCCAGAGAGGGAGAATGTGAACAAGAGGTAGCAGGGATGTGGAAGACAGCTTGAGGAAACTGTGCCAAGGCCAGAGTCATAGGATCTGCCAGCTTATTAGAGGTGGGGAGTGAGGGAGTGCTTCCTTAGCACCCACTCACTTCTCATCTCCCTGCAACCTGGGTATGACCTTATCATTCCACTGGAACTGCTCTCCCCAAAGTTGCCGTTATCTCCACTTTACAGATGAGGAAACTGAGGTTTAAAGAGGTCAAGTGATTTGCCTGTCTGTAGTCATGCAAGTTGGTATTCAGCTCTTTCCTCACTCCAAATCCAGCCCTTATGTGTGCCTTTTAGTCTGGAAGGGTTGCATTGGACATTGAAAGTAATTTGTTCAGGGTCACTCTGACAGTAGATGTCCAAGCCCAGACTCAGATCCTCCCAGTTCCAAGCTGGTCCCCTCTCTGCCAGGCTGCAGAGCTACTGAAATGACTGAATGACCCCCATGAGTACCAGGGAAGATTTACCTTTAAGCAGGAGTGGCATGAAGGGGATTTTGGGAGGCTTCATCTTTTTGAATGCATCTCTGTAGGCTTTATGATTCAGGGAAGGATCCTGAAGAACCATTGAAGAAACAGAGAGAAGACAAAGGAGTTGCAAACATTTAGTCTGACAACAGGACGGTGGTTTACCAGTGAAGAGCTCACTTTCTCAGGATGGAGAAGGTGGTGAATTTTATAAAGAGAATCAGTGGACCAAATAGTGAACAAAACCCAAACTGCTGCTTCTTGGGAATGAGAAATGACTGTGGAAGGTCTCATCAACTGACCTCATGTGCAGAGCTGAAGCCAGAAATTCCTGGGGCAGGTTGGAGGGGAATGGGTGAGTGGGGAGGCTCATCACTGTTGGGTGAGTGGGTGCAGGAGAGGAATGCGCAGCCTCTGGATAAGACCACCGAGGCTTCTGCTCCAGAGGCAGGCTTGGCAGAGATGGAAGTGTTCCCAAAATGTGGACACCATCACTGCCACCCTGAGGGCAGTGAGTTCACAGAGAGAAAGAAGCAGCCATGGGATAGGGTTGTTGGGACCCTTGACATTTCCCACCCTAAGGAAAACCATCAGGCCCTCCCCTCCCTAGCTGGGTCTCTGCCTACATGGATTCTATCCTGTTTCCTTTTTTCAGCATAATTTTCCTGCTGTTGTTACATCTTCGAAGAAAAATCCACCTCAATGATCCATAGAGACTTCAGAGAAATAATAGAGCCCCATGGATATTTTCTAAAAATACTCTCTAAATAACACTGTAATACTCCTCAAATAATTCTAAAAATGGGAGAGAGCTGCGGGCAAAGTATCTGTTTGTTTTCCCCTTTCCTTCTGTTTCACATTTCAAGGGAGCTTTGGGGGATGACTTCAAATATTGCTTCTGAAAACCATCCCCCAAAGTTGAATCCCAGACCTTTCCATAGAAAATGGATGTATTCCATCTCTGACACCACCTCCCCTCAAACCATAAGCTGCCTCTAAAACAATGACTCCTGGAGCATTTTATATCATGGAGGGGCAAGGAAATGGCCCAAATGCAGGAAGAATCTCGACATTGAGAGGATGCGACTACTTACCGTTAAACTCTCCAACTCGGAGAAAAGCTTCTTAAACTTCCCAGGGATTTTCTGGAACAAAACAAAGCAGAGGGCAAAGGGCAAATAAGTCAAGGGGTGAAAAGGATGGTTTTTGTCAAGTGTTATTCCTATGTGTTAAGTTTCTGAACGTAAAAACTCTTGGTGAACTGTGTCCTGGTTGGGTCTCATCACTTCTTTCTCGTCATGTTCTTAGCATGATAGCCCTGACAAATATCATTGAGTATCACAGAGTATAATGGTCACTCATTCAGAAATCTAACTACCCTCATTAGACATTCTACACAACAATGATTTTTTAATGAAAACTATCCCCTAACTTTGATGTATTCTCTGTTTTCAATGGTCATGTTGAGCTCAAAATAATAATGTAGGCTGACATCTTCTAGATAAATGGCCTAATTTGCTTTCAAGGCAGTGAGTGAAAGTGTTAAAAAATTATGTTCTCTGGCCTACTTGGTCCAATGAAGCCTAGGGCAGGTCTCTGAGTTTGAATATACAGGCACTTCAACAGGTGGCCCAGAAGGTCACCAAGTTGAAAGAAAAGTTCTAACTAGCCCACAAGAGAGATCTGGGGGCATCCTGTGGAACATTCTATTGTGTGGCTTTGGCAGGTACACAAATGAGCAAGCCCTCCTGGGTGGAGCATGAGGCTACACTACCTTATATCAATACTCAGAGGAGACATGATTTTGTACATGTGGGGTTGCCTGGACCTTCACAGTCTCAGATCACAAACTATGACCAAGCATATTGTTTTGGAGAGTTGCTACATCTGAAAAATTTGTCTCCTGTGGCCAGCCTGGAACCGAGCTAGGCTGATCCCTAGGATGGCAATATATAGGTCATTACCCAGTTGTTAATCAAAATCTTTCTTATTCAACTAGCATTTATTAGGTGTCTACTATGAATCAGGAGCCAGGGATAGATGCAAAGATAGCTTTAAAATTCCAAGTGCTTTCTAGCTGTGTGAGCACTAGAATGCCTCTGGTATATGCCTACTTGTGACTCAACACTGATGGTGTTAGTGGAGATAGGAGAGCACCTCAAGTGTCATCTCATGGAAAAGAGATGAGGCGGGTCTGTTTGGCGCTGGGGGCAGAGCCAGGAACAATGGGCTGAAGTTTCCATGAGGCTAAAGCTCAGTGTCAAGGAAAAATTTGCAAATAAGTAAAGCTGTGCAAGGGTGGAAGAGGCTGCCTCAGGAGGGGCTGAGCTCCCCAGCCTTGTAGGCCTCCAAGCCAAGGTTGGATGGTCACTTGTTGGATATACTATAGAAAGAGTTTCTTTTCGTTTGTATAGGACCACCATCTGTTTCACCTGTCAAAGTCTATGATCCTGTGATAACCTTCAGTTCTTTCCTTTTCCATCTGCCAAATAATACCCCTTGGAAATAGGTAAGGAAATGATACCAGTATTTTCATATTTCAATACGTCAAGCTTCTACAATTTCACACCAACCATCTATGGCTTAGTAGGCAGCCTTAGAGAGTTACCTGTAGCTCATAACTTGCCCAGAGTCACACAGATAACAAGTGTCAAAGGAGGAATCTGAATACAGGTCTTCCTGAGGCCAAATTCAGCTCCCACTCTATGATCCTGCTTCTGTGCAGCTGTAAGTATCTCATCAGTGCATCCCTCCTCATCTCTCAGAGAATTTCTTTGGCTTTTTTCTTTTCTCGGGGGAAGCTCAGAGTGGCCAGGATTATTTGATTCACCTGTCAGACAGTCACTAGACTCTGGAGGTGGATGGTATAGGGAAGGAAATGAGAGCCAGTCTTGAAATCAGGAAGACATGGGTTCGAGTCCTTCTCTGGCACATATTGACAGTCCTTGAGCAAACTCCATAACTTCTCACTAATGTTTCATCAACTATCTGGGTTGTAGAACAAGTGCTGGCTAACCTGCATCAGTAAAGGGAGTTTCCTTCTCCTGGAGGTACCACAGGTCTAGTCCCTACCCTCTATCCTCTGAGGGCGAACTTGAAGACACCAGAATTATTTGAACACAAGATTTTTCTAGACATCTCATTGCTTCCTAGTTGATATCTGTCCATTAGTTCTGGTCCTTGGGGATCACTAATTGGTGTAATTAGGTCATAGTTAAAGCTGCTGCATTTGTCATTCATTAGAACAGAAACAGCCAGAACCTAAATATTAAATCCCAGCAGAATGGACCCTACCTAATGCTCCTCATTCTTCAATTTCCCTTCTTTCCTGAACAGTCTCCAAATTGCTATATTCTCTGCAATAATTAGAAATCTTTCCCCATTTTAATACAGCTCCTCAGAACTCAATATATTTACTGAGATTTTTAATAATAGAATATACCCACTTTTAAAAAGTGTTTCAATCCAATCCTTCCAAAGGCAGTTTTTTCACATAAGCCCTTCTCACTCTGGTTAAAGCCGCCCCCCCTCAATGGTTCTCTGATCTCAGCTGCTTACCTCCCAGGTCTGAGATAGCCGGCTGACTGATGCAGTGTTGAGACCCATTACGATGGCAAAAAAAGAATTCAGGTTTCTTTGGGCTTTGCAGCTGTTGGAATAAAAGGAAGCTGATGTCATTTGGAGGTCAATGTCCATTCTTTGGATAATCTCAGAAGAGAAAGGTGAAAAGGATTTCCTTGGCCCCTGAGGTCAAGCGTGGACAGCTGAGGGATCCTCCCCATGGTGTCCACTCCTGACCACTGCAGTGGAAGCCTAGGGATCATTTCAAATACTCCCACAAAGCTTTCTCATTCACATTCACATTCCTAATAAAAATAGCAAATGGTTGCTACCATTAATGTTCATAACTTTAAAGGTTTGTAAAGCGCTTTCTTGCTCCATCTCCATTAGGTAAAGCTTAATAGACATGCTAGCATTCCCCTTTGACCCTGACCATGGTCATACGGCCAACAAGCATTTGAATTATTAGAAGAATATTTCCCAATATTTCACCAGATAATCTTCCTTAGAAATCTGGAGCCTTCTAAGCACCCTCAGGCCAATTTACATTATCCCCCTTCCCCTCGCCCTTTCCTTAGAAACGTGACAGAAGGCATCGTGCTTTTCATCTGCCTTTATCACTTGTCCTGCAAACTCTACTTAGAACACTCACCCCAGCTGTTTGTTCTCATTCTAAGTATTCATGAATCAACCCCTTGTTTTCATTTTTTTCCAGTAAAGGTGTCATCACTCCATATAGCTCATCAGCAACTTCTATTCCCTTTCAAACCTATGTTCCATTTGTCTCCATCAAAATAGCTCCAGGGTACAGCTATAATAATATGAATATTTATAATGGACAGCTATGGAAATACTCTTCATAAAGCTATGCTTCTAATTCAAACTCTTAAAGGAGACATATTAATTTATTTCAACAAACCTTCTTTGGGGACCTGCTCTGTGCTGGATAACATAGGAGAAGGAAATCATCCCTTGCCCCCACAGGGCTTGTAATCTAGAATGTTTAAGGCATAGAAGTCAACAATTGTGGTACAAAACAATACGTGACAAGTGGATTAGAAAGAGGTACAAACCAAGTGCTATCTGAGTTCCAAAAGCAGGGGGCAGATCAGGGAAGACTTCATGGAAGAGGCAGTCTTCAAAGATGGATGGGATAGACGAACAGCTATTTTAAGTTTAAGGAATGGACTGAACTAAGGCACAGAGATAGGAAAGTATAAGGCATATGAAGGGGATGGTGAATAGTTAAATGTGACTGAAGGAGAGATTAGAGAGGAGAAAGGGCATGAAAAAAAGCTTGAAACTAACTAGGGAACTGAATGGCAGGCTGAGTGGGTCGAATGTTACCACATAGGTGACAGAGAATTATTGAAGGACTTTCAGCAGAGAACTGGCATGATCAGATCTAGGTCTGGACATGATTAATCCATTAGCAATAGAAAGAATGGGTAGGATGAGGAAAGAGGGAGGAGATTAGGGCAGAGGGTTGAGAGGGTGGCAAAGCTGCAAGGGCCGCTGGCTTAAAGCACATATTTAGATGAAGAAGGGCAGGACAAAGGACATCCCATGGTGGAGAGAGTGACTCGAGAATATCACTGGCATGAGACTATGACTGGGAAGACTGCCAGGTGGCGACTGGGAATAACTCACCCCCATCCGCCATCTTCTGAATGATTCCTGCTAATCAGATGCTAAATATTCTCTCATTCATTTACCGCTGTAGATGTTGTCAGGGCTCTTTACATCTGACACCCTGGGGGCAAAGTCCCAGTACCCATGCCATTAGTAATATCTCATCATGGGATTTCTCCAAGGGAGCCTGAGTCCACTGTTCCTGAACTGAGTAACCAACTAAGTGGCTCACCTACCACTGCCTTTTCTCTGGAGTATTTCCTGTACCCTAACACCCTTTCTTTCTCTCTCTTCCATACTTAGCCCCATCCCCAGGATAATAACTCATAAGTTAATGTCCCCAGGTGCTTTCTATTAGCTCTAACTTGATGTGTTTCCTCTACTTCTTGAATCATAGATTAACAGCAGCCACAGCATTTATAACGGTATTTTGAGATTCACAAAGTGCTTAACAAATATTATCTCATTTGATCTTTACAACAGCCCTGGGAGGTGGGTGTTATTAATTACCTCCATTTTACCGATGAGGAAATTGAGGCAAACTGTGGTGAAATGACTTGCTCAGCCAGGGTCGCATAGCTAAGAGTGTCTGTGGCCACATCTGAACTCAGGTCTTCCTGACTCCTGGTCCAGACAGTGATCCACTGCAACACTGAGCTACCCCTGATTTCACCTGGAAGGAACCACTAAGTATTATTGGACAGATCCGAAAAATCTGTGCCAGAGATACAAAGTGATCCACCCGGTAACTTACGTATGTAAGTAATAGGGACGTGATTCAAACAGGTCCTTGGACTCCAAATCCATCACCATTCCCTAACGTCCCAATGCTGTTCATCCAGGGGCTTTCACTTTCACATTCCCTTTTCTCCTCCTTCCTTCTACGATTTTTCCAATGAAATATTAGAGTTCTGGCTTTTGGTTATATCATATTTTTAAGTATTCAGAGATGTTACTTAGAAAATATTCAGTTGCTTGGTAGTTCTCCCTTTATCTTTCCCCAGAAAGCATATGGAATCATCCTGTACTTTAAACGGACTGAATATGCTAAATTCTTTTTTTTTAAAAAGCAAAGTAAATTTATAATGTTATAAGAACATCCCCAAGAGTTTCACAGAATGAGAAAGCAATTGGACGCATGGTCTACGTCTTGATTTGGCAACTTTGGCACCCTAACCTAGGACCTGAGTCCTCCAAGGTGCTTAGAGACTGTCTGCTGATCAACTGCTCCGTCTGCATGGTGCAGACAGCGCCCACAGTCTTCACAAGGTCAGGGACCCTTCCCAGTTCTAACAATGACATGTCAGCTCTCATCCACAGCGCCCTCTGTTGATTACCTCCAATTCAACCTGTCTATATCTTATTTTTACAGAGCTGTTCATGCATTGTTCCTTCCCTTAGAACATAAAACTTTTTGAAGGCAGGAATTATTTTTGCCTTTTTTTGATCCCCAGCATCCAGCACATAGTAGGCATTTAATGAGTGCCTGTTGACTAAATTTCCCTTGAGTACACTTTAAAATTCAAGCAGTTAATCTTCAGACTTGGTTATAGATAAAGCTATCTTCAATGACCTCCTTGGATATTTGAATGAGGTTGCTTCACCACCAATCCTCCCAAAGAGGGAGAACCACGCAAGACCGAAGTTGCCTTTCCAAAGAGAAACAATCCCACAAGCCAGAGTAAAAAACTGACACTTCAGGCCCTACTCAAGTACCACCAATTCCACATGTACTGATCCTCTCATAACCTTTGTAGAGTGCTGAAAAGTTGGAGAAATGATCTCTCATCTGATCCTCAGCACAACCCTGTGAGGTAGGTGCTACTTTTTATAGGTGAAGAAACTGAGGCTTAGCTAGGTTGAGGGACTTCTTTCCCAGGGTGACAGAGCTAGTAAATGGGCAAGGCAAGATTTGAACCTGGGTCTTCCTGACTCCGACTCCAATACCCTATCCACCTCACCACACAGCTTCTCCCTCTAGTTCCAGGGAAGGATAATAATAATGAAAGTCTGAAAGACTGTGGTGACTGTAAAATCCAGCTGAACCACTTGCCCTTCACTGGAGGCTGCTGCACAGCAAATTCCCCACTGGAGCAGCCAGACTGAGGAAACTAAGTCACCTTATCCCACAGAGCTGGGGAGGGAAAGGCTGGGGAGAATGTGGGGCTAAGGGCTCATTTGCTATGAACAGGAATATGCAAATAAGATGTCAATGAGCAAGGAGAATAAGTTTCTTTGTGTAAATGACTAATTTCCCTTGGTTATTCCAACTGGAATAATAATAAGGAAATTAAGGCTACATTTCTATTTGCATTCCGAGGGATGGAGTCTCTCTCAATAGCGCAAAAGGAAGGGGCCAGATGGAGAAGAGATACTCCAGTGTCACTGCCCTCAAGGAAGGGATATACATACCCTGGGATTTGAGCTACACGGCCGTGAGATTGACTGGCCGTTTCTACTAATAACCTCATCCCTTGACAAATTTCAGCAGATTATTCAAGCAAAAGGGCTAAGAAAAGCAGGGATGTCTCAGGCCACATTTTGTGTTGATGGCATTAGCCGTCACAGATGGAGGCAGGAACAATAATATCTACTTAAGAAAAAGTCTCATGTTGGTAAAAGATTTCCAGTAGAGACACTTTGGGCAGGATGAAGGGACCTGGGAGCCCAGGGGAGCAGAGAGCCTGCAAAGATAAGCTCCATTTCCCCAGGCAGTGGCTGCAGCTGCACTCTCCTGACTGGCTTTGTAAACTGCCAGGGTTCAAAATCTAAAAACATCAGCATAAGGGCTGGAAGGGGGCTGAATGAGGGCTAGCCCCAAACCTTTTCTTGCATTGTGTAGGGAAGGCTGCTTGAGAGGCCCCCATATAAGGGGGGGATGAAAGGCACAGCCTTCCCCATGGTCACTGAATCATGGTGGGGGTTGATCTAAGGGCTAGAGGAGGTACAGGAGGAGGAGGAGAGCATCATAAATGCTTATCAGATGTCGTCCCATTGGATCCTCATAACCACCATATGGGATAAGTCCCCTAAACCCTATGGGTTTCTCTAGTCCTAATCTAAACATTTATTGCAACATGTAAATGTTTCAAATTTTTCAAAAAAGGTAAGTCCAAATACAACCAAGACTAGCACAGTACCTGATTCCTAGAAGATACTTAATGAATGTCTTTTGATTGACTGGCCAATCTGCATTATTGGAGACAGCACCCACACTCTCCACAAGGTCAAGGATCCTTTACAATTCTATAGTGAGGTCAGTGTGGCATAGTGGAAAGAAAGCACTAGACAAAAAATGGGGTTCAAACCGCAGCTTTGCCACTTCCTGACTGCGGACCTTCTACAACTCTCTCCTGGCTTCAGTTTCCCTATATTAACATGAGGGGTTTCTAAGTGCTCTTCATACTCTAGACATAGGGATCCTGGGGTCCATTCCAAAGCCTCACCCCCTGCCCTGGTATCCCCTGTCTATGCTGTGCCCCCAGGGCTCATACTTACTGAGCAGCGATTTTGATGAATTTTTTCACCAGTTGAACTCGCTTACAGAGATGGCTGCAAAGTAGGATCTCCGTGGCCACCCACAGCTGAACTTCATTGCATCTTTGGAGCAGGAGACTGAGGTTCACTGTGTTCTCGTTACTGCCTTGTCGGCTGAATGTGAAGTAAATCAGTTCTTGCTGTAGAGACAGAAGAGGCTTTTAAAGGCTGACTTTCTTTTCTTTTTAGAGGGGGATTCATTGCTACAACATTTGAAGGTCTTGGCATTGGTCCCAAAGTGCCTTCCTCAACCACAAGGTCACAGAATCAAAGGTCTAGAACTGGGAGGGTCCTTAGAAAATGCAGAGGTAGAAACAGAGGTGTTCACAGAGGAGGAAGAAATGGCCCTCCCTGAGAATGAACAAAGGGATGACTCCTGAGAAGAACAGAGAGGGAGTGATGGAAAACTGATGATGATACTTGATTGGAAACTTCAAAAAGCACGATACAAATGTGAGCTCACATCATGTCCCTTCTTACATTCTCCATTTCAGGCAAACTGACTGTTTACCCTACACAGTGTCCCTTCTGCTGCCTTCTTGACTTGGCCCAAGCATCCCCTGCTTCTGGTATGCTTTCTGTACTCATGAAAGTCTCTTAGCATCCTGTCTTCCTTCAAAGTACAGTTGAGGGGCCATCTTGTACACCTTTCCTCCCTCTCTCTCCAAATGTATCGGACACAGCTTGCTTCCCTCTAGTGTAATGTAAGCATCTAGAGGGCAGAAGTCTATTCTTTTGCTTCATCTATGTATGTCCAGTGCCTTGAATAGAGCCAGACATAGAGTAGATACTTGATGAATATTTGTTGAATGATATTAAGAATGTTTCAGATAAGGACTGGACCAGATGACACCAAAGGTTCCTTCCAGGTCTTCTAGGATTCTATACTGCTTTCCTTTTTAATTCCATTCAACAAATACTTATTCTCTACCTACTACACAATGGGCATCTTGGCGATGCTTCCCAGGAGCCACACTGAAGTAGGGGCTCTGAAAGATTTCCCCCACCATCCATCCTTTTCCTCAGTGCTTACCTCATGAATCGAATTGAAGAGGCTCCAATCAAAGTTCATTAATTCCATGGCCAGGTCCCATGTGTTCATTCCCAAGATCCTCAGCGACCTTTGCTGGGATTCCTCACTCTCAACCAGTGGGCTCTAAATTGATGGGCAGAAACAAAGGGATCTTGAGCAACTCCCAAACGTTTCTTGCTAAATTAGTTACCCTATGGAGGCCCTGACAATAATCTTCTATGAGTGCACTTAATTTTTCTTTCCGTCTGTTCTCCTTCTATGAGTTACAACCTATTTGGGAAACAGGCTCAGAAACCAGAGTCTGCGATCAATGACTTCTGATTGAATTAGCCCCTCTCTCACACACAATATAAAATCTGATTATAGGTCCCTGCCCCTGGAGTAAGATAATAAAAGCAAAATTCCTGAAATGGCTCTCATTCCTTATCTGCATGAGTATGTGAGTCATTGAGGAGAGTGGAAAAATCAACAAAAGGAATGTCATGGTCCATGTCCATGAAGATGGACATGGATTGCATATGGATTATGCTTCATGTTCTTTACCTTCCATGAACAAGGAAAACTGTACAAAAATGCCAATGGACTGAGACAGGTGAAGCACAAGGAGATCAAAACTGCACAGAAAATGAGCAATAAAATTAATTTCATGTATTTGAGATGTTTTCAGGGGATCATTAGACATAGAGTTGGATCTGTTTTCTCTAGATGACAGAGAAATAACTTCTCCCTTCTCTGTGTTGTCCTCCTCCCAAATGTGAGCTCTATGATAGCTGCACCACTCTGAAATTCGAAATAGAAAATTAATTGGAGATCATCTGACTATCCTGTCCTGGTTGTGAATACTTTAGTGGTCCTTTTCCAAAGTTTTTTAGTATCAATGAATCATGATACTACTTCTCCCAAGAAGGACCTTCATCCCTGGGCTTTCCCCGTTATTAATCAATCAGTCAACATTTAGTAAAGTGCCTACTATATGCCAGGCTCTGTGCTAAGTGTTAAACAATTGTTGACAATTTGGTTTTTTTTACATGGGGACAAGACACAGCAGTGTCAGTTTCTCCCAGGCATCGATTCATTCTTTATATTTGAATCCATAGAGCCTAGTGCCTTGCCTGGTATACACAAGTCATCTAATACATGCTCTCTGAAGGAAGAAACTCTTGTTAAACTAGAAACTGTATAATTCTTATTTTTGAAAGCTCTTTGGCATAAAATGGTTATTAGTAGAAACAGAAACTGTCCAAAGTAGAACTTTTCTTACACATTTTTAAAGCATCCTCAGCTTTTAGGCATTTCTTACAAAGTGTCTTCTATGTGCTAGGCTTTGGGGAGGCAAATCGTCCCACATTCTATTGAGGGAAATGTAATGAGCAGACAAACATAGGAAAATTGGAGGAGCAAGAGAGCGTAGACAGCTTGGGGGATTCTGAAAGACTGCTGCTTCTCACAGCTCAACACGATTTCCCTGAAGAACTGGCTGGCTCTCTAGCAGCTGCATACTATCTCCTCTATGGAGTTTTCCAGCGGGACAAGAGCTGGTGGGTCCTCTGAATCCACAGCGCTGCTCATCATCATCATTCTTCCTCCACCACATGCAGTTATGAAATAGCTGGAGTGTGTCCCTGACCTTTTACAATCCTTTCCATCTCCTTTCCTTGACGTTTTATGTTGCCAGGGTTCCCTGATAAGATTCCCTCCCTTAGACACATGGCCTCCTCTGAGCTTTTCCTGCCTTCAAAGTTTGTCTGCTTCAGAACCCTACTCCCTGTTTTCCAAAAGGATGAACTAATTTGTGTTAGTGACATCATACATGCATTCTGGAAGCAAAGTATCTAAATCCAAAGGAAATCCTGGGCAGCAGAGGCAGGTATAGATAGAGTATTGCCTTGACAGTCAGATAACTCATCTGTAAGATAGGCATTACAACATGACTCATTTCACAAATCCTTATCACCCTGGGCTGGGGTACCTATTTCCAAGGTTATAGGGAGGCTCAAACAGGATAATGTACATAAAATACACACTTTAGAGTGCCAAGTCAAAGTCAGCTTTCACTTTGCTGATGGAAGCGTCAGTTTCAAACCCATGGACCAATCAGAAAATTTCTAATTGAAGCATCAACCTGAAAGATAAATTAAACTGAATCTAAATCTGAAACCTGGAAAATGTTAGAAGTGGAAGAGCCTTCAGAGATGATCTAGCTCAACCCTTTCCTTTTAGAGATGAGGAAACTGAGGCCCAGAGAAGGAAAATTATTTGGCTGAAATCCTGTGGCTAAATCCTGCAGCCAACCTTCCAATCCCAGGAGGCCCACAGGATGATCTGCTCACAGGAAGCCCAGGAGTGGTCAAGGGAGAATCTTCGCAAGAAATGAAAACAAAGGCCCAAGCCTGGCTTTCTTCAGCCTTCTATCCCTAATGTCAGAAGTACCTTCATTAGATTCCTCTTTCAACAGAGGATGGGGCTGCAAATCCTCTCTCCATGGCTGCTTTCAGAAATTCTAACTGTGTAAATGAGTTAGATTACATTAAAGACCCAGGTTCTCCTTTGCCCTGAAGTCTGCCCAAGGTGCCTTTCTGAGTCAGACTCCTCCAAACTCACCAGATAGTAGGGCTAGAATTCAGGTCCTGGGGAAGCAATCAACCTAAGTACTGGGCATCCTTCATACAGGGAGACTACAGTGAGCAGGGTGTAACTAAGTGAAGAGGGCAGGGCGTTGGCACACCTGCTGCGTTTGGAACTGGAAGACCCAGGCTGGAATCCAGGCTCAGCTATTAATTCCCCTTTGGGGAATAACCTTTGACAAATCTGGTCTACTTTTGGGCCTCAGACTCCCCATCTGTAAAATGGAGTAGGTGGCCTCAGTGGCCTCCTTCAGACTTCTGTCTGTGCCCCTGTTCTGATCCAATCACACCTCCTTTCAAGATGGGAACCTGAATGGTTAGCTAGGAAATAAGCTTCTAGACTTACTTGAGCATTTTTTCTGATTTCTATTGTCTGATATTTACAAGGCTTCCTTCATTTGGGACTTTGAATTATTAGCACCCAGCATGTGCTAGTGCCTTAATAGGTGTTTGCGGACTGAAACTTGGTCATATCAGAGCCATGGGTGGTTTAATTTTTTTTTTTTTTGGCTTTATACTTGAAAGCACATTTGGAAGGAAACCTCCTTCCTTCCTTCCTTCCTTCCCTCCTTCCTTCCTTCCTTCCCTCCTTCCTTCCCTCCTTCCTTCCCTCCTTCCTTCCTTCCTTCCTTCCCTCCTTCCTTCACTCCTTCCTTCCTTCCTTCCTTCCTTCCTTCCCTCCTTCCTTCCCTCCTTCCCTCCTTCCTTCCCTCCTTCCTTCCCTCCTTCCTTCCTTCCTTCCTTCCTTCCTTCCCTCCTTCCTTCCCTCCCTCCTTCCTTCCCTCCTTCCTTCCCTCCTTCCTTCCCTCCTTCCTTCCCTCCTTCCTTCCTTCCTTCCCTCCTTCCTTCCCTCCTTCCTTCCTTCCCTCCTTCCTTCCCTCCTTCCTTCCTTCCTTCCTTCCTTCCCTCCTTCCTTCCCTCCTTCCTTCTTTCCTTCCTTCCTTCCTTCCCTCCTTCCTTCCCTCCCTCCTTCCTTCCTTCCTTCCCTCCTTCCTTCCTTCCTTTCTTCCTTCCTTCCTTCCTTCCTTCCTTCCTTCCTTCCTTCCTTCCTTCCCTCCTTCCTTCCCTCCTTCCTTCCTTCCTTCCTTCCTTCTTTCCATCCTGTCTTTCTTTTCTATTTGACAAAAAGACTAACGATTCTTACCAAAGTCTCTGACAGATCCTTCCGGTAGACATAGATCCGACTTGATAGCTCGAGTGATTTTGAGATGGCTAAGTCATTTGGTTGAAGTTCATGCTTTTCTTTAAGAAAATAAAAAGAATCAGGATTGTGAGAAGAACACTGGCAGAGATAATGCATAAATAGAGGCTTCTCACAGAAAAATGCCCTTAAAAATAAATATGTCTTGAACTGGAAATCTGGTATGACAATCATGCTACAACACTGCTGCATTCCATTCAATTCAACAAACATTAAAGCTCAGAGAAGTCCAAGTCAGTAAGGCCTAAGGCACAGGAACCTGGCCTTGGAGTTGAGAACATCTAGGTTTGAGTCCTGTCATACAGTAAGTGCTTAATGAATGCTTGTTAGTGATTGCTTCTAATGCATGAATGACCATGTGTGTGACCGTGGGGAGGCAACCTAACCTTCTTAGTGCCCTAGAAAACTCACTGACTACAAATGACAAATAGGTACATTGGTGGAGGGAGTTTGCATACCAGGAGATTCCCACACCAAAGAAGTCCACAAGTTGGGACTGCCAGCCCTCATCACCAGTGCCCTCCTGTCTACAAACAAACCACCCAAATGGACAAAGCTCTGTGCATTTCCCTTCTAAGAAGACCCCAGGTTTCTATATTCATTTCTGGGGGTCTGCTCAGCACCTTTCCTACCAAAGGGTTTGTGACCGCTATTCTCCACGCTGAGGGGTACAGAGACTCCCTTCCCCCACCCCTGCAACTACATACAAGTTCATGATCGTGTTTTAGGTGACTAGGGGAACTGATTGTCTGACCCTTAGAGAAGTCAGAGGCTACTCTAATGGGCCCGGATTCCAGATAAGAGATTCATGAGAGAGAGAGATTTCACATCAAAAAATGGGGAGTAAAAGCCAGGGAAAGGAGTCAGGAGGAGGGGAAATCAGGGGAATTTCTGAAAACTGTTCTATTGTTCCTACAGGGAAAGTAGGGTTTTGTACACTAATACCTATATTTATACTAGAAATTTTATTTTAAGCAGCAAAAATAGTTATTCAAACAGTATGTAAGTGGTTAAAAGAAAAGTGAGGACCTAAATTCAAATTTTGCCTCAGATACTTACTAATTCACTTAACCTCTGTCTGCCTTATTTTCCTAATCTGTAAAATGAGAATAATTTTGTTGTGAAGGTTGTGGAGATCAAATGAGACAATAACTGTCGAATGCTTAGCATACTACCTGACATATAATAAATGCTCTATTTATATGCGCTATGCATTCATAGGTGAGGACCTGCTCTGCTAAAATCCACTCAGGTTGGAGACTAAGGCTGTGGACCTTTCCCCTCCTCTTCCTTCACCTCCCCTTCTCTGTTTCTCTCAATCTCTGTGATCCTGTCTCAGTCTCTTATCATTTCAAACCAGTTGCTTGTCTTGGGGCTTTAGGAGGTGTTTACTTTTGTGTGTTTAAATTTTCACTTTGTTTCTTAAGTCGGCAAATGTGGCTCAATTATTAATCCACAGAATTACTAAACTGGTGCTCGAATGTGGCCTTGAGGGAGAGGATGGAAAAGACCTAGGAGGGGAGGAAAAACTTAAAACTGATATACATCTTTCAGGATTTCTGGCTGGGGGCTCAGAGTCCAAGGAGAAAATTATGGGTTTATTTTAACAACTTCCCAGGCCAGAAAGTATACATTCAAACGGTTTCTCTGAATGGAGGAAGATAAGGACCTGGCATTGAGACAGGCATGCACCATTACACACCAACTAGTTTAAAAGGAACCCCTTCCCCAGAAGGGAGGGGGCCAAGGGAGTGGCTAGAGAGAGAGTCATGCCCCAAGGGAGGACTCAGCCCACACAAAGGGCTGAGACAGTAAAAGTGACTGACTCCTTTGTCTGCTTCTGTACCAGTCACTCTTACAAGAGAGAGAGGGCAAGGGAGAGAGAGGAAGGAGACAGAACAGCGGAGAAGAGGAAGAGAAATGGAGAGGGGAGAAGGCAGGGTGAAGGAGAAAGGTAAAAAGAGAAGAGAGGAAAGTAGAATGGGGGCAAAGAGTGAAAGAAAAGGGAATGAGGAAAGGAGAGAAGAAAAAGGGAGAAAAAAGCATTGAGGAAGGAAAAGAAAGAGAAGAGAAAGGAAAGAGAAGGTAAATAAGAGAAAAAAGAAAAAAGAGAGAGGGAGGTGTAGAAAGGGAGAAGGTGAAGGGGATGAAAATACAGGGAAGGAAGAAAGGGTAAGAAGACAGAAAATAAAAGGAAGGGAGTGAAAGGGACAGAGAGGAGGGCAGGGATGAGAAAATGCAGCTCTCCATTCTGGTGACACCCCCACTGCCCTAAAGGGAATTAAGATGATGCACTTAAAATCAAGGTCACATTAAATACTGAATTTGTGTATTAAAACACATTACTTATAGGAGGCACGCTATATGAAAAATAGACTTTTTTAATGGGAAGCACCACTAATAGATTTTAAATTACTATACCTCTCACAATGTGTGGGATGCTTCTAGGAATGGTCCATAATGTGTCTATGCATATTAGAAATCTATAAACCGCTGATGAATCTAATCTAATGGAGGATGAAAGTGGCATTTCACAGCATCATATAGATATTAGACAATAAAGGAGCCACTTATTAATTGCTAGATTCACAGAGGCCTCTTTGCTGATGGAGAGGCTGCCTCCCAATGCTCTGAGCACCTCAGTGGTGGGCCTCTCAGGAGACTTTCCAGAAAGAGTGAATCCAAGCAAATGGGGCTGCCATGATCACCTTTTCTAACAAGACCTGTTCCCTTGATGGGTAAAGAATGACTTCACATTTAAATTTGTCATCTAATTTTGCTAGGCACTTAAAATGAAATTAACACGTGTCTGGTTGGAGAGATACACTTGCCTATATGACAAATGTGTCTGAAATCTATTATAAAAATGGAAACAATACAGCCACTCAGATCCCAGCTACCATTTTTAAAGGGGACGGGGAGAAAACTGAGACTTATGGGAGGTGGAGAGAGGAAGCCAATTGAGTAGCAGGAATTTCAACTGACCTCAGCTGGGGCAAGATTAGATGCCTTCATTTGCATATGCAATTTGATTGGTTTGTATCCTCCACTCATTTGCCTCTAAGCAGTGAAACAATAGAAACTCACTAAGCTGTCTGAGAATTCTTTAAAGCTCCCACCCATTGAGGGGCCTTCTCCCCCCAGAGGGACAATGGACGAACGGTAATGCCATCTATGGGATGTCTTTTCCCCCCCATCCCTCTTCAATAACCTCACAGACACGGTCAGTTTTTGCATCTCCCAGAGTTAAAGCACCTCCTTTGTGCTCTCCTGGAGTAATGAGCTAGCAAAGAGGGTGGCGAGCTAAACAGCAGGCCAGAGACCCTGGGCTGGAGCAGGCATGGGGGAAAACGGAGGGGCCCGGGCGGGTCACCAAGATCAACAGTATCAGCTTGTAATCTGGCAGATTTTATTCAAGAAAGACAATGAGCCATTCTGTGGGGTTCCATAAATACCCACAGAAGAAAGGACCAGGATCGCATCTGAACTCACATTGTCCAGCCGAGGCAACGTGGTCCAGTGATTCTTACTACCTGGGTCGGCCATATTTTCTCTTCATTTCATAAAAGAGTTCCTAACCATTGAGTGGCGGGTGGAGGCCTGCCTCTCTCTCTCTGTCTCTGTCTCTCTCTCTCTCTCTTTCCCCTCCCCCTCTCTCCTTCCCTCCCCTTTCTCTCCATTTCTCTTTCTCTCTCCCCTTTTCTCTCTCCCTCCCTCCCTCCCTTCTTCAAGCAACATCACCCTTCAGCAGTTTCCTAGATTAATTTAAATATGAAAATACAGGTGCTTATCTATGGTTTAAAATCTGAAGAGCTTTGTACTCTACTTCCAAACCTTGGAGCGCCTTCCCTAGGTATTCCATTCTTGGGGAGAAAATTCAGCATCCAGCAGGACCAAAGAAGTGGCTGTTGTCATGGAAACAAGAGGAGGAAGCAGCCTTCCATTGTTCCCGTGGTCATCCAGCTGGGGACCCAGAGGGGACCAGACCTACACTTGCTCGACAGAATGTCCCCCACCTTCTTTTTGAAGGAGTGACAGCAGGAGATTGGGGTTGAAGCATAGGAAGAGATTTACCCCCTGAGAAGGTGACAGCCACCAGGGCCAGGTCATCCTGAGCGTGCTGGAGCTTTCCGGCCACTATCTTGAGGATCTCTTGAGCAGTGCTGGAGACCCCGGCCTTGACGCTGATGTAGGAGTGCTCTGTTATGTACACATGGCAGAAGACTGTAAACAGGAGAGGGTGAGAGTGAGTGGGAGACAAGCATACACCAGGCAAACGTTTCCAAAAACCATGGCCCTGAGTGGCACCATATCTCCAATATACAAATATCATATATAATAAGATATAAATATATATTTAGATATAAAATATAAATACTATAAAAGAGCTAATATGTGTGTGTGTGTGTACATAACAATATATTTGAAGTGTGTGTAGTCAGTCAACAAGTGTATTAAGTGCCTACTATGTGTGGGAACTCTGGGCTAAGTGCTCCGAGTCTAACAGAGAAGACAACATTCAAACAAGCTGTAGACTTGGACAGGGCCCCAAAGGGGAGGCACTTCCCCCATAAGGGGGTTGGGAGAGGCTTCTCTAGAGGGTGGGATTTTAGCAGGAAACTGAAGGAAGCCAGAAGGTGGAGATGAGGAGGGAGAGTATTCCAGGCATGGGGGACTGCCAGGGAAAACACTTGGAGTTGGAAGATGGAGAGTTGGGAAGGCCAGCGTCCCTGGATCCAAAAGTGTGTGTCAGGGATGGAAGTGTAAAAGGATGAAAGGTAGGAGGGGGCTAGGGGATGAAGGGCTTTGAATGCCAAACCACAGATTGTATATTTGATCCTGGAAGCCACAGGAATTTAGGGAGGGGGGAGTTGACATGGGAGGTGCAGGAAGTCATCTACAGAGACTTACAGATTTTGGTTTATTTGGGGAGGATGGAGATGTGTTAGAATCTATGAACCAGGCCATGTGTGACTTGTGGCCAACATCCACGTACAGACTGAAGTGTCTTCACACAGAGAAAGCAATGACTTTTCATAGGAGAGTGAGAGGCTGGCCCTGGGCATTGCTATCTAGTCATGTGACCACATTCAAATCATTTAATTCCCTCAGTATTCTCATCAATAAAATGGGCATCATAATGTCTGTAGCACTGCCTCATCAGGTCAGCTTGAGATTCTTGTAAAGGGCTTTGTACACTTCAAAGGGATAGCTTGAAAATGTCAATTAGCACCATCTGCCCCTTAGGGAATGCAATTACTACTGTGGTATAATGAATCATAAGAGTGAGAAGCATAGTGGGTTAGAGGGTTGGCCTTGGCATCCTGAAGAAGAGGCTTCTCCTCTGCCACACAACATACACATACGCTAGCAGTGTGACCCTAACCCTAACCCCAAGTCAAGGGTCACTCAAACTCTCCGGACCCTGGACAGCTCCAAGATTCCAAGCTGGAGAGAAAGTGCTGACCTGACTGTTGTTTATTCACTCTGAATTTCTCTGATGACGAGACGAAATCCCCATTAGCTAGGCAAGACCATGAGGGTGATAATGCCAATGCATTAGAGACTCAATATGGGAAGGGACTTTAGAGTCACCCTATCCCAACTGTCTTGTTTTACAGCTGAGGAAATTGAGGCCTGGAAAGTTAGCTGTGGGACAGAGATATGAAAGCCAGGGAATGGGATAATGATCTGAACTATGACTTCATTGTCGTAGGGAACTCCCAGGTGTGAAAACTCACTCCACCAAAGCAGTTTCGAAACTTCTCTTAGCTGCCTGGTGCAGAGATGTTAGGAGTCAGACTATAAGACTTAAACCCTGCTAGGCAGCTCCCTCTCCCCTGCACCACACTGCCTGCCATACACACGATACAGGGAAATAAAACACTGGGTGTCTAGAAGGCTGATAACTTAACCTTCTAGTCAGTCAGATTTAAAGGCCTAGTCTAGAAATTCTTTTCCTTTTCCAATCCTTTCATTCCTGAAAAATCACAGTGACACAGTCAGTAGACTCCTGGAAGCCTGGCAATCCTACTCCAAGGGTTAATGAAGCCCTTGGTATTTGTGGCTGCCAGCTCCCCTCACTGGGCCCACTCCCCTGACTGGGCTGGCCTGGCCCTCCTTCTCAACCCACACAATCCCTTGTCAGGCCCCTTGGTAAGGAAGGTGATTGGAATCTATAAATTCCCTTCCAGGCTTAGCCAGGACAGTAGCACTTTAGATCCCCACATGGCCTCCTTTCTAAACATCTACCTTAAAAACCAGCAGCTTCCCCCACACAGATGCAAGTCCAGTGATCTGTCTGGAAACTGGCTGAGCCATAGATCATCTGAGGCAAGGTCCCATCTGCCTGTCCTGGGGCCTGGGCTGCTTAATGTTCCCATCAATGATTGGGAAAAAGATAGCTCTAGAGCAAATTTGCAGCTGACCTAAGGAGGGGGAAGGGCAGGCTGACATCCTGGGGCTAGGGGCAGGGCTAGAATGGTCAGAACATCAGGCCAGCTGCAGCCAGAGGAAAGTCTCTAGGGGAGAGTCTTCTACCTGCTGCTCCACCAGGAAATGAGGGAGGAGGGTCCAGGCAGCTGCTCACCTAGTCAGTATAAGGACCAGGCCTTGTGAAGGGACCACAAGCTAACAGTGGCCCTCAGTGTGGCACAGGGCAGCACAAAGTCAACTGTAGTTTGCATTGGGAGGCATTGGGAGCCAGGCCTGTGGAGGGAAGATGCTCCCTGGCCTCTGCTTTTGCCAAGGGCCTGACAACAGGTGTTAGGAGAGATAGTGAGAAGAGGAGGCTTAGATAAGCGTAGAGAGGGTGGGAGTGAGAGGAGGTGAGATGAGGAGAGGACAGACAGAGATGGAAGAGGGATGGGAGAAAAAGGAGGGAGAAAGGAGAGACAAGGGGGAGGGGAGAGAGAAGGGAAGGGAAGAGAGGAGGGAGAGGGGAGAGGAGGGAGGGGTCTCTGCTTAGCCCCAGAGGCAGAAGAAGGAATGGGAAAAGCTTCCTGATGCTTAGAGCTAGCCCAGGTGACATGGGCTGCCTCACAAGGACGTGAGCTCCCTCTCACAGGAGACCACTAGAAACTAAAGATTTGATGGACGTGTGCTGGGGATGCTGTCCTGCTCTGGTATGGCCACTCTAGTCCAGAAGGACCCAGGATGGCCTCTGGTCTTTCCCAGGCAGAATGTGGTCCTCCCTTCTTCAAAGAACCAAGAAGCAAAAAAGAGAAAGTATGATCCTCTGAATGTCCAAGTCCCCCACCCAAAGGACCTTGGAGAGAAAAGCCCAGCTCCCTGGGGAGGGGCTCCGATGCTGGCACTTGGGTCCTGGGCCAGACAGCAGTGACAGCCTCTGGTTCCTGGGCCTGGTCAGTCTCATCACTCATATAGCACCATTAGACAAGTGTCTGTCTGCTTGCTTGTCAGGGGATTTGCTGGGGCTGATGCTCCAATGGAAAAGGGCCATAATCTCCCCCTTGAAAATGGAGTTTTCCAGCAAGCCCACAAATCAATGCATACAAGATATGTTTACACCCCATTAACGAGGCTAGTGAGTACAAGCGTTGAGGGGCCAGGAAATGCCAGACCCCTCTAAACATCCAACCTGAAAACGATCTCACCGGAGTGTAAGCCACGAGGGCCAGGGCTGGGTCCTTGCAAGTGTCAGACGGGCAGAGGGATGTGGTCAGTGGGTGATGCGTGAGCAGCGGGCAGCAGGACATGATTCAGTTTGGAAGGAAGGTCAGGAGGAGTCAGGAGGAGTTTTGCCAAGGCTGCTGTATTCTTATTCTAGCTATGATTATCAACATCAGCGATTGGCCGGCGATGCAGAGCCATCAGACGCTTCAGAGGAAGAGTGCCCCTCCCTTCCCGGGGACAGCAGCTTCTTCTCTGGAACTAAGGGTCTGCCCAGGATCCCCTAGCCAGGACACGTCTGTCAGAGGCTAAGGCTGGGCCCAGGGCATTCTGGCAGAGCGAGGCTGGGTTCAGTTCTCCCCCCAGTCTCCCTTGGCTCTGGTTATTTCTCAATAGCAGGAAAGCAACTGCTTTCAGGTTTTAATTATAGGAAGTAAAGTAAATCAATGAAATTTTTAAAAATGATGTGCACCTTAGGACCCCTAAAGGCATAGTTTCTTTCCTGCCTCTGTCCCCTGTGGGTGAGGCACGACTTCATTTGGAAGAAAGGGACACGCTTATCATTTACAAATAATGCCCAGGAAGTAAGGCGCCCTGGGCCCTGCCTCCGCCTACCCTTCCTGGGTCCTCTCAGAATTACCCTAACTCTAGGATTTTCTTGCCCGGGTTCCTCCACAGCTCGGGGGCTTGGAGGGTCCTGTTTCCTCTGGGGCTCCTCTCAGGTACCCCCTTCAGGGATGAAGCCCTCCCAGATGCCAGGGCGAACAACCCTGGAATCATCTGGTATTTATTTTTAGCATCTTGTGTATATATTCACACATGTATGCCTCTTTTCTGATGGAATATAAGCTCCTTGAAGGCAGGAACGATTTCCTTTCTGTCTTTGTAATCCCCAGGTCTGCCACATTGCCTGGTACCTAACAAGGGCTTGTCCCTGGACTGATGGACTCTGACATTAGGGTTAGAGCATCTAAAACAGATGGAGCTCTGGGTCTAGAATCAGGCAGTCCTGAGTTCAAATCCAGCCCTAAACACTTACTAGTTGCAGAACCCTGGACAAGTCACTCAACCTTGTTCGCCTCAGTTTCCTCATCTGTAAAATGGGGATATTAACAATACTTCCCTCCCAGGGTTGTTGTGAGGATCAAAGGAGATTATAATTCTAAAAGACCTAATTAGTTCAATGCCTGGAGTACAGCAAGTGCTATGTGGAAGCTAGCTATTTCATAATGTCCCCTGGTCTTTTTTCTTAGTTGGGCAGAAGTGGTGCCTCAGATGTGAACTCCTTGTGGGATGGAGGGCTTCTCTTCTGTCTTTGTATCACTGTCACCTGGCACAGTGTCTGGCACACAGTAAGTGCTTAATTAATGCTTGTCGACTGCTTGATAATAGTGGAAAGAACGCTGGCATGGGGTTCGAGTCCTGGATGACAATTCCTATTTATATTACCCTGGGAATGTCACTTAATCTCTCTGAGCCTCAGTTTCCCAATCTGTCAAATGGGGAAACACACTCACACACACATGCATACATTCATGTGTATATTATATATCTATGTGTATTCTGTGTATCTACGTGTATGTCCTTGCCTCCTAAAACAAAAGCACCTTGTCAACTCTAAAGGGCTTTGAGAACATGATTGCTATACTTCCTATGGCTGGAGGTGGACTTTGGACTTGGGAAGGTCTTGTTGGGTCTTAGAGAACTGAAGTTTTCTAGAGAGAGGGAAACAAACTCAAACTTTCCCAGAAGTCCTTGCTTCCCTCTAGCCCATGGAGGAGATAAATGTCTAAATGAAGAAGCTGATTGAGGCTGGAGTTGAAACTGTAGCCTTCACCATCAGCATTGAAAGTGCTCATCTAGGTCACTTCCCATCCCCTTCTCCCACCCCCACCCCCACCGCCATCCGGTCCTCCCACGCCACCCTTACTCACTTTCCTCTGTTTCACCCACAGTTCCTCGGTGCTGGAGCCAATTCTCCTTAAGACTAAATTGGTGGAAAAGGGCTTTATTCTGTAGGAGAGGAGGAAAGGACAATGAAAGAGTGTCTCTGGTCCTTTGGAAAACCACAGCTTGTTCCAAGAAGAACGAGGGCCAAGTCTTTTCTTTTCTATAGGAAATCCACCCTTCTAATCTCAGAGAAGGGAGTTGCCTCAAGGAACACAAACAGAGTGGAAGAGTCTGAGCCAGGAAGTTGGTTGGGGCTGGCCAAGCACTGGGGGGCTCTGGCTTCATCTCTGGGCAGTGGAGGGCAGATCTCTGGGACTGGCAGTCTCCAACCTGCTCTAGAAAGATCCTGAGGGTCTCTCTACCTCAGCCCCAGCCCAAAGGCTCCACCAGCAACCGGGACACGATGATCTTTCAATCCCCACATTTCCAAGAAGGTAACTGGGTTTCTTTCATCATCATGGGATCCTAGCTCTGAGACTGCAGAGAACCTCAGAGTTCCCTCTGGGCAGTTACGTTGTGCAGTGGACAGCGCATGGGACTTGGGATCAGGAAGACCTGAGGACAAATCCTGTCTCAGACATCTACTGGCTGCATGACCCCGGGCAAGTCATCTAACCCACCTCAGCCTCAGTTTCCCCTTCTGTCACTTGGGGATGATAATTACAGTATCCGCATCATAGAGTTATTATAAAACAAAATGAGCTAATATAAATGTGTGACGCTTTGCAAACTTTAGATGCTAGTTATTATTTCCATGATTGCTATTATCTGATCCCATTTTGCAGATGACGAAATTGAGTCAGGAGGAGAAGTGACTTGCCCAAGCATTAGGGGTGGCATTGGAACCTAGATCCTCTTGTTCCAGAGGCAGGGCACCTTCTCCTCTATCACTTCAGCTCCCCTATCCTCCAGCTTCAGTTTGGGTTTAGGACTGAGCTGTTGAGGAGGGATCTTCTTCTGCCCTGCTCCCATCTAGACAGGGATATATCCCAGCTGGCAGCCATTTCCCTGTATTGGTGGAAACTCTCCTTACTCAAAACTGGCCAAAATGGAGCCCACCAACATTTTTCTGCACCCAGTGATTCCTTTCTAACCTTGAATTAAGCTGCTCTCTTGAGTGGGTTTGCTCAGAGGCTGGATCATCTCATCTATAGAGAGGTCAGGGGCCCAATGGCATGCCAGACTCCACTCCCACATTGACTCAGACAGAGGCCAATCAGGCCAGAGTCCCTATGAGTCAAGCTCATGGGAATTCAATCTGAATTGCTCTGGTATGAGGGCAAAGGAGAGCAGGGAGCCACAGTCCTGCAGTAGCCCCAGTGGGGTCCTGTCATGCCTTGGCAGGCTTCCTTTGAATCGTGAAGACATGCCAGGAGAGGGCTAGCAGTGGAGGCTTCCTAAGGGGTACCCTCCTAATGTAGATATAGAAAGTGTGCCCTTACCTTCCGGTGTGGTGAATATTCATCCACAGTGCTGAAAAGAAAGGCACCTGGTCAGACTTGGTTTGGAAAAAGAGAGCAGAGGTCGCCCACCTACCACCCACCTCAGGTTGTTGGCACTGAGAGATGCCATCCCCATCCCTGGCACACTCAGCAGCCAACTCTATCCTCCCCCTGACAGCAAAAAGAGCAGTGGGAAGATCAGAGTGAGAGTCTGAGCAGCACCTGGGTTCGAATCCTAACTATAATTCCCTATCAGTGTGACTTTGGGCAAGTCACATGACTTTCCCATTTCCTCATCTGTAACATGAGGGGTTGGACGAGGGGACGTCTAGGGCCCCTCCCAGCTCTGGATCTAGGACCCTGGCAACACCTCGAGACCTGCCCCTTGACCAGAAGTCAATGATCTGGATAATCAAGGCCAGACCCCCTCTCCCCCAATCTGCCTTGGACTGGACTCCAGCAAAGTGTTCATTTCTTATCAGTGTCATCCAGTTGTGGAATCAATCATCTGCTTTTTTGTGTGCACAGAAAGAACTTTTAGGGCAGACACGAGAAAAATGTCCCTACTGGACATATGGAGCCAGGCACAAGCACCGAATGGAATGAGTGAGAATGGAATAGACGTGTTATGGGACGCAGGTGCCCGAATTTCTCCTGCTGATGGCTTTGTGACAACAGCTAAGGCCCACCTTGGTGGGCCAACCCGTATGCTGACTTTGTAACTCACTAAAGATGAAAGAATCCCAGCTATGGTGTTAGAAGGGACCCTACGGGTCCCTTATTCCAACCCATTTTGCAGATGAGGAAACTGAGACTGGGAACGATGACATGAATCACCCAAGACTGCAGAGTTATTAAGAGGCAGAGCCAGGAACGAAGGGCCTGCTTCCACTGCACCATAGGTGACCCAGTACCGGAGACCAAATCAGTGGTTTGATTTCCATTGCCATCTCAGGGAGGAGCAGTTTTTCTCCTAATGAGTTACCTAAGACCAGAGAACAATGCTGAAGGGATGAAACCTGAGACTCAGATTTGATACCAGAATGGCATTTAATCATTTTTTATTTTTTAAAATGATTTTAAGCCAAATAGTGGCTGTCCTCTCTTTAAGATTTCAGCTCTATTTCCTCAAGTTACTTGGTCATTTCCTTACATTTTTAAAGTATTTCCTCCCTTATTCAGATAAAATGTAGAATGAAGTCACCAGGGAAGAAAACTTTTCAATCCTGGTAATAACTGTCCCACTGTCCCTTCCCACCCCCACCCAAGGCCCAGAAAACAGACTGCATCTGAAGCAAGGATTATTTTGGATTAAGCCGACACAGAACACAATTCTGCCCCATAATCCTTCCATTTCCTCATGTTTGCATAATACTTTGATACCCTAGAAACAACACAGTGCATGTGATGAGGAGCTGAAAGCTGTCAGAAGTAAGTAAGCAGGCTCACTCTGCAGGCCGTGCGCCCGACATTGTCCAAATGACTAAGGATGCCCATGAGTATGGCAGGGATAGAAGCCAACCTCCAGGGGAGGGCCGTGGATCTCAGCAACTGACCAGATGAAATCACTGGAGCCCTTTCGTCTGGACCACGATGGATCTCATTGAAATGAAATGATGCTTTAAACTGGGATCAAAACTGCTGGTCAAGCAAGACCCAGTTCCATCAATCAACAAGCATTATGATGCTAGACAGCCGGGTGGGCTAGGGGCTGAGACAAAGACAAGGCAGCCCCTTCTGGCAAGTTTACCATGATTATTTTTTAAAGGGCATCTAGGTTTGATGTGTTCTTCACAACTCCAGCAGGGGAATTTAGCATTTTAAAGCAGGATTCCCCCTCCCTCACCCTCCATCCCCATGAGGGCTGTAACTAAAAGCAGAGGATTTGGTTGTTTATTGACCAAGCTGACCAGGGCGCGCATGGGTGGTGGTAGTGGTATTTAAGGTGATTTCCCTTTAGCTTATTTAATCATGAATATCTAAGCATGAGAGATATTTTTGCCAAATGAAGGTCCCAGGATAAAGTTCCAGGATCTTTCTAAATGGAATATAAAGCTTTAAGAGACCCTCAAAGATTGGGTCTTGAAGAATCTGTGACCTATTTACAAAACACCCTTTTAAAAAATCCGCATATATCTTCAAGTTACTCCTTGCCCTCATTCCATGGTAATATCTCTAAATCACATGAAAATCAAAATTTAATTTTAAGTTAAATTTACCCTCCAAAAGCATTTTAGTCTCATTTTAATACAGAAAACTCTGAGGAGTAGCAGGGGTCAGCCTTAGAATCAGAAAGACTGGGGCATGAGAAATATCTCTTCCACATAGAAGTTTTGTGACCAAAGGAAAGTACTGTCACCTCTAAGCACCCCTCACAACTAAGACAATAAGTTATAGACCTGCTTCAGTGGAGTGGATTTCCATACTGGGAATACTCCCACTGAGATGAAATCAGAGGTCTGGTCAAAACAAACACGCAAACCTCATTTACAAACTATTTGTAGGTTTGTTTAGGAAATCATCAATTTTATCTGAATCAGTTGTACTTCAATTTAACAGAAAACTGGGCAGATTCTATTTTTCTTTATTCCAAGAGACAAAAAGGATCATGATGGCTCCAGGATCACAGAAAGCCAGGGGCTCACATGGAATTCAAGGATCAGAGTGACATCACTTTGGGGGCCTCTGTCACCTTCTAAAATCCCCAATTTCCCAACTCCATCTATTGAGATGATTTTAAAAATGGATGTACCAGTGCAGGTAAAATGGAAAGGAAGATGAGCACTTACTGCCGTCGGTGCATCCCAAGGATCTTCTGGAGTTCCTTCAGTTCCTTCTCAAGTACTGGATATTCATAGATGTCATCTAGGACATTCCTGTATATGGTCTGGAAACACATATATACACACACACACACACACACACACACAAGACAGTTGAAATTATTTGATTAAAAGTTGTTTTTTAACATTTATGTTGTACTAGGTCACCTCCAGTCATCCTGATGAATATCTGGTCACTGGATCCAGATGGCTCTGGAGAAGTGAGGCTGGTGACCTGCACAGCCCTCCCTCCCTCAAAACAAAGTCAAGTGCAAGTCATGTCATCATTCCTCTGACGGCATGGTCTTCTTCATCAACGAAGGACAATACACACTCTACTTAGTACTTTACAATTTTTATCTCATTTGATCCTCAAACAAGCTTGGGAAGTACATGCCCTTATTATCCCATTTTACAGATGAGGAGACTGAGGCAGAGTTTAAGTGACTTGTCCAGGGTCACACAGCTAGTAAGTATCTTAGACAGGATCTGAATCCAGACCTTCCTGATTTCAGGCTTGGTGTCCTATCCACTGTGCCGTGTGACCCTAGGCAAGTCTCTTAACCTCTGCTTGCCTCAGTGTCCTCATCTGTAAAATGGAGATAATTATTTATGAAGAGCTCTTGCTATATAAATGTTAACTCTGCTGAGGAGGAGGAGGGTGATTTGTGGACACAAAGAGAGAGAAGGTAAACTCTTTACATACAAGGCTGGATCTGTTAAGAGTGTTTGTGTCTCTGTCACATTGTGCCTGACACCCAGAGGAAGTCTAAGGATGCTTGTTAAATGAATGAAATTGAAGCCTTGGGGACAGACAGCTCACTCACCAGGCCCATGATTTATGTTAAAAGAATTTCCCATCCTTTTAGAAGCCTTGTAATATAAAGAGATTTATTGCCCCTCCTCAAGCTGAGATTGTAGTCCACAAAAACAAATGAACAATCTCTCCTTTCAAGAAGCTGGCATAAACCTTGCCATGCATTTACAGCATCATTTGTTGAAAAAAAAAGTCAAAAAAGGAGACTTTAGTTGGAGATTACCTCAGAAAATTTGGTACTCAACCATCTGAAAATAAAAGACAGTTTTCTTTGATTGCCAAATTCCCATTCAATAAAACAGTCTTCTGTGGCCTTTTTTCTTTAAATCAAGAATTTCAAAGGCCCTCCCACCTTTGAAGGCAGCCACTGACCAGCAGCCCCCCAGTGGTACCTTTAGGAACATCTTGGAGGGCTCATCTTCTGGCAGCCAGTCTTTGTACAGCCCGATCCACTGGGACACGAGATGTAAGACTTTCCGCTTTCGACGAGGCACATCTGAGTTTTCCTCCTTGCCTTGATATTTCTTAGCAGAATAGGTGGAAAAGGTTAAAGAAAACATGTGGGCACATTACATTGCGTAAGTCCCAAAGATAGAAGTCCTGTTTCTCTGAGTGGTGATGATCATTCGTGAAAAAGAAAGATAAAGAGAAAACAGAAGGTCCTCACTTACAACATGGAGCCAAATGCCCCAAGAAAACAATTCAGGCAACCAAGGGAAAGGTGGGGCACAGAGCAGCAGGTGATGCCCAAAAAGCCTGGCCTTGGCCCAGTCCTTCACCCTGGTGTGGGGCCCAAGTCTCTCCACCTACAGCCTCAAAGTACCTGAGAAGAGGGGATTTCTAAGGTCTAAGGTCCCTTCTGGTTGCAATCCCTGAGGCCCGGACCTGGCTTGGCCCTATTTCAATAGGGTAGAAGAAAGCAGGTCTGCTGGCTTCTAGGGTGGCACTAAGGTGGGGATTCAATCTTTTTTGTTTTCCAGGACCCCTTTGGCATTATAGTGAAGCCTCTGGACTCCTTCTAAGAAAAATGTTTTTAAATGCATGAAATAAAATACATAAAAAGCCAATTATATTAAAATATAGCTATCAAAATTATGTAAAGAAAAATGTTCATGGACTTCAGGTTAAGAATTCCTGCTCTAGCAGACTAGCACCCTGAATGTTGAATAGGGATGAGGATTTAAAAAAACAAACACTGGACCTGGATCCCAAGGACATGGATTTAAATCCCACACTTACTTAGAACTTAGGTCACCTTGAAAAAATCAGACTTTCTGAGTGTCAGTCACCTTCTCAGCAAGATAAACGGGTTGGCATAGATCACCTCCAAGGTCCCTGACAGCTCATAACTTTTGCATAGTACAGGGGAGAGAGCCCTGGCTGGGAGTCAGAGGACCTGCATTCTGATCCTGCCTCTGACGTCTACGATCTATGTGACTTTTGGCAGATCACACAACCTACCTGGGTCTCAGTTTTCTCATAGATAACAATCGACTTCTAAGGTCCCTTTCAGCTTTAGCTCAATTATAAAGTCAGGAACCTCCTTAGGCCTCAGTTTCCTTACCTATAAAAGGAGAGGGGCTGGGCTGGATAGGTCCAGCTCCAGATTTCTGGTCCTCTTGCCCCTAGACTCATACCTGGGGAATACTACTAGCTATCCTGAAAATGGTCAGCTTTTCTAGAGCCGGGAAGTAGACCATCAGTTCCATAAAGGCACAGGCCACATCTCAGCTAACCCTTTTATCTCAACCTGCGTTCTAGCCCTGGGCTCTGTACACAGTAGGTGTTTAATAAGGGAGCATATTTCTGAGAATGATCATTCTTCCCCACCCAGCGACAATCAGACGGGCAGAATGTTGCCTGGGCACATCTACAGCCTTACCCAGCTCACAAGAGTGGGAAGCGTTTGGTGCTGTCAGCTGGAATCATCCAGTTTCGACAAGAAAATTCTAATCTTAAAGTCAGCTTGACTCTTGGTTCGTGCTTTGTCTGCACTTTGTAATAAAATGTGGTTTAATCACAGACCTGGCCCCTTTCCTCCTACCTCCTCCCCACTCCTGAACACATAGCATTAAACTTGAACAGGCCCATTTTGGTGTTCAATAGAAGAAATACAGGAGGCTAATAAATTCCCTTTTGGTTCAGAATTCAGTGACGAGGGTGTGAACAGGAATAAGACGTGGGCTACCTTTAAATGACATGCCTCAAACTGTCATTTTTGGTTTTCCTTGGAAAGGAACATTTCAAACTAATGATGCTGTTAATTAGAGGCAGTGTTGGGGAGGGGACAGATCCCTGGTCTTGGAGCCAGGACACCTGGGTCTGAGTCAGACCCCTGCTGGGGGACCTTTGCAGGTCATTTAACTCCCATGACTCAGTTTTCTCATATGTACAAATGGGGAGGAGTGGCTGCACTGGACACCTATAAGGCTGCTTATTTACCTCTAGGCTAAGTGCTTTTGTGAACTGTCACTTTCCTTCTTCTTTGGGTCCAATGTTAGATCCCCCTTCACCAATGTCCACTAAGTGCCTTCTACAGCACTCTGAATGCAAAGATTTAAAGTAGATAGTCCCTACCCAAAAGGACTTTATCAGCACATACAAGCCCAGCCAGAGGACACAGCAATGGGAGAGGGAGGGCTGGCTAATAAACAAAGGAAGGGGTCAGGAATCAGGAAAGCCCTGGTTCCATAGCTGGGACCTAAGCATTCATTCCACAATGTATGTCACTAGTGGAAGGAACTCCTTGGTGCAGAAAAGCTGAAGGATAGCAGCCAACTCCCCTGTAACTTAGCCTTCCCCTGAGCCCCTGGGTCCAAGTTAGGTGACTTGTCTACGGTCACAATTCACAGTCCGAGGTCATATCACTGTCCCTGACTGCAAGCTTCCTGGTGCCCAAGGAGGGTTGACAAGAAGATATTGATTCAAGGTTGGCAAGAGTCTTGACAGACATTGACTCACTGAGCTATGACATCCACTGGTGCCACCAGAATTACTAGCTTTATTTCACAGAGTAGCAAAGGAAGAAAAATGCTCCAGGAGGCAGTGACGAGGGATTCCTCTCTTTACCCCTGAGAGTGCATGGGTAACGAATGTCCTAGGGGATTTGTCAGTATTCATAAGCAGCCTATTGTATATACTACGCCAAGCAGCCACAACCTTAAAGGAGAATCGGGTGGTTTTCAGTTTTGTTTTAAAGAAAGTCAGCCCAGCTTTTTGGACTTAAAATGTCAAGAGCTACTCTCACACCTCCCCTTAGAGTCTCATTGTCCCCTTCTGCAAAACGAACAGGCCAGACCAGTTAACCTCTAAGGTCTCTGAGAACTCAAGGACACTACTGGAGGGGTCAGAGGTCACCTCACTACGAGCCTCTTAGTATGAGACCACTAGACTTTATCATTAGATTCCCTTGTAAAAAATATTTGGGCATTTCCAACCAAAGGCTTCCCATCCTTATGAACTGGGCTATGCCCCCAGACAACATCCTGACCTGCTGAAAGTCACTGTGTGGGAAAAAACTAGGAAAATTGGAAACATGTTTGTTTCCACAAACTTTTATTAAACACCTACTGTGTACAGAATGTAGAGTGAGATGAAAAGTTGAGCTAAGACCTGGCCTGTGCCCCTATGGAGCTAACAGTCTACCTCACACCAAAAATCTGGCCACTTTCAGGATGGCTAGTATCGCTCCTGAGGTAATATAGCCTGAGGATGCCTGAGGACCACAGAGATCATAGGACAGATCAGTTATTTTCAGTCTTGTCTGACTCTTTGTGACCCCATTGGGGTTTTCTTGGCAATGGTCCTTCTCCAGTTCATATTACAGATGAGGAAATTGAAGCAAACAGGGTTAAGTGACTTGCACAGGTTCACACAGCTAGTAAGTGTCTGAGGCCTGATTTGAAGTCAGGAAGGTGAGTCTTCCTGATTCTGGACCCAGTGATCTATTCCCAGGGCCACCTAGCTGCCTCTTTTTCTATCAAGACTTTTCTGCAAATTTAGCATCTTGAAATAATGAGACAATCATGAATGACTTACAAATGACATTTCCCCATCATTATCATTGCTATCCTTAGCCCTGGGTAAGAATGGTGGAAATTTAGAAGCTTTAAAACAGTTAGGATTTGCAAACATGACTGATTTTCCCACAATGCAAGAAGGGGAAGGAGATTGGAGTCTCACGTGGGTGCACGGTCAGAAAGAACCACTTTCTCCCATTCCTGCATTCATTCATTCATAGAGATATCCCACTATCACTCTCTATGATGCTCCCCCTGCAGCTCCTTCCCTATTATATTTTATAGCAGCCTAAGAAATGCTTTTAGCAGGATAATACTCTAAGCTGAAAACAATATACAGTATTATATCAGCCCAGAGATTTCAGAGAATTATGATGAACCAGAAAATATTGCCAGGCCATTAGAATGGGGTCATGTGAATATCAAGTCCCTGTCCTATAAAATTTCATGATAGGCTGTAATGGAATCCTCAGCTACATATGGCAGAGAAAGCGAGAATGACTTACTGAGGCTTTTCTGGCATTTTCTTATTAGGATGACTGGGCAACAGTTAGGTGGCGCAGACTTTCTGGGGAGACTGGGTCTTTCAACATCATGTCCATGTTTTGTCCATAACAAACAGTTAATATGTTAAATTGGATTGTATCTGTCCTAGTTGATAATAACAGCTCATATTCATATAGGGTTTTAATGTTTGCTGAGCAGGTGGTATATATTGTCTACCTGGTACAACCACACTATGAAGTAGGTGCCATTATCGCTCCCATTTTATAGGTGAGGAAACCAAGGCCCAGAGAAATGCTCCACATCCACTTGGTGAAGAGGAAAGATGACAGATTTAGACCCAAAAGGGAATTCAGAGTCATCTATTCCAATCTTCCACATTTTGCAGGTGAGGAAATGAAGGTCCAAAAAACAGTAGAATATTTTGCCTGCGCTCAGATAAATCAGGATCCCATTTGGGACTTTCTTGGCACAGATAAGGAAAATGAGGCAAACAGGTAAATTGCCCAGGGTAACACAGCTAGTAAGTGTTTGGGGCAGGATTTGAACTCAGGTCGTCTTCCTGACTCCAGGCCCAGAGCTCTTTCTACTGCATCATCTAGCTGTCCATGATTTAACTCCTAATTTCTCACTTGGTGTAACACCTGCCTCCATCAAGACCCTTCCTCACATAGCAGCCAGGTGGCACACTGAAGACCTGAGTTCAAAACCAGCCTTGGTTACTAGCTATGGGATCTGGGGCATGTCACTAAACCATTAATAAATGCTTGTGGGATTGAATGAAACCTCTCTGGGCCTCAGTTTTCCTGATCTGTAAAATAGGGATAATAACAGAAGCGATCTTACAGAAGCATAGTGAGGATTAAATGGGAGAATATGTGTAGACTGCTTTGCCAAACAAAGTGTCATAGACATGCTATTATGTCGATGGTGAATGATTACCTCCCAGCGTGGCAACATGGCTAAAATTTCCCTATGGAGCTCCTCCAGCCCTGCCCCTGCCATTCCCATACCATGGTATCTCCACCTCCCCCCCAGAACCTCCCCGTGCCTGCTCTTTTTCAGTCCAGGTTTCCGAGTCCTATCCTGGCTGTTTCCACCCCCCCACCCCCACATATTGCCTCAACTGTAAGATCCTCTAGGGAGGAACCGTCCATCATTTTGCTTGGATTTGTGTCCAGGGCTTAGTACAATGACTGGCATACAGTAGAGGTTTAATCAATGCTTGTTCCATCCCCCCTTCCCCCACCCTGCCTCATTTTCACCTCGGTGTTGAAGCTATAAGCCCTTTACCTGCCCTGTGCTCCCCCACAACCTGGCTAATTAAACAAGGCAGATGGTTTGCAGTGTGAAACATCTGTCGGGACAACAGCCTACAAAGCATCCTGCAGTTAAGGAAGGATATTGCCGCAGCAGTGCCTGGCACAAATCATCCGTGGTCATGAAGACGGTGTACGTGAGCAGGAAGTCATCCAGGAGGGTCTCTGTGGAGGAAGGTAAACAGATGAGGTGAGGAGAGGCTGACACCCACAGGCCCCGTCCCCCCAGAGAGGGCCTGCCTGCTTCCAAGTACAGTTTCATTTAGACTGAGAGTGTGTGCCTCAAGCAGGGGATCTGCGCACTGCCAGCACACGTGGATATCGGGGTCTAGGGTGGTAACATCAGTGCTGAATGACTAATGCCAATCTGGGAAAGGTCATGAGTTTCCTGCATCCTGGAGAGGATTTGAGCTCTGGGAAGAATTCTAGTTCCCGCTGTCTTTACAGGAAGATGGGTCTTTCCAGAAGTTACTTGCCACTCTAGCAAGGGGGGCAGACAATGAAGCCCAGAGGGCAGAAAGGGCTCTGAGGCCATTTGGTGTAACTCCGAGGTCTGTAAGAGAGCAGGAGCCATGGCAAGGGATTTCTGCTTCTTCTCTTGGCCTGGTAGCACATGCCTCATCATGAAACTAAACCCTTCTTCTCAGCTGAAAAATTCCCTTGAGCATCACTCACTTTGCCCTATGTGAACCTGGCATGGCCCAGAACACAGACATGGGGGCATCTCAGTCCATTTTCCAGGAATGGACTCAAGGAGGAAGAAGCAGCAGCATGCCTGGGACCAACCTCTTCCTCTGTCCAGCCCTGTGCCATGGGCGTTGGGAATTCCCTCTCAGATGGATGTGATGACCAGCTTGTCCATCCTGTACAGTCTTAGGGAGTTTCCTAGGGCACCAAGAGTTGAAATGACCTGTCTGGGGTCACATACCTAGTAACTGCATCAGTCTGAGGCAAGATTTGACCCAAGTCTTCCTGACTGAGGCAGGGCCTTATATACCCTCTATCACACCCCTTTTCCATGGATTCAGGGATGGAAAGGATATTTTGTCCAGCTTCCTTATTATAAAATAATAATAAATGATAAAGTTGAGGGAATTGTCCCAGAGAAGTTAATTAACTCACCTGTAAGTATGTGTTAGAGACGGAAGGTGATCTGGCATCTTCCTGACACTAAGGCTGCCCTCTACCCAAGATGCCAGGCTGCCCTCTGCTTGCGACGCCAGGCTGCCTCTGGAACATTTCTAACAGGCCCCTGAAAGTCTGAGGAAGCTGCCTGTGCTACAGTTACCCAGGGGTATTGTCCATCTCCATACTCTTCCTCTTGCTGTCTCCTATGCTGGCAATGATTTCTTCCCATGTCCCACTTCTGCCTTTCTGCTCTTTGGTCCCTGATCCCTGCCCCCTGATCACCGGCCTGAGGGTGAGTTCTCTGTCCTTACATCTCTCACATGGCTGTCTGTGTCTTTTCTGTCCCTCTCAGTACATTAGTCACAGTTCTCTACCTGGCTGGCCTCTCCCCTCTCCAGCCCCAGGCCACAGAGTACCCCTTAGTCCACTCTCGAGGCCCCAGGGTCAGGCAGAGGGCCCATCTCAGAGCACATGCTAAGTCCAGGTGGCTCTAGACTGGTCCTTGCTAAGGTATCCTTCCTGGCTAACAATTAGAAGAGCCCAAGCTGGAAGAGCCAGGCAAGTTTAGGCAGGTAGGTGGCGCCATGGTGCACAAAGCACTGGACCTGGAATTGGGAAAACCTGAGTGGAAATCTAGCCTCGGACAGTTACTAGCTGTGTGATCCTGGGCAAGTCACTTAACTTCCATTTACCTCAGTTTCCTCAACTGTAAAATGGGTCTAATAAGCACTTCCTTCCCAGGGGTGTTAGAAGATCCCATGATAGAACATTTGTAAAGTGCCTGGCACATGGTAGGTGCACAAATGCTTGTCTTTCCTTCTTTCCCCTCTTTGGGTCTCAGTTTCCTACTCTTTAAAATGAAGGGGCTGCACAAGAGGATCTTTAAGGATCTTTCTATCCCCTATCCCAGATCCCATAATTCTTTTAGCACAGTACACCTGAAGCATCTGATGAAACCAGGACCAATCTTATCCTCAGGACTCACATCCTCAGCATCAGGGAAAGGGAATAAGCATTTATTAAGCCCCTATTATATGCCAGGCACTGTACTAAGAGCTTTTCAAATACTACCCCATTTGATCCTCACAATAACTGCAGGAAATGGATCACTATCCCCATTTTATACATGAGGAAACTGAGGTAGGCAGTGTTTTAGGCCATTGAACTAGACCAGTGCTTGAGGCTGGATTCGATGACAGCTCTTCCATTAAGGGCTGGAGGAGAGAGAAGTCCATCACCTTAGACATAACTGGCCACTCCACCCTGGAAGAGGCTTTGCTAATGAACCATCCTGTGGGATGGGAGGAAACACATTTGAGGTCCAATTAGAGCCCTCCCCCCAACATACGACCAATTTTATTGTGCTGAGGCTCAGACCTCTCAATGCTGCTTTCACCTTGGCTCTACCCATGCTGAATATTTAAATAACAGCATCTGCCAAATCTTCTATCATAAAAATTTAATTAAAAAAATTTTAAAAACCAGGTTTTCTTTATCACTGCTAAAAATCACGGGTCTTCAGTGAAAATCCTAAAGAAAGACCCCGATTTCCAGTGCTCTTGGCTGCAACCTTCCTTCATTGAACCATTCCATTGTTTCAATCTTTTTTTTAATACATGGCATCCCTTCCTACTTGGTGAACACATCAGATGTCATTTAAATTATTTTCTCTGATGCGGACTACTGAAAGTAATTGAGTCCTATGAACAAAGTCCCTCCAATCAAAATAATGTACTGAAGGCAAAGGCATTCTCTGCCTCTAGTCCCTTAGCTTTCACAGAGACAGACCTCTTAGATATTTGGAAATATTTTTAAAAGCTCAGTGGCCACAGGAATTGGCCCCTCAAGACCATCAGGCAACAGGAGCCAGCCTAGAAAGGCCAGGATATTCAACTGAATCCATATTCAAAAGCCAAAGGCTACCATTCTTTCATTTTTTCCTTGAAGACAGGTATCGAACTTTGGAAGAAAGAACAGTTTTGTATGTGAAAGTATCTTTTAAAACAAGTTCAATGCTCCTTCAAAAATCTAACTCTAGCCTTCATCTCAACACCCTGCTTCAAAATAGATGCATCTGCCCCTTTGGAAGATTCAACCATTGCCCCACAGAGCTCTTGCCCAACAAAAGACTCCTCCCTAGAATGAATCCAGTCTAGGTTTCTGTGAAAGCCCCAAAGACCTCTAGCATCTTTAGGAGACAAATCTAAAGTGGCATCCAAGGAGAGGACTCCCACAGTGACTGCCTCAAGAATTTTTAATGACCAGCATGTTCTTAGCACAGGGTAGAGACTGGACCTGGCATGGGAAGACCCAGGTGAGGAATCTCCCTCCACCAATGCAGGTCAGCACCTTCTCTGCCCCTTACAGCTTGAAAAGGCTGCCCAGAGGACAGGGAGATGTGACTTGCTCAGGGTCACACAGCCAGGATGTGGCCGAAGTGTCACTTGGACCCGAGTCTTCCTGATTCTAAGGCAGGCTCTCTATCCACCATGTCACGTGGTCTCTTGTGTTCTTATGATGTGTAAATAACTTATCAATAACCCAAACACTAAAACGCTATTTTATGACCATTGCCCACCTTTTAAACACCAATACTCGTCTGTTCTTGGTATATGTTTGCAAGTCACAAAACCCCATCATCTCCAAAGAACAAAAGCTGAGAATCTCTCAGTGTGCAGTGGAAAGGCACATGGTGGGTGGATGTTTATGAAACACGGCAAACAAGAAATTATGCAGGAGGAGCAGGGCAAAAAGTGAGTGAGCGAGTCTGAGTGAGCAAGGGAGGACAGCCAGCCTAATGGCCATCCTATAGGATGCTACGTAAAGGTTGAAATGTCAGGAAGAAACAAGGAGGATTCCTTATCCAGGCTCTTGGGGCTCACATGAACCAGAGATGGCTGGTTGGGAAGAGATAGATGGGATGGAGCTAGACTGTTGGACATCACAGACCTGGGGGGACAACAATGAAAGTGGAAGCTGAGGAACAGCTGGACATTTAGATAGATAGATGGATGGATGGATGGATGGATGGATGGATGGATGGATGGATGGATGGATAGACAGACAGACAGACAGACAGACAGAGATAGATGGATGGATGGATGGATGGATTGATGGATGGATGGATGGATAGAGATAGATAGATAGAGATAGACAGATAGATAGATAGATAGATAGATAGATAGATAGATAGATAGATAGATAGATAGATAGATAGATAGATGGATGGATGGATGGATGGATGGATAGATAGATAGAGATATATATGCACATATAAATAAGTATTAAACACCCCAATCCCTCCACCTTCATCTCCTAGATCTTCCTTTGAGAACAGAGAGATCTGAGCCAAACCTGGGGAAGTTTGTCCAAAGTCCCTGAAATGTTTCCTTCTGTAATTTCAGTCTTTCTGTACCTTCCCTGACACAAATCATCTAGCTTGTGGCTCGGTCAAGGCTATGAGCAAACTGATGAAAAGAACACTCACTGTCACAGGGGACTGAAGGGCAGGGACCAGACCGAGGAGACTGCCAGCTCCACCCCTTCCCCATGCTGGTGACGAGACGTTAGTGACTTACGGGGGGTCACGAAGCCAATATTTGTCAGAGCTGGGCTCTGAAGTCAGCTCTCTATCCAGTAGGAGACACTATCTCTCAGTATTTACAGAGTGCCTTTGAAAAAGTGTCTGTGGCTGGATTTGAATGCAGATCTTCTTGACTCTAGGTCCAGTGCTCTACCACTGTACCACCTAGTGGCCCCCAGGTCTTCGTCTATCCAAGTAGTGTAATATATCCACTGTTTCACAGAGTGTCCTTAGAAGGTAGGGACAGACCATGCCTCACCCATGCACAATTATGTCCTTGATTGATGTTTTTAATAAGAGAATTATTTTAAACCTTTACAGAAACCCTCCTTCAATGCTTCACCATGATGTCCCAAGATCTGAGATACCTGTGATCTCAGCACAATGCCTGGAGAGGGCCTAGTATGCATTTGACTAAAGCTTGTAGCCTTGGCTTGATTTCCAAGGCTGGGCCACAGTTCCATCTCTGAGCATCCATGACACTGCAAATAGATCTCTATCTCCACTGTTTCCTGCTATCCTGTATGACCTTTAGAAGAGATTCAGCCTGGAGTCAGGAGGACCTGAGTTCAAATCTGACCTGAGACACTTGACACTTACTAGCTGTTTGACCCTGGGGAAGTCACTTAGCCCCAATTGCCTTGTCTCCCTCCTCCAAAAAAAGAGAAAAGATTCAGTCCATGGCCCCCCACATATATTCATCTCAATAACCAATCCCTCTGGGCCTTTTCCTTCTCTCATGGTCTGAGTTGGATCACTTCTTTTCAGGTGACTTCCCATTCTCTTTCTAGCCCAACCTCTCTCCCAAGAAGGAGGTTTCATCAGACTCATATGCTCTAGAAATATGTAAAAGAAAGAGGCCCCCAAAGGCCTGTTGGATCTGGAAGTCAGAAGGTCATTAATGACCATGTCAGAGTGCTGAGGGTCCAGTGGCATCTTCTAGTCTGATTGTGCCATGCTCACAATTGGGTGAGACACTTGACAATCTGGCACAGTAAAGGTTCACCCAAGATGGAAAGGCAGGCAAGGACGGCTCATGATTGGCATAAATGGATGGGACAAACACAGGTAAGGACCCAGCTCTATCGGTTTACTTGTGAAAAACCACACAGTGGACATGGTGTCACCATGGATGGACCTATGGGATGAAGCCATTTGTTATTAAGGTAAAGTTTGGAGGCAGAGGCATAAAGCACTTTGATGAACAGCACAGATTTATTATCTCCAGATAATCTCTCAGGTGCCAGTTTCTGCCATCAGTGAAGGCGCAGCGGGTGGCTGGCATGCACAACGCGAGGCCAATTGCCCAGGTCTGTCTGAGAGCCTGCCTGCTGTGGCGGCAGGCCCCCAAGAACTACCGATTTATCACGTCAATCTCGACTCTGGATAGAAGTTGGTTTAGTGTTTCAAAATCACACGGAATAAAATCAAAAAATGACTTGAATATTAACATACTAAATGAGGACCCGGAGATACGCAAAGTAACTGACCGGAATAAGTCAGCTCTTTCTATAAGAATCCATTCAACAAGGACAGCACGCCAGGGGCCGCAGAACATATCAGTTTCCTTCCCAAACTCTTCTAGCTGTCGATGATTTCTCTTCGCAAGGCTTTAGCTCCCTGAGAATGACTGGCACAGAGAGAGTGGGCATCTGGCTAGCAAACTTCAAAAATCACTGTCCCCAATTTAATAGTAAAATAATGAGAATAATAAATCAACAGGCATCTAAATAGATACAAAATGATTTGGGGGAACCTAGGCAGCATGGGAAAGAAGACAGTCGGAAACCTGGGTTCAAATCTTCCTCTGGCTGTGTGACCCTGGGTAAGGCACTTATCATTTCAGTTGCCCCTGGCAGCTAGCCAAGATGAGATGTCTCAGAGAAGGCACAGGCTTCCGATGGGAGTTTCCTCACCAGCTGTTCCTCCTGCCATTGAAACCACAAGCTCATCTCCCAACCTCCTCATCCCCCACAAGATTTTGGTTAATAAAAAGCTTGAAGTTTTGCAAAGAGTTTGAAATTCATCCTATCGTTTGAGCTTTAGAAGTACTCAGTGAAGAAGATGCCTTGGGCGCTATTACCCTCTTTCCTCAGATGGGGAAATTCCTACATGCTTTCACACATAGCAACCATCTAAGACAACATCTGAACTCGGCTCTTTCTAAGTGCAAGTCCTGTACTCAGGTCAGCCCACCACCCTCCCTTCTAAGAAAACAAGATGGAAATTTTGAGGGTCAGAGGTAGGGTTCAAGGGCAGCTCCCTCTGGCCTCCATCACCCTCTCTTTGTGATTCCCCAACAGGGATGCAGGCATCTTAGAGTGCAAGTCAGGAAAGTGAAGATGTGGCCGTCTTGGGCTTGCAAGAGAGTTTGGATCTGACTTTCAAGCCCATGTGCCCTGGGCAAGTTATTCATTTCTCTCAGCTCAGTTTCCACATCTGTAAAATGGAAGTAATAATAACACCGACCTCACAGACATGTGAAAAGGACAAAGTGCCCAGAACGTTAGCCATTGTTGTAGTATGCTCCCTTAGCTCAATTAAAGGGAATTTAATTAGACTTGTTTTAGTTCCCTGCCGGCTTATTCCTGAAGGGATAATGCTAGAGCATCCTTTGCTTTGCACTTCCTTCCCTAAATCAACAGTGCCTGACTGGCTCAAGTTTCTGCAGATCACTGGCCTGCTCGACTCCAACCCAGGAACACCTGGGTAAATAAGGGGGCGGCCACAGGGCCATGACTCAAGCAAATTCTGCCTGCGGGCAGTCGTCAGTCACTCACACAACTTCCTGCTGTGCCCATTGGATCAAAAGCTCGCAGTCCCACAGCCCTTCCCAGAACTCCTGGGCTGCTACCGCTGTGGGGTGGGGGACCTCAAGACTGGGCCAAGAGCAGCTCAGGTTCAGACAAGTTCTGTGAAGAGGAAAGGCTTCTGTTATGGGCCTGGCAACCAACTCAATCGGTGGAGGACCAGCAGCATCTGCTTTAATAGAATCCATCGCTAGAAGGTCAATGACTGGGTAAGGCTTGGGTAAGCCTGGCCACTCATGAGACTGGCAGCTGTGCTGGCCAGCAGTGGCAGCCATGGTTCCCATCAAAGAGACCTGTTTTTCTCCCAGAGTAGATGGGCCATCTTTTCTCCATGGGCTCCAAACCCTACCTCCCACAATGAATGTAGAGATGGGAAGGTCTGAGTTCTGAAATCACTGGAGTGTGATGCACATGCGTGCACACACACAACATACACACACACAATACACACACACACACACACACACACACACACACACTTGAAAATGATGCAGTCCTATAATGGCTAGAGTCAATCCATCACAGGACAGATACTCACAGGTGAGATCACCCTTAGGAAGAAAGGATAATGGTATGTCGAACTAACACAGATAATCACTCATGGGTATTCAATGAGGTTTTGAGCTAGAAATTAGTGATAGCAGAGCCTTGGCAAACCACTTAAAGCTTTATAGGCTCCAAGAGCTGTCCATCACAATAGATTTCTGTCTCTTCCACAAAAAGAAGAGAAAACCTAATCGTATTTCCATGAGTCAAAGTCCATGTTGGTTTTCCATATTGGAAATTTCATGAAAGGGGGATATAGAAAATGTTCAGAAACATAAACCTCAGGGACACACAAGAGGTGCTCCATAAATTTCTTAATGTATAACAGCCCCCACTTTCAGAGGTTTGTTGTGAAGCCCAGAGGAGATGATAGAATGACAAAAATAATGAATGAGGAGTTGTAGAAGGAAGACATCTCTCTGTTAGATATGTAGACAGTGTCTTACTTGTACGCTTATAGAAGGGGGGACTAGTGTGTTTAGTTATTTCTTTCCTTTTGCATTAGATCTACATCTTCATTTACCAACAACTGGATTTATTGCATTTGGAAGGAAGATTTGCAAAGTTTCCATCTCTTCAAGAAAGAGTTGGGATTAGGGGGAAGGGGTCATTGGGGGGACGAATGTGGATAATGTGCAGCCCTGGGGGTTCTCAGAGGATCTAGGGAGAGATGCTCCGACATAAGCTGTTATTCATTTTCATTCTTTTTTAAAAACCTTCTTCGACAAAGTATTTTGTCTTCAAACTTTGGCTTAAAATCAAATTTGGCTGGCAAGATCACAGACCTAGAACAGAAAAGGACCTCAGACACCATCCAGTCTAACCAAACCCCTCATTTGGAGATACAGAACCAGTCCTGCAGGAGTGAAATGAGTTGCTCAAAGTCACAGAAGTCACACAGGTAATAAATGTGCAAGGTGGGATTTGAACTCAGGTCATCTGACTCCAGAATCACTCTTACATTGCCTTTGGTTTTAAGGTGATGGTGAGTTCCTTCTAGTTGACCCTTTAAATAAGCACAAAACATTCTTTGTTGGGCTATATTTCTCTTTAGTACTTTGTCCAACCCCAGAATTGCAAAGAATGAAGCCTGATGGACATGCCCACTATGTAGGAATCCAGACTTTGCCTTAGCATGCCTGAGGTATGAACGCCCAGGACAGCTGCGGGTGCAGCACCCTCTGGTGTCAGGAGGTGGGGGTTTCTTTTCACGGGAGATCTTCAAGCTAGACAGAACTAGGGACCCCTCCCTGCGCATGCTGGAGAAGAACTAGATTTCCCAATGGATACCACAGAGTTGACATGGGAAGATTCCCAAGACCACTCTTACAGGCAATGCCTTCGTGAGTATCACACCACTCACACTAATTGACAGTCTGCTCACACACTCAGTGCTTCACATAATGACCCACTTGCACCCATCACCACTGGTCCATCTGTGTATATTTTATTTTCTGATGCCCTTCAGTATCTCTCCTGTGACTCTTTTTCCCTTCAGCTATCCCCATAGCAGAAGGGACTCTGGGGGACACTCTCCCTCTGTGTGGTTAATGGAAACCCTTGCGTGATTCTGAATGCCCGTCCTGGAGCATCTCAACATCCAGATGCAGTCCAACTCTTAGAGATGACTGACAATGAGTGCCCCAGAGACTTAGATCCCAACATCATTGGTCTCCCTGTTTCTCAGATCTCCCCTCTCCCTTCCACCCTTTGCACTACTGTCCAGTTGACATTGTTGAAGCACATCTGTCTCACTTGGATCTTCAGGAAGCTTTGATGTCTATCTTCTTCCTTCAGGATAATATGCTCCCTCTTCTGCTTGGCATTGAAAGCCCTTCCCAGTCTGACTCCAGCCTACCTTACTTTCACCACCAACTCCCTATTTCTGCAGCACATGCTCTACATTCCACCCAGATTGACCATGCCACCTTGGTGCCGGCTTGCAAAGAGCCCTCCCTTTTCTCCTCTGCCTCCCTGAATCTCAATCTCCTTTAAAGTTTAGCTCTGGTGCCATCTCCTACATGAAGGAGGCCTCCAGTGATGAGAAGGACAAAACTCACTGTGAGCCTTCACTGTCATGAATCTCTAGGTGTAAGAAAGCTCTTCCTCATGGTCAGCTGGAACATTCACCTATTTGGCCTCACTCCATATCCTGAAGCTGTGGAAAAAGATCCAATCTCTCTCTGATACACCAGGATTTGAAGCCAACTTCTGGATCGCCTTTCAGCCTAATCATCCCTGAATTCTTCAGTAGTTTCTTGTGTGACTCATTGGTGATTTGTGGGTGTTTCACTGGCCCATTCTTTAGGGAGGATCTGAGTTCAAATCCTGCCCCATTACTTGTTCCCTGGATGACTCACGCAGCCACCAAACCTCACTGAGGCTCAGCTTTCTCAACTATAAAATGAGGAGGTCTTTCAGGTCCTGCCTGCTCCGGATCATGGATCCTATAATGTTACACAACCAAGATCCTCGGAGATTACTAGGGCTATAAGTCACCATTATCATCTTTTTCATCCCACCAAAGAGTGGCCCTGAGATTGTTTTCTCCTCATTTGTTAATTAATACATTAAGAAATTCATGGATTACCTCTTGTGTGTCCCTGAGGTTTATGTTTCTGAACATTTTCTATATCTCCTTTTCATGAAATTTCCCATATGGAAAACCAGCATGGACCTTGGCTCATGGAAATACGATTAGGTTTTCTCTTCTTTTGTGGAAGAGACAGAAGTCTATTGTGACAGACAGCTCTTGGAGTCTATAAACCTTTAGGTGCTTTGCTAAGCCTCTGCTACGGAAGTGACTTGCCCAAGGTCACACAGCTAGTTTCCACCTTGCTGTGCCTCCTCCTCCTCATTTTAAAAGTGAGTTTAGAAGCAAACTGAATGTCTCAACATCTGAGGATAACGGCTGTCACCAAGTTTCTCCCCCCTCCCCAGTGTGACTCTCTATTTAGGCAATCAGAAGTCATCAATTACCATTTAGTAAGCTGATGACTTGAAGGTGTCACCATCCAGCCCAGGAGGACTTGGCCTGCACTGACCAGAATTGTGTTAGAAAACCCATCGATCAGTTAAGAGATGAAAACAGCTTTCAACGCCTTCAGCTGAACTGAACTGAGGCATTCTGAGAGCTCCCAGTTCCCAGGCAGACCCCCGGGTGTGTGGGGGTGGGAGTGGGTGGGAAAGAGAGCAGAGGAAATGCACACAGCTACAATGGCCCGAGTAATGGCCAATGTCCAAAAGCAAGGGAGCTCTGAAAGAAAAAAATATGCCAGTATCCCCTCTACAATAATTATAAACAATTACCCGGACAAAATGGCTTGTGAGCTCCTTTTACTATGCTCCCTCCAATTCAAATAAACACGTTTTATTTATTTTTGACATCACTGTTCCTAGGGCATGTTGGGTATCACTTTCTTCTTCCCAGTCTTCAATCCCACTCCTGCCCATGGCATCTGAAAAGTGGCCACAAAGGACCGACTCAAGAGGAATTCTTTTTCATGAAATAAAAATGCAATAATACCACACATGTACCAGTTTCCCTACCTAAGGTACTAAGAGGATGTTTATACAGGGTGAACTTGGTTTTGTTTCAGGGTCAGATTGAGACTTCATTGCTGTGGCAAACTCCCTCTATTAAAGAAGAGTAACAACTCCTCTTTTACCTTCTTGGAGAGCTGTCTGGGCTACTGGGTGGTTAAATGATGCACCAGAGACAGGATTTTAATCCAGTTCCTCAAGACTTCAAGCCTCTAAGCCTCTCCAAGAGGACACAGAACTTCTGAACAAGCCAGGCTGTGTGTGTGTGTGTGCGTGTGTGTGTGTGTCTGTCTGTCTGTCTGTCTGTCTGTCTGTGAAGAATGGGTCCTTTATTTGGACCAAAATATTTTCCCAAAAGAAGTCATGTATCATTAAGGTTTTCAGCGTTTTCTGTTGTGTCCCTTAGAGTCATAAACCTGGTACTAAAAGTCCAGACTCTCTGCTTTACAGAGAAGGCAACTGAGGCCCAGTGTGGTCAAGTGGAGTGCTCAAGGCTACACACGCAGTGAGTGGAGGAACCTAGATTAAAAAGCTCAAGGTATGGAGCTCAGATACCTAATATCTAGCAGATTCTGAGATTTGATCTATGAAAGCATCATCTAACTGAATCAGTTCATTTTAAGGATAGGGAAACTGAGTTCCAGGGTTGTCACCTGCCCAAACTCATACAGACAGTAGATGTTAGAGGTTGGATTTGAACTCAAGTCCTCTGATTCTAGGGTAGCTAGAGGGCACCATAGTACACAGAGCACTAGGTCTGGAATCAGGAAGATTGAGTGCAAATGCAGCCTCAAATACTTACCAGCGGTGTAACCCTGGACAACTCACTTAACCCTGTTTGCCCCAGCTTCCTCATCTGTCAAATGAACTGGAGAAGGAAATGGCAAACCACTCCAGTATCTTTGCCATGAAAACCCCAAATGGGGTCATGAACAGTCAGATACAACTAAACAACCACCTCTGACTCTAGAACTCGGGCTCTGTTCATAGCACAAAGAGAAGTCTGAAAAATGGCCCATTGTCATCAAGTGTGATGCCAATTTCTGTTCCATGAAGGTCCACAATACACACAATGGGAGAGTTGGGATAATAAAGCTCTAGCTCTGCCATGGTAAAGGTAGAAATCCTCACACCTGCCTGACCACCATTCAGCAATGAAGGACCACATATACCTGGCTCTTCCCATCTTTACACTGGAGGAAGCAGAGCTCAAAGGGACGGCGTTCGTCAATCAGATTTAAGCAACAAGGATTTCAACATGGGCAAGTCACTCTGCCATTGCTACTTTCCTGTGTGCGCTCTCTCTCTCTCTCTCTCTCTCTCTCTCTCTCTCTCTCTCTCTCTCTCTTTCTCTCTGGCTCTTTATCTCTGTCTCTCTCTCTCTCTCCTCTTCCTCTTCCTGCATCCTTCCCCTCATGTCTCTGTATTCCCTCCTTTCCTCCCACTCCTCTTCCTCTTTTCCTTCCTCTCTTCCTCTCTGTCTCTCTCCTTCCCTTCCTCTTCTCTCTTACCCTTTCCCCATCCCTCCCCTTCTCCCTCTCCCCATCTCTACTCTCCACCCTATCTGATGCTAAAAACATTTCCATGAACTCTAGGAAAGCTCACCATCCATATAAGCCTCCTTAAAACTCTGGGACAAAAGGACAAAGGGGACAGCAAAGAGGCTGATAGATTTCAACTGTAGAACAGTAACAATAAAAAGCCCCCAAGGTGGAGAGTGGGATAATGGGAAAAGGAAGGAGAAGTGTGACAATGAAGAGGAACTTGAGGTTGGTAAAAGACAATGACCTAGCAGATCGCCAGTATCTAAAAGGACATCACTGGACCACATGAGCTTGTCAGTTCCAACTTATTTTATGGTGGTGCTCTCTAAATGAGGCCAATGATTAGAGAGAGACCTCTGAAAAGATTAACAAATGTAGTGACTGCTCATCCACCAAATTACCATACAACAACACTCCTTTCCCACCTTGATCAGCCCCCTGAAGTGCCCACTCTGTAGTATGGGAAGTCCTTTTCAGCAAGCCTGCCTCCCTGTAGAGGCAAGACAGTAAACTCAGCTGGAAGAAGACGTCAGCAACATTTTCAAATTCAGACAAGGGCATCTGATTGTCTCCGTTGATCTACCAGCTGTGTAGGGGTAGGGGGCATGAGCACAGCTGAAAGAGAAATATTTTTGCCTTTTACACTGTCTGTAATTTCTGTAGAGGCTGTTACAAGGGGATGGTCCTTTGGATAAAACTATCAGGCTGTCAAACCCGTGATGGACAGACTATCCCATTTCCATGGATGTAGGTCCTGAACAGCTCCTATGGCAAAATCAATGTTTCATAAAATGCAGCTGAGACTTAGGAAAGTAGAGGAGTGAATGCTGAAACATAGCAGGAACCACCACAGACCGAGAAAATCCTTTAGTACAAACACTGCTGTCTCATTGTTCTGGTGATCTCATGGCATCACCTCTTTAAAGACAACAGCAAAACCTGGCCAGAAGAAATACATCAACCACTCACCAATCGAGTTTATCCAGTCAATGGCTCATCTCACTAACGGCCTTTAGCACAAGAGACCTATTCTGGAAACCAAAAGAAGCTAAAGAAGACTTTCCCACTCTGAGAGAGCTCATGTCCTATTGGAAAGGCAGATTATGCCTGAGAATAATTTATAAAACACCAATAAGTATAACTTTATACACCATTTCAAAAGACGAACTGCAAATTATCAGTGATCAGAGAAAAAACCAGTCCAAACAAATAGTAAGAAATATAAATCTTCTCTAGTAGATAAAAAGTAAGGAATGCGTAATAATATATCCAAATATAAACGTAAAGAAACATATAAAAAGAAGTAACTCTAAGGAGTCTTTCTTCAGATTTGGGAATTTGTAGAAGATCACAGAAACTGGAAACAGTTAACGTTGGAGGGGCTGAGGGAAAACAAGCATTACTAGTATACTGTTAGTAGAGCTGTGAATTGGCGCACCCATCCTGGGAAATCATTCTGAATTGTGAATGACAAATGTCTGTGATTCCACTACCAACAATATACCTTAATGAGGTCAGAGAGGAACATCCAATACTGACCAAAAATATCCACAGCAGGACTCGTGGTAGCAAAGACCTGATGGATGCCCATCAGCTGCAGAATGGCTAGAGAAACCATGACTGATGAATGGAACAGGACAATATTGTGCCTCATTGCATGGCATGGAAGTGATTCTGCTCTGTCAGCAGAACATAAATACTGCTGAACTTCAGAAGGCTGGGTACACACCCGGTGATGGTGTATGTCTGTTGTATAAAGACAGATCTGGTTATGTAAGTTTGGGAAGTCTTCTCACCAGCGGTGCTGCAGGATGATCAACTTTGGGGCCACAGCAACTCTCAAAGACTGACTGGCCATGAAGTTTTAAAGGAGTCACAATCTGTGTCAGTGAAGGGAATATTGACAAGGACAAAAGAGAAGGGAGAATCATAAAGTATTTTATAAAGCAGACCAGAGGCAAATGGCAGCAAGAAGTGCAAGGGAACAAGTCATCACAAATTCCTTTTAAAGATCAATTTCTAGGTCAGAGATGATAGAATCAATAACAATTTAGCTTAATTTCCTACATCTGCTACATTTCCATCAAAAATGGATACTCCTAGTGATGCACCCTTGACCTTCAGTCCTTCCTCCAACACTTACTAGGTGGGTCACCATGGGGGAGTCATTCAAGCTTTTTGAGTCTCAGTTTTCACATCTGTAAAATAGGAATTGGAAGTGGCTCGAATACCTACCTACAGGTTGTTGTGAGGCTAAAATGAGACAATACGTGTAAAGACTTTTTGAGCAGGAAAGCAGCATACCAGTGTGGATGATGATGATGATGATGATGGTGATGATGATGACAGAAATTCCATACAAAGGTAAGAGAAATAAACTGGGACTCACTAGACCTAGGTTCATATTCTATCCCAGTGCTTTACTATAGAAGGTGTCCCAAAAGTCTTAGTGCAGTTTCAAGCTATTGGAGTCTGGCTATTTTTACTCTGACTTGGGTTAGAGTTGGCAGAGTTTATGTATATTCATAACAAGGGGAAAAGAGAGTAAATAGGACTGCATAAAATGGCCCTTTCCCCACAGATAGGCATGACTTTGTCTGGCTTCCAAAATCCCCTGAAATTAATTCCTAGACACTCCATCACTAGTTTGGCCAATTCCCAAAGAGCCAGAGGATGATACTTCTTAACTTTTTTCTCCTCCACAGTAACTTTTACTGACATACTGGGAAGGAGGCTATGTAGGCAACTGTGCTATGAATTCTACCTCCCTTTATTACCATGTATCACCCCCACCACCCAGATGTTTCTTGCTTTGGAAAGACATGACCAATGGACAACCCATAAGTTCACATGGTACCCTCCACATGTCAGCAGAACCTGAGAGAGACTCTCGGCACGTTGGGCAGACCCTTGCCAATGAATAAGAATATGAACAAGTGTCGCATAGAACAGGCTTCAATGTGCACTGTTGGAGGAAATGCCCATGTCAATGAGATCCAGAGTATGGAAGTATATGTAGCGGAAACACGATATTGAATTATAGAGGTGAACACTGACTGTAAACAGTGCCTACAATCTGAAAGATGGATAGAAAATTAAATGTCTCCTCCCAGGAGAAAGGAGGTAGGCATGATTCATCACCAGTCATCTGGAATCAGAACGCGTCAATGCCTGGTTCAGAGTTCCAGCATTGTTTGGCAGGGCTTTCCTGTCTAGTACTAAGGTCACTCTATTATTTGTTCTCCTGGTTCTGGTTGTCTCACTCTGCATCTGTTCATATAAGTCTTCCAAAATGTCTCTAAATTCTTTAAATTTATTGTGTCTTGGGACATAGTAATGACATCCATATATCACAATTTGTTCCCCATTCCTCAGTCAGTGGATGCCTACCTTATTTCTGGTTCTGTCTAGACCTGGGATTTCAACTATATAGGAAACTCGCTGGTGAAGAAATTCTCTCTATCAAGGTAGATCTGCAACTTATAGTCTTAGAGAGCTGTCTGGAGCACCCAGCAGTTAAGCGACTAGTCAGAACCAGTGTGTGGCAGGGGTGGGACTTGAACTCAAGTCATCCTGATCCCAAGGTTGGCATCTCTATTCCAATTTCTTGGCTAATACAAAAAAAGATGCTGCTATAAATACTTTCATCTCTACAGGACCTTTCCCTCTGCTATTGACCTGGGGGCACATGACTAACAATGGGATTGTAGAGTCAGCTTACAAATAGTTTATTCACTTTTCTGGCATAATTCCATGTTGTTGTTTTTTTTCAGAATGGTTGAAGCAACCCATAGATATCCTCATAGAGAATTAGCATGCTTGTCTTCTACCTGATACTGGTTATTTCCATCTTGGATCACCCTTATCACCTTAGGGGTTTCAGACAAGACCTCAGGGTAGTTTTAGTTTTTATTTACCTCATTATTCATAACTCAGAGCATATTATCATGTGCTCAACAGATTTCAGTTTCATGTCCTTTGATCACTTGTTTATTGGGGATCTCTCCTAGTCAAATAGATGTGTGTCAATTCCCCATCCATCAGACCTTCAGCCTACCTAAATTCCCTAGCTTAACTTACATATTCACACTGAAAACGGTGCTATGATCTCACCAATATATGAGTTCCATCCAGCAATATAAACACCCATCTAGCCATACCCATCCATCCTGTCTCATTCATTCTCCCAGAAGTTTGCTATGGGACATTTTCCCAAGATGCCAGGGGCCTTCCTCATTTTCTTTGGATGAGACAAGGAAATAACTCAAGCACAAAGTCATACCTAGATACCTTTCTGAGAGGTGACCCTGGGTTTTTCATGGCTTTGCCAGCAAACCATAACCTCTGGCAGACTCTATCATGCTGAAAAGAAGAAGCTAGTCTAGCCACTGGGTAATGAATTCTTTGGCCATGGCAACCCCTGAGACAAAGGACAATACAAAATGGTCATCAGTCTTATTTGGGCCCCTTCCAATTCTGCAGTGATGATTGCAGAGTGGATGAAAAGGAGGCAGAGGGGGAGAGCAATTGTAGATATTACACTAAGAAAAAAAATCACTATTTCTATTGAGAGACCAATGAAGGCACCATTCTATGTTTTTCTGAAAATGCTTCACTCACAGGAAAACCATTGTATTCTGGTCACTTGATCCTGTATATACTTGTAATGACGAAATCTGAACCCAGAACTTAAAGTAGACCTTGGTGGATCCCAGCAGGTGTGTTCTCAATGATGAAGTGATGAAACATTCTCCCACCTGGCAATTAATCTTTTAGAATGGCCCCTTCTCGTATTAGGGAGAAAATGAAAATACTCTTTTGGAAGAATGGTTGGTTCTCTTGGTGAAGTACCATCCATTAAAGACATCACCCCACCCAGGGGTCGTGCCACAATGAAACGAGCACCTTTCCATTCTTAATCAGTGAGTGTTAATAACCTGATGCTTCAGCTCAGTCTCACTTCACTTCCCCCACTTTCTTAGTAACGAGGGTATTAATTAACCCACAATCCACTGGCAGTGTAAAAGCATCAGCTCCCTCGTTACCGTACATCATGTCTCGTGTTCAAAGGTGAGAGAGAACAGACTCGTCCGAAAGACGAAGGACTGAAATGGAAATTCACGTCTGAAATTGGACTCCCAGTAATTTCTCATTAAGCTAGCTGCCATGGTGGCAGCTGGAACCAGGGAGGCTTTGTACCCTCTTAAGAGTATGAACTCAGAGGGGCTATTTGCTCACAGCTGGTAGTCCAGATGATGGCCTTTGTGCTGGAGATGAAATGACTTAAGTGGCTCACAAACAGCCTGACCTAGGGCTTTCCAGAGGGAGCCTTACTTCAATTATGATTCTGGCATCCATGATTCTATGCACAAGACCCACAATAGGCTGAGGGAAAGAGCTATGGGCTCTCAGAGTTATCTTTATGTCTTTACTTCATACTCACTTTATCATTTGGCAGAACTTAACTTTGACACTTCCTACCACTAACATCTCTACTGCTACCGGCATTAATGCAAACATTAACATACTTGATCTCACCTCCTTGAATTTCACAATAATCCAATGAGGTAGGTATCATAGCGATTTTTAATTCCCATTTTACAGATGTGGAAACTGAGGCTCACAGAGCTTAAGTGATTGGCCACCTGCCACAAAGATAGCAAGTACCAGATGTGGAACTTGAGCCCAAGATTCCAAGGTTGGCACTCTGTTCACTATATCATGCTGTCATTCTCTTTAACCCTAGTTTTCTTGTCTGTGAAACATAAATGGTTCTATAGCACAAATCCATTGTGGATTAAGAAGTTATCAACTGATGCTTGGAGAGTCATATATTTTAAAGATGGAAGACACAGAGTGGAAAGGGCAGGTTCTGGAGTCAGACTCCGGGGCGAATCCCACCCATGAGCCTTCCGATCATGGGCCAATCATTCAGTCTCTTTAGGCCTCAGCTCTTTGTCTGTGATGATGCAATGACGGCCTTAAAACCCCATTTTACCTCTAGATTCTATGATCCCATGACCTCAAGAGATCCTAATTCAGCATCTTTCTCCCTGACTGCAGCCCTCCCTGTTTCTGACAGCAAAGTGACTCATCTTTGTATTTAAGTAGAACAGTGTGGTGGAGTGGGAAGCACACCAGTGTGGGAGTCAGGAAAGACCTGGGTACAAATCCCACCTCCATCATCTATTTATTAGCTGTGTGGCCCTGAGCGTGTTACCTAAGAATAAAGAGCTGCCGCGTATATAACTCTTTCCATATGTCAGGTCATTTTATCCTCACAACAACCCTCAGAGGCAGATACTGTTATTATCCCCAAGTACATACAAGGATACTGAGGCATTCAGAGGGTAAGTGACTTGTCCCTCTAGAATTCTGGTCTTCTTGACTCCAGGCCCATTACTGCAACCCCTGGGCCATGGATAGGCAGCAGTTTGTCTAAAATAATAGCGAGCATCTATACAGGGCTTTAGGGTTTGCAAAGCACTTCACAATTTCAATTTCAGCCTCACAATAGCTCTTGGAGATCGGTGTTATTATCATCCTCATTTTAGAGCTGAGGAAACTGAGACAGGTAAAGGTTGAATGACTTTCTCCGAGTCACCAGCTATTAAGTGTCTAAGGCAGGATTTAAACTCTGGTCTTCCTGCCTCCAGTTGTGTTGTCTAGCTACCCCACCTCACTCCCCTGGACATTGGTTTTGTCGCTGGTAAAGTAGGGATAAGAATGGCAGTAAGCCGTACCTCCCCACACTTGGTGCTTGGCAAACGTGCCTTAAAACTGTTAGTTATTCTCATCTTCTGACTTTGTTGACATAACTAAACTCTCCCTATGATTCAGTGACTGTGCCCAGGGCTAAGCTTCTGACAAGTCTGCAGAGGTGTGGGTTGTGTCCACCTGCGGCGAGGCCCTCATTTGGGCTGCTGCCCTCCTCTGTGCAGAACACCAGGATGGTTCTAGCTTCATCTCTCTTCCAAAACTGAGTGGTTGACCACATCATGCTCGGCTCCTCCTCAAACCTAGTACAGCCCTGGTACACTGGTAATGTTCTTGGGACTCGGCTCCTTGGGGGCATCTAATCAGATACATAACCGACTCAGAAAATGAAGGGCATGGTACTACCCTTTCTTCAACCAAGTGGAACTAGACCAATGGAAAGAAACCAGGAATTAAAAGAGAGGGTGGCTCTGTCACTGAACAAAGCCACGTGCTTTCTAGCCATGGATCAATCAACATTTATCAAGTGCTTACTATGTGGGCCATTGTTCTGAGCACCAGAAACTTTCTGAAAACCTCCCAATGCCTTGGCAAGATCCCTCTGGGACTGGTTCTCTCTCTAGTTATGAAGCACTGCTTCTATTTCTTAATTTCATAGCACGTTTTCCTCAAGGGATTTTTGTCAAAACTGCCCATTTGATACAATGTCCTTACAAACAAATCAGGAGGGAGAACCATGTTATGTCAATCAGGTCGAATAATCCATCTCCCCATTAGCTGCACCACATGGCTGTAGACAGTGGGGCAGAGACATACATGAGGGGGGGACTTTGCAAAAAAAGCTCAGTAACCTTGACGTAGTTGTTGAGGAATGCTGGTATCTGCTACTTTTGAAGGACTTCTCGGGGGAGCCCAAGGTCCTTTTTCAGCAGCTCTGTGGTTCTCTGGCTAATGCAGTTGCAGATATCTTAAAATTACAGAATTTTAGCTTTGAAAGAAATCTTAGAAGTCATCAGGTCCAATACCACCCCCCACATACACATATCCTTTAAATTTCTGTCCTTCCTTCTTCCTTCCTCTTCTTTCTTCCTTTTTTCTCCTTTCTGCTTTCTTCCTTTCTTCCTCTCTCTCCTTTCCCTTCCTTCCTCCCTCCTTTATTTCCTTTCATCCTTCCTCCCTTTTTTATTTCCTTTATTGGGGCAGCTGGGTGGTGCAGTGGATAGAGCACCAGTGCAAGAATCTGGAGGACCTGAGTTCAAATCTCACTTCAGACACTTGACACTCACTAGCTGTGTGACCTGGGGCAAGTCACTTAACCCCAAATGCCTCATCCTGGGTCATCTCCAGTCATCCTGATGATATCTGGTTACTGGATTCTGATGGCTCTGGAGGAGAAGTGAGGCTAGTGATCTGCACAGCCCTCCCTCACCCAAAACAAAGTCAAGTGCAAGTTATGTCATCATTTCTCTGATGGCACGGTCTTCTTCTTCGGCAACAAAGGATGAACACACACACACACATTTCCTTTATTTCTCCCTTCCTTCCTCCCTTCTTTTTCTTCCTTTATTCCTTCCTTCCTCCCTCTAACCTTCCTTCTGCTCTCTTTTTTCCTTGCCTTCTTCCCTCCTCTATTTCCTTCCATCCTTCCTCCCTCTCTCACATCTCCTTCCCTCCTTCCCTTTCTTCCTTCCCTCCTTTGCCTCAGTGACTGGTACACTATAATTCCATTGATATAGGTAGGTTCCACTGAGGAAATTCCCTCCATCAATGCAGATTAGCTCTCTTTCTGTAAATTATATCCTTAAAGAGTTGGCTGGAGATACTGGGAGGTCAAATGATTCTTCTGGACTGGCAGAACCAGAATGTCTTAGAGGTGGAGCTCAATTCCAGATCTCCCTGACTTGGTCTGGCTTTCTCGCTTCTTTCTACATGATACTGTCTCACCCACCAGAACAGGGACAGAGAAGGAAGTAAGAGAGGGCAGGCACTAGAATGAAGAGGGATCAGGAAAGGCTTGCTGTACAAGATAGGTTTGCATTGAGATGTGAAGGAAGCCAGGAGGCAGAGAGGGGGAATGAGAATATTCCATGTATGGGGACAGCCAGAGAAAATGCCCAGAGCTGAGAGATGGAGCATCTTGTTCCTGGAAAAACCAGGAGGCCAGTGTTACTACGTTAATTGTGTTATACTGTATTTTTATTCATTTTGTGAAATGTTTCCCAGTTACATTTTAATCTGGTTCAGGCAGTACTCCAAGTTTTGTGGGGGAGAACATGACCTTGATCTTAATAGGGCAATGAGAAATTAGTTGATCAGCCTAGAGTCACATGGCCTGAGGAAGGACCTTGAATCGGTATTTTCCTGACCTCATGGCCAGTTCTCCGTCAACTCCTCTCCATAGCCTCTCATGATGAAGATGCTCCAGGTATTTTCATTTCCATTTTTTGGATAGGTAAACCAAGATTCAGACTGATTAACGGGGCTTGCCTGGGATCATAAAGTTAGCAAATGTCTGAGATCATGCCAAGTGTAGCAGGCAAGCCATTTGGATGGAACAGCAGGACACCTTGAGAGGCAGACAGCCTTTGCCAGCCAAGTCAAATCACCCTGGCCACCACCTTGACCAGCATCTCCTCCCAGACCCTGACAGAGGCAGCCCAGGACCCTGAGTCCATAAGGCTTGGGAAGAACAAGGGTTCCAGTCTAATGCCCCCAGTGTCATCCAGGAAGCAGCCCCTGTGAGATGCAGACCAGGGACAGACTGCTCAGAGGCTGCAGCCACAGCTACTGAAGACCCAGAAAGGAATGTTCTGACCCCAGAGACCTTGGCCCTGTCAGATGGTTCAGCATCAGAGACTGACAGGATGGAAATGACAGTTACAAAGAGGCATCAACATGGGTTTTGTATCCTCAGGACCATGGGGCTTTCCATCGGCCTTGCAGCTGAAGTCACCTGTATTTGTGACCTTCCCCAGTAGAACAGAAGTTCCCAGAGGCCAAGGACCGTCTCACTTTTGTATCTAGGTCCCCAGTGCTCTGTGCCCAGTCAGCACTTAATAAATGCTTCAATCAGTCATTCATTCACTTGTTCATTGTAGGAACTTAATATATATTGGTTGAATAATATTGTTTTTGCTGAACTTTATTCTGACATTGGGGAAAAATCCTATCTTAGAAGTTTAGCTTCTGTTCCTCAAGTCACTTGAGGCATTTACTTCAGGCAGTGAGGGATATCTCTTATATGAGTGTCACCAGATCTTCTGTCACTACAGTGTCCAGCAGTCCTGCCAGGGTCCCTCACTGGGTAGGTCAGATTTCTCCTTACACAGGGAGGCACTGAGTTGCCAGGTGGTGAACATGTTTCTGTTATGGTTAACCTGTCACCTTGTCATCTCCTAAACTGCCTGGAGAGAAGAGAGAGGAGAGGGGATACTGGTCTCTTCCCATGTTATTTGTCTTTGGCCTCCAGGGATGGAGGAGCCTGCCTGAGCAGGAATGGCCTTACTGCTCTATTCCATTTGGGGACCCATAAGCTGCCTCCATGCCAAACTTGTGGGACTGTGTGGACAACCATACAATTAGTTGTCTTCCAGAGGATGGGGAATCACCCTCCTTCAAAAGGGGTCCAGATGCTGAAAAGTAGCCTTGAACACTTGAATCTGCCTCCCAGGTGTCTCCCACAAGATCTGGGGCTCCCTCAGGATTAGGAATGAGAGCCCAGATTCAGGGTCATGTCCTAAGTATTCTCAAAGTTCAAAGTGTTATTCCCTAATTCATTTATTACAATGAACAAGAGTCAAAAGTTCCCCGTGGCCCCAGGGCCAAGGATTAGAGATGCCTACTCCAAAGGCTTTTCTTGCTTTTTAGTCCAGAAAAACAGCGAACGTAATACTTTTCCCCTTTGATTTTGTATATTCTCCTCAGATGTAGGACGGGGGCTAGGAAGCCAGATATGCCAATATATTATGGGTGGAACTGTTCAACTTTCCAAAGAGCTCTTTGGAGTTATAGAAAAACTCACTGAAATGTCTGACCCAGAGTTCCGCCACTGGGCATCTGGCTCAATGTGATCACAGACAGAAAGAAAGGGCTAGTATTCACAAAATAGTCGTAGTAGTAGAACTTCACGGGTTAGCAAAAAATAAAAAAGGAAATATAGTGGATACCCAGTGCTTGGGGAATGGCTGAATACACTGTAGTACATGAATACAACAGAATAATGTTGTTATATAAAATAAAGAGAATCCAAGAAATGAAAGGAGACACAATGGGTATCCATCACTTACGGAATGGCTGAATAAATTGTTGTATAGAAATATAACGGAATAATGGATGCTGCATCCTAACAAATGGTAAATACAAGCAATCCAGGAAACCTCAGCCAAACTTCCACAAAGCGATGCAAGGTCACGGGAGCTGAAACAGGGGAACACAATGCACACTGGCAGCAATGCAAAAATAATAGGGAGGCAGGAGAACCCAGTAAACTGCAATGGACCAGCCTTAGCCACAGAGGAGGAAACACACATCCCTTCTCTCAGTTGGGGAAATGGGAGTCTAGAAGTGCGGAATGTTGCTTATACTGTCTGATGGAAAGGAGGAGGAGGAGGAAGCAGAAGAGAGCTAATACTGATATAGCACCTACCATGCACTAAGCACTTTACAATTATTATCTCCCTTGATCATCACAACAACTCTGGGAAGTAAGTGCTATTATTATCCCCATCGTATACAAACTGAGGCAAATAGAGGTTAAGTGACTTGCCCAAGGTCACATAGCTAGGATGTTTCTGAGGCTAAATTTGAACTCCAGTCTTCCTGACTGCAAGCCCAGTGCTCCATCCACTGAGCTTCCCTGGCTGCTCTGATTCCATGCTAAATGTGACTTGATTATGTGAGTAGGGGGAAAGTAAAAAGAGCTAGGGTTACCAGGAGAAGCTAGGGATTCTATTCTTTATTAAGTGCTTGCTGTGTGTGCCAGGTACTAGGAGACCAAACAGTCACCCAATACTTATTAAGAGATTACAATGGCTCCCACCAAACTGGGCAGGGAAGGGCAGGGGCTGGCTTGCACCTTTCTTTGAATCCCCAGTGCCTGGCATATAGTAAGTGCTCAATAAATGCTTGTTGACTTTCCTACCCAAGCTTTCTTTGGTCTGGTGATGTGAGGAGCTCCAGAGTCGGGGGCTGAGAGTTGTTTGGATCTTGTGAGCTGGACATATGGTGAAAGTGAATCCCAGAGTTGCTCTGATTGGGAGAGATGGGAAAAGACTGCTCAGCTCCCAAATGACACCAATGTCGGCCTTGAAGGACAGTCATCATTCTGGCTTTTAAATCGTGGAAAGATATGAACAAGTCCTTGGACTCTATCTCAGAGGAAGAGAAACAGAAACGCTTTCTCAAATAATCGTGCCCACACTCAGTGTGGGATCATGGGAGCTCAGACTGAGAACTGGAAGAGACCATCAATTCAGTCCCCTAGTATTATAGATGAGGAAACTGAGGCACACAAAAGCCAGATGACTTCTCCAAGGTCACACAGCTGGTCAGTGTCTGAGGTGGGCTTGGAGGTGGGCTTGGTCACAAGTTCAATGCCCATCCACTAGCCCATGCTTCATGGGGTGTACCGTGTATGCCTCCTATAGAACATAAGCTCCTTCGGAGCAGGGACTTCCTTCTGTTGTTTTTATCGCAAGCCCCACCCACAGTGCACGGTGCCTCGGACAGAGCAGGTGATTGGCCCAGGCCTGGCCCGCGGTGGGCACGGAAGGCTTGTTGGAAGCCTGGCCAATTAGCATCCCTTTTTCTGATGCGTTTACGCTCTGTTCATTCTCATACAGTTTGTAGAGACTTCTCTGGGTCCAGAAGAACGTAAGCACCCTGAAGGCAGAGACTATCTCTTTCTATCTGTGCCTCCAGAACCAACATGGTGCTGTGCACAAGCAGGCACATGTTTGCCTGATTACACTGGTCACAAATCAGCACCTATGCGAACTTGGGGAAAGCCTGCCACTGTGGCCAAGCCCTTCAGTGCCCACGTGAAGCACTCTACCTTCACTTCCACGGAAGTAGATTCACTAACACATCTGGGGAGCCAAGCAGCGAACTTTGCCAGAGGCCTCAGCCTGGGCCACACATGAAGTGTAGCTGAACTAACTTCATCCCTAGCCCTGGTGAACTCTGGCTTAAGAAAGCAGGATATTCAGATGGCTTTGGGGGCACAAAATATTGATTTGTGGGTAGACGCAACAGCACATCAACCTTGACTCTGGTGGGGATTGGGGCTTTTCATCTGTCCTGGGTGAGTGACCATAGGTGGGACCAGTAATCAAGAACATACACTTTGATGGCACCTTTAAAGTCCTCACAATAACTCTAGGAAACAGGTAACTAAGCCCGCCATGCCCATTTTGCAGATGGGGATGCTAAAGCCCAGAGGAACAAAATGATCTCACCATGGTCTCACAGCTAGTAAGTACTGAGGACAGAATGTAAGCCCCAGCTCCCCAGCTCTAAGGACATTATTGAAACCTCTGTCATCTATTCACTATAAATTAAGAACCATAAGATCACAGACTTAGAGCCTGAAGGCTCCAACCCCCTCATGTTCCTTGGGCTTGTGGCAAAGTGGAAAGCTACAGGATTTGTAGCCTGGTGATGGGGCCAAACCTCTCTGCCACTTAATAACTGTGGGACCTTGGCCAAGTCAATTCCTTTGTGCCTCAGTTTCCTCCCATGTAGAGTTAGGTTGCCTCTGGGGTCCTTTTCAGTGCTAGATTTATGCCTTTAACTTTCATCTTGAGCCCTCAGCTTCCTCCTTCTTAAGTTGGGAAAGCTCCACTAGGGGCTCTGGGGTCCTTTGAAGCAATCCTTCTATGATTATAAGCTCCTCCTCCTCTCTGGGCCTCAGTTTCCTTTTCTGTTAAAATGAGGGGGTTGGATTAGATGGCTTCTAAGGGCCTGCCCAGCTCTAAATCTCTCACCCCAGGATGATACTTAAGCTAGCAACAGTAACTCTCTCGTGGCACACAGTGGGTTAGTCTATGACAAGTTCTTGCTGTGTCAGTCCTTCCCAGTAAGGAATTGGATATTACATGATGTTGGATATTACATGATGTGAAAGCTTTGGTTGTGTGGGCTGGATTCAAAAGTCACTAAGGACCTTCCCAACTTTCCAACTGTAGTCCAACACTGGGATTCACAGGAAACTTCCCACCACACCGGGGAACTTCTGAATCCCTCATGCAGAGTTAGAAACTTGAAATTGGGGTTCATCTGCTCCAATTAAACCAGTCTAACCACTCTCTGGTGGAATCTGTAAGCAAGTCATACATCTGAGATACCTTGTCTGGAGAAGCACCAGACAAGGAGGCCCTAGGACCCCAAAACGCCCCTGAACCTGAATCCTGTAGCCAATAAGGCAAGTGTCCATCAAGGGGCCTGACTGATGCAAAAATTACTCCAGGCTGAAGACCATGCCAACTTCTGGCCTGAGACACACTAGAAAGGGGCATCATGATGCCTCAGTTCACATGGGAAACACTCAAGCTGTTTAAAAACAAAGTACCAAACCAAATGGTCTTTCCTCTGAAGGAGCACAGAGAGAGCCCAAAGTATACTTAGCAGTGAGATTAAAGTCGACATCCAGGACACCTGATCAATATCGTCATCCCTCCAGGCACCAATGAATTACAATTTCTAGGTGAAAAGTCAAGAGTACCCTATCTTACACCCTGGAGATTGTTCTGCCAGACTTGTCGGCAAACCATTTATCTGTGGGATGCAGACGCTGCCCCGAGCAATTTTATTAATTGTGGGCACCTCTGTCCTTGTTCAGCACTCTCTCTCTGCAGGTCCCCTCAGGTTCCATGCTGGGAACCCATTTGGGCCCCTGCCTTCACATGGGCTTTGGTTAAAACTGGGGGAGAAATGCCAAGCCTGCCATGGCTGGGGATTCTTGGTACTGCCCTGTCCCAGGCCAGCATCCATCTGGAAAGGGCATGGACAGCAAACCAAACCCAACGCATCCACCAAGCTCTCAGGGGAGAGCCAACCCAGCAGGGCAACGCTAGGCACTCCCTCTAGCATTGGCACTGCCCCTGCTTGGCATTGGCCCCGATCATCCACAGACGCATACAATCAGCTGGGCTCCCCACGCCAGCAGGAAGTCCCTGCGCCCCCTTACCTGTTTCTTTGTCCTGGACTTCTTCCAGGTGCAAGTCATTCAGGAGGTGCTCCAAAATCTTCTCGGGCGTCCCCGACACCACCACGTATCTGTCAGAAAGGAGAGAGTCTGAGGACTCATCCTCCGTGGAAGATTGGGAGCGGCTACTCCACTCATCCTCCTCATCCTCCTCGTCGATGTATTTGAAATAAGGCACGTCAAAGGTGGGCAAGGCCAGCTGTGGCCCGCCAGGGAGGGCGCCGGAGTCCTTCCTCTCAAGGTGCGGGTCAAAGACCCTCAGCCGGGAGCTCCCCATTGTACCTGCTAAGTAACAAAGGCATCTCCCCCTCCCTAGATGCTCAGATCTCTCGCCATCTCCCTGCTCCCCTAGAAGGCAGTCAGTCCATCTGGCTGCTCGGGGCTCTGCAGTCAGCTAGTACATTCCAGAGGCGGAGAGAAGAGAGGCGGAGAGAGAGAGGGAGGGAGGGAGGGAGAGACGGAGGGAGGGGGGGAAGAGGGAGACAATCAGAGGGAGACGGACAAACGGAGAAGAGGAGGAGGAGGAGGCAGCTGGAGCAAGGCAAGCAGCCAGTGTGTCTGCTGCTAGAGGAAAAAAAAAGCCCAAGCGTCTCACCTCCAATCAGTGTGGGCAGTCCCTGAGGTGGGGGCCGGCCCGCGTGACGACACCTTCTTGAATACCAGCACCGTTCCATCCTTCTCTTTAACTTGCAAGGTTGTCACTTCATCATCTGGCTGTAATTTGGGGTTGGGGAGAGGAAGGAGAGGAGAGAAAACAAAGAGACAGAGAAAAGGTAAATACTCATCGAACGGCTGAGAAGCCTACCAGTGCCAGATGCGGGATGGGTTTTCTCCGAAGTGTGGGGGGGAGCTACAGCTTCTTGGGGCTGGGATGACATTTTGGACATCCACAGTGAAACTGGGATCAGACTGAACATCCCCTATTCCCTTTAAAGGAGTTTGAGTTTGTGGGAAAAGCCCTGGATCAGAGTGAGAGGCCCTGGGTTTGAATTCTAGCTGGGTGACTGTGTAAGGCACTTCTGTCTCTGGGCCTCAAGATTCCTCCAACAGAAGAGAGGGGACTAAGTGGTCTTGAAGGCCCCTTCTAGCACTAACTCTTTGATCCTATGATCATCGAGAAGTTGGACGACCTAGGCTCAAACCCTGCTTTGGTTATCTTGTGACCCTGAGACACAAATCACTTTCTTTTTCCTGGGCCTCAGTTTCTTCATCTGTAAAATGAGGGCATTTAGAGCATCACAGGAACCCCAGAGACCACCTGCTCCAACTCTCTCATTTAACATTTGAGGAAACTGAGTCCCATGGAAGTTATTTAACTTGCCCAATGTCACACGGGTAGGAATCATTAGATTTAGCATTTGAACTCAGGTCTTCTGAAGTCCAGACTCAGGGGTCTTTCTACCATACTATCAGTTTCCAGCTCTAACACAATAGTCCCAGAGAACCCCAGAAATCCTTTCAAGTGTTTGGAGGAGAAAAGAGTCAAAAAGAATGTGGCTACAATTAAGAGCAAAAAAAAAAAAAAAAGAAAAAAAGTTCCCTACATGAATATCATGAATCAGAGAATTCACAAATATCCCAAACAATCATGGTCTATTCACTGGATTCATACTTTACATCCTGAGAACTGGGGGCTCTTTCATTTGTTCCTCACCCAGGATCTGCCCCAGCCCAGGGAGGCTGCTCTGCCCCGTGGGCCAGTCCAGCCAGCGCCACAATCAGGCTTTCAAGAGAGATCACCGACTTGGGGCTCAGGGCATCCCTGCCCTTATGTCCTGGGTGACTCTGAGTGCCTCGAAGCCTGCTCAAAAGGAGCTCCTGTTAGCAGCCCACCTAGGCTGAAATGTCTATATTCTGGGTCAAGGGGCTGGCCTCTCCCATCTCAGAGAGAGGGAGGAACAGGGAGAGGAGGATGGTGAATGAGGGGGAAAAGAAGGAGAGAAAGGAGGGAAAGAAGGGAAGAGGGAGAGACAGGGGGATGGGGGGAGGAGAGAGAGAAAGAGAGACAGAGACAGAGATAGACAGAGAGACAAAGAGAAAGAAAGACAGAGAAAGGGGGCAAGGGAAGACAGAGGGCGAGAAAAGTAGGAGATGGGGAGAGGAGGAAAGAGTGGAGAAAGAAGGAAAGAGGAGGGGGAGAAGAAGGATAGGGAGAGAGAAGGGGAGAGGGAGAGGTCAGGCTGGTGCAGAGAAGGGGAAGGGAGAGGGGAGAAAGGCAGAGGGGGGGAAGAGGGAAGCAAACCAGAGGAAGGGTTCCCTTGTGACCCACACAGCCTCCCTCACAGCCTTGAGCAAGTGGAGTCCAAGGACAGGGCTCCAGGGGAGGCGGGCCAGCTACTACTAACTCCTGGGCACCCTGGGTGTTCTGAGAGAGACTGATAAGCATTTCCTAACAGCTGACAGTGGAATCTGTCCCTGGGATGGCCAAGTCAGAGCTGAAGGCAGTTTTCAAAGGAAAGCTGAGGTCAGTAAATCTGACTTTTCGAACAGCGTAGAGTGGGGGCAGAAGTGAGGAGTGGAGGGGGATGGGCCCCCCTCAGGAGATGGCTGGACTTCACATGAATGACTTCTCCTGCACTAGCCCCCTACCTCATCACCCATAGACCATCTTCCCAATCCAAGCAGCCAGACCCATCCTGTGACTGCACTGCTGCCCTGTTCAGGAATCAGTGGCTCCATATGGCCTCTAAGATACAAACTGCTCAGCCTGTCCTCAAAGCTCTTCTTTGGGCTGCTCCCACCTTCCTTGTTCCCACTGGTACATTCCACATTCCACCCAGACCAAGCCTCCCAAGAACATGTATTTGTGCCCTGATCTAGGCCCTCCAGCTGCTCTGTTTTTTTTTACAAGCCATCTCCCTTCCTAGGGTGTGCTCCCTTCTCACCTCTGCAACCTTTCCAGCATCCCCAGGGTCCCTCCTACACCTGGAGAGTCATTCCTGTATTTACCCTTCCCCTGATCTGTGGCATCCCCCAAGAGCATGGCCAGAAGAGCCCCCAGGGCAAGGATTATTTTCATTTGTGCCTGGCACATGGTAGGCTCTTAAGAAAAGCTTATTGACTATCAATTCCAATTCTTTATAAGGTTGCAGGTTTAGAGGCCAGTTTCCACCAAAGAGCAGGAGTCAGCTATAAGCCAGTGACATCCCATTAACCTCTTTCTAGGTGAAGAATTGATGGGCACTTTTTATTCTCCATTTGCAGAGGTGAGGAGATGTGTTATTGCCAGATTCTCCAAGTAAGTGAGCAGCAAGGATGCCGTGCTAGGATGCCAAGTCTGAGATGGGGGTGGGGGGTTTTAGAGACCCTCTGCTCCAGGGAATCTTCACCTGCTTTGGGCCCCAGATCCCTTTGGCAGTCTGATGACAGCTAGAGATTCCTTCTCAGAATAATGTAATTTATTAGTGTCATTAGTATTATTAATATAATATATTAATTATGGAATTAGAAAAATGTATAAAATAAAGTGCAAAGGACTATCGAGGAAATTCTGCTGAAAAGCAGATATGAAGACATTAAAAATGCCAAGCTCATGGACCTCCTGCTCATCTTACAGGTGAGGTCCAGAGATATTAGGTGACTTGCCCAAAGTCTCCTAGAGAGAAACTGATAGACACAGGATTTGAACCCAGGCCCTATGACTCCAAAGCCAGTAAGTATTCTTTCCACCAGTCTACCCTATGTTGAGAACATAACTCAAGCTTCCAGCCTCAAAGGCTGAGCCATATAACTTCTTTACTTCCCTCCAAATTCTTTTCAAAAGAACTTTGTTCCACTGGTGATTTCAAAGGGTGATGCAGCTGTAGGATTCATTAGTTATTTTTTAAAAATTGAATCTCTTCACAGTAAACAGTGTGACCAAGTAAAAGGGACATGAGAAGTCTCTGCAAGGTCAGACAACCAGTTCCAGGGGCCTTTCATGGGGGACCTCGGCTGCCACACTCTCCAGGGATGTTGGTGGCAAACCACACGTCATGAAAGTCAATGTCTAGTTGCTATCATCCATTCCTTCTTATGTGACATGGATGAGATGAAATGAGGGACCATAGAGGAGATAGAGAAATGGAGAGACCAAGGAAGAGATGGAAAGAGGAACAGAATTTGTTGTTCGGTTGTATCTGACTCTTCATGGGCCCATTTGGGATTTTCTTAGCAAAGATACCAGAGGGATGTGCCAGTTCCTTCTCCAGCTCATTTTACAGATAAGGAAACTGAGGCAAACAGGGTGAAGTGACTTGCCCAGGGTCACACAGCTAGTAAGTGTCTGAGGCTTGATTTGAACTCAGGTCTTCCTGACTCCAAACCTGCCCGTAAAAGACAGAGAAGCACAGTCTCAAATGAAAACAATTCAATAGAAGGTTTGGACACACCTTTCCCCCACTTCCTCTAAAAGACAAGTGATTGTCATTTTCTCGGATCCACTGTCACTGGGAGAGAAGCACAGACATAGAATATATAGAGTTATTCACTATCATGGACCAGCTATGCCCTTATGGATGGGCTGCAATCGGAGAATGCATTCCTCCATAACTTCTGCTATAACAAGGCCCACCAACACGGTGTGCTGGGCAGGCAAGGTGGCTACCACCACCTCCTGGTGGCTAGTGGAGGGACCCACAGACTGGAGTGGATTGACAGGACATATGTATCATGGTGATGTAGCAATCATTACAAAAACCTGGTCAAGAAGAAAGTGGAAGCTGATCCCGCTAGGAGGCTCCTGAGAGAAGCTAGACTCTCCTGAATCCAGATCATTTCTCACTTCCACCTCTGCAGAGGTAAAAGGGTACCTGGAGGCTGCCCAGGACCACTGAGACCTCCAAAGGCATCTCTGCCACAGCACACTCACCAAGGGGGCCTCCAGTGAGGGACCCATTCCCCTCTGGGACAGCTCTCCTTAGTAAGAAATGCTGCCTTTTCTAGGTCAAGCCAGCCAGCCCCACCCCATTCCCACATTCCTTACTGGAGGATCCCAGACCCTGTCTTCCTCATCCTCTCTGTTCTCTGAGGCATGTTCCCTACTCTGACCCCAGATTTCCTAGTTTGATATGCTCAACGCAGGGGACAGTGAGATGAGCTGAGCTCCCATCCTGGTCACGGCTTCCATTCTCAGGAATCTTTTCACTATCGTACTAGGCCATGACTTCCTCTTCCTTTAGAAACATTTGGCCAATGACAATTATGGTTTTTTTCTTTCTTTTATCCACAGGACCATAGAAAGATGGCTGAAAATCTCCTGAACACAGCAGATGCAGCCTCAGTGGACAACTCTCCTGTTCTCATTGGCTATAACCAACATGTTTTCATTTGTTTCAAGTTTCACAGAAGTCTCTATCTCTACATACCAAAACCAGCAAGACAATGCTATTCTGAAGGTGATCTCAAAGCTGCTAAATTGTAACAATTACCTGCGTGATTTCGATGATCAGCAATCACTTTGGCCCAGACACTGGCTGTTCAGCCCAACCTTCAGCTACCTGAGTCACAGACTCCAGGGTAGTAAGCCTCCCGCTCTCCCTGAGAACTTTTTCATCTGTCAAAAGCTTTGAGAGGTAACGTACTCCCAGAGAACAGCCCAAGGACGTGTCCACGCCACACAGGCTGTACCTCTGAGGACATCAGCCCATGCTCTCCCTCTGCCATTTCTTCTGTCCTCCAAAACTCTGTTCCTACCAGGTCCTACAGATGTGGATGGCAGGCCAATCCATGCTCCATCCCCAGGGCTCCCAAAGCGCCTATCTCCCTTTCAAACATCCAATCCTTTCTTGTTCTGTCTCAGCAAGACAATCAGCTAATTCATACTCAGGTGTCAGTAGCTTATACAATTTATGGTAATACCCTCAGAATTTTTTTCTTTCTTGGTCTGAACCTGTGATTTCATTGGTATAGGGGAGCTTCTAGCATGGAAATTCCTTCCACTGAGGCACATCATTGGCACCTTGTCTGCCTCCTACCTTCTTAGCATCCCCTGAGGTCATTAAGAGATTAAGTGACTTGCCCAGGGTGAGTCATAGGGCTAGTGCCAGTCAGACGTTTAAGCCTAGGTCTTTCTGACTCCTCAGTACTATTAATAATAAACCCTAACATTTACAGAAGAAGCCTGGCACATAGTAAGTGCATAATATAAGTTTGTTGATTGATTGCTCTTGGCAGGCCAATTAGAGATCCTTAGCAGTAGGAGGCACTTGAAAGTTGCTTCCTGTTCCAAAGACCCACCCTAAGTACAGGTACTAGCCTTAACCCATTTGGAATTTTTATAAAATCTTTAGTATGATGGGAAGGGGACTGGAATGGAATTTGAGGATCTGGGTTGGAATCCTGACTTGACCATTTATTATCTGTGTGATCATGGAACAACCACTCCCCTCTACCCCCTGTTTTTGCTTTCTCAGAGCTTAGCACTGTTCTTGGCACAACATAGGCTCTTAATAGACTGTTAACTGCTTGACCATAAACCTCAGTTTCCTCATGTGTTAAGTGAAGAGACTGGCCTCTAAGGTCTCTTCCATAAATCTTTCAGTCTGTGATGATCCTCTAAAGAAAAGAGGAGACAACTGATGCCATGTGGAGGTCATTTGAAGCTCACATGCTAGCTGACAGATTCCAGACTCAGGATAGAATAATAGACCCAAACCAACCAGATGACATTTAATGAGGATAAACGTCAGGCTGTGCACTCAGGCTCAACAAATGAACTAGGGACCTGGTGTGGCAGTTTTTCCCAACCAAAAGTCCCAGGAGTTTTGGCTGGCTCCGTGCTTGATATGTCAATGGTGTGATGTGGCTGCTTAAGAGGCTAATACAGTCTTAGGCTGCATTAATAGAAGTAGAGGCTCTGAAACCCAGGCAGACCCAGATCCACTGTCCGCTGGGCCTGAACTCTGGGCTTCCTAGGGACCACTAGGCTCATTGTGAAGGAGTGTCATTTCAGAAGGGCGTTCTGAGAGGGAGATAGAGAGGATGGCTGGGGCTGCACTAACCCCATCAGAATTCAAGAGTGCCGCTTTGGTCTGCAGAAGAAATGACACAGGGGAGTCTTGTAAGAAAAGAGGAAACTGATTTCAGAGAGAGAGAAAAAAGACACATATGAACTGATGCAGGGTGAAGCAAGCAGAACCAGCGGAATGAGTCAGACTCCAACATCAACATCAGGAATGTAACAATCTTGAGGACTTTTACTAACTGAAAAAGAATAAAATGAGTGGAAGCAGGAAACAATGTAGACAATCACAACGAAATGGCAAAGGCAAACAACTCTGAAAGCTGGAAGGACTCCTGGTCAACACAATGACCATCTGTACATCTGTGATTCCTGGGGACTGATGGGAAAACATGCTCATTACCTCCTGACAGAGACAGATTCAGGGTTCAGAATAAGACACACATGAGTGAGTCTATATATATATGCATATATGTGCATGTTATGTATACGTGTTTACATGTATATATGTGGATATATTATATAATAAATATATATTTACATATGCCCAGTGAAGAAATTTACTTGTGCTTCAATTCCCATACTTGTTACAATGAATTTTTCTTTTTTCTCTTTTTTTTAACGGGAGTAGGAAAGAGCAAATAGATTTCTCTTAATTAAAATAAGCAATTAAAAATGGAGAGGTAGGGGTGTGGTAGCTGTGGAATGTTGTATTATTTTCAGATGATGCTGCTACATTGTTAGCTTTGCTTAACTGTTTCACTTTGTGGGGGCAGCTGGGTAGTGCAGTGGACAGAGCACCAGTGCAGGAGTCAGGAGGACTTGAGTTCATATCTCACCTCAGACACTTGACACTTACTAGTTGTGTGACCTTGGGCAAGTCACTTAGCCCCCACTGCCTCATCCTGGGTCATCTCCAGTCATCCTGATAAATATCTGGTCACTGAATTCAGATGGCTCTGGAGAAGTGAGGCTGGTGGCCTGCACAACCCTCCCTCACTCAAAACAAAGTCAAGTGCAAGTCATGTCATCATTTCTCTGATGGCATGGTCTTCTTTGGCAACAAAGGACGAACACACAGATAAGGGAATTCTTAAAGAAATGGGCTATTGGTGTTCAGTCACTAAAGCTGTGTCTGATTCTTGTGACCCCATTTGGGGTTTTCCTGGCAAAGATACCTGAATGATTTTCCATTTCTTTCTCCATCTCATTTTACAGAAGAGTAAACTGAGGCAAAGTGAATGAAGTGACTTGCCCAGGGTCACCTAGTTACTAAATATCTATGAGATTTGAACTCCTGAAGAGGAGTCTTCCTGATTCCAAGCTCTGAACTCCACCCACTTTACCACCTAGCTGCCCCAACAGAAATGGAATCAAATGTAAAGGCTCATTATATAAACAGAAAACACAACAATAAATTCTTAAAAAAAAAAAAAAGAAAAAAGATGTTATAGAGGGATGGAATATATGTCTCTTCAGCTACCTGTAGGATCATTTGGGGTCCCACCTGTGATTTCCTTGGGGTGGAGCCAGTAACAAGTCAGCTATTCCCACACTTATAGCACGGGGCGATGCCAGAGTTGGACTCCATGGCCAGAGCCTCCTGTCCCCCACACCAGGCTACCTCTCACGGGCAGTTGCATTACCACCCTCATCATTGTCATCCATTATAGCTATCATTTATGCCACACATTAAGGTTTGCCAAACACTTGCTATAGCTCATCTCATTCGGTCCTCACAGTAATCTGGAGAGATTGGTGCCACTATCATCTCCATTTTACAGCTGAGAAAACTAAGGTAGCAGGTGCTTAAACTGAAGGTCACACAGTTTACAGATGTTTAAGGAAGGATTTGAACTCAGGATTTCCTGACTCCAATGTCACCAGCTGTCAGATTTACCATATGCAGAAAAGAGTACTACGTAGTATTTCAGAGGGCACAGACCAAGATCTGCGGGTGAAAGAAGGAAATCAGATTTTAGCTCGACATAAGGAAGAGCTCTGTAACAACTCAAGCTATGTAACAATAGGACCGTACAAAGCAATGAGCTCCTTGTTTCCTGGGATAAAAATAAGAACAACAATTGTATGTTACTGTTGTTAGACTCTCAATAGTTGTTGAAATAGCCCTTCAAGGGTTACCCACAACTACCACTATGAGCAAGGCACAGAGGATGCAGAAATACCTGCCTTCAAGGGGCTTATATTCTAGCAGGAATAGGATGGAAGACACACTCGCTCCACACACCGAAAACTTCATACAGAACAATACAGAGGCAATTTCAAGAGAGAAAGAGCACAATTCTGGGAGATAGGAAGCATATGTTTTAGTATTCCCACTTTGGAAGAAGTGAGTCTCCAAAGTTAAATCATTTCTCCCTGGTCACACCCCTAACAAATGTGGGAGCTAGGATTTGAACCCAGGTCTCCTGATTTCAAGTCCAAGGATCTTTCTGGGCTGGCTATTTTAGGAGCTGGATAAGTAGGTGTGATGGAAAGTCTTCAAAGTGTTCCTAGAATAGGGCCTTTAAGGTCACTTCTAATTCAAAGAATCTGTCAAATATAGTTGACTTGAATACAATACCTTCAGAAAATACAAAGGCATGAGCTGCTCCAAATAGTCATCTTAGATTCTCCCATCTCCCTCAATCAAACATGTTGCCAAGTACTACAAACACTTTCTCTCTCTCCCTCTCCCTCTCTCTGTCTGTCTTTTTCTCTGTCACACACACACATACACACACACACACACACACACACACACATATTCATCTCTTTCCCAATGCTACATCCTTAGCTCAGGTCCTTATTTCTTCTTGCCTAAATGATTATAATCGCCTCCTAATTGGGTTTCTCACTTCTCACTGAGCCTTTTTCTAATCTGTCCAGCAATACTTTCCTAATGCACTGGCCTGTCCCTACTGAATAAAGGATAAGTCCTAATCTCAGCATTCAAAAAGAGAACCATGGAGTCTCAGGGTTTGCAGGGACTTTGGAAGTCATCAAGGCTAATTCATCCTTGAATAAGAATGCCCCTTGCAATATCCCTGACTATGGTCATCCAGGTCAACACAAATGTGTCCAGTGATGGGGAGCCCACAAACTCTGCCCATCCCATTTTTGGACTAGTGTAACAGTCAGCAAGTTTCTCTTGACATCAAGCAGAAATCTATTTTTTTTTTCAATTTCCACTCATTGTTCCTTGCCCTACTCTTGGGGGCCAAGAAAAACAATTCTAATCCCTCTTCCACACGCTGGCCCTTCACATACAGGAAGACAGCTGCTTTATGCCTCAGGTCTGCTCTCTAGCCTATATGTGTCCAGTTCCTTCAGCAGAAGCACGGACTTCAAGCCTTCACCACCTTCCTCTGAATACTCTATAGTTTATCAAATGTCCTTCTTCAAAGAGGCCACCAAGATGTGAAACCAATATTCCAGTGTCATGTGTCCCAGGCAGAACAGAGTGGTACTGCCTTGTGCACCAACAATGGGACTTCAAAGATATTTAGAGAACTGGAGGAAAAATGTACCCGATTCAGCAACTAGCAAGTGCTTCTGAAATTCACACAGCCTGTTTACAAATGGAACCACCAGCATGTGTCATATGCTGTCTATGTGGGCACAGAGAGGGAAATGTTGTTAACATGTTGATCTAAAAAGCTGTCCTCTGGGTCCAGACAATTGTACATCAAGGGGAACGGTTGCTGAATTTGCTGACTCTGCTTCTTGATTTGTTTTCAGAGAAGCTGGGAATAAACAGATCCTTGTAAAAAGGTCAAAAGCAAGATGAAGCAAGATGGAACTGATTAACAATGTAAGCTGGGAGAAAGATTAAGCTGGTGAATGTGGGTCAAGGTGAAGAGTTTGCACTTCTATTTCCTGGGCTATGGAGGGTTTGGTGTAGATTTTTATAGGAACCAAACAGAGAGAGTGCTGTGCAGAATGAGAACAAACCCTTCGGAGCCTAGTCTGTGTAAACAGCTCTGGCAGAGGGAGAACATATGAACCAATGAGCCAGCACTCACTGAGTGAGGATACTGCTGTTTGACAAAAGTCAAACAATCCCTGCCTTCCAGAAGCTTACATTCTAGTTTTCACATCTACAGCTGATTGAGTCCAGCTCTGAATCTGTGATCTTCTAATAAGGTCTATAGACTTCAGTTTCTTGGGATAGATGGACTCTCGGGTTCCCATAGCTGTACCCCATGTTCAGGAGGGAAGGGAACCCTATTTTGTTCGGAGGGGTGGAAAATTACTGAAAGCTGTACCTCAGCTAAGCAATGAAAGAAGACAAGGATTCTAAGTCATGGCTGGAATACAGAATTGATAAAGGAGAGAAATGTGAGGGAAGGTAGGAAAAAGTAGGTGGGAGCCACATGGAGGCAGGCTTGAAATATGACGTTGAAGAGTAGTTTATATTTTATCATATAGGCAATAGGGAGCCCCTGAAGGTTCCTGAGAAACAACTCCTAAGGATTCCCTATTTTTCTCCCTTCCAAGTTTACATTTCTTTGTTTATACTAGAACTATGCTTTCAATGGTATTGGCAATTCCCAAGGAAGAAACTCCACCTACTAATTTCAATCTTCATTTCCTGTGCACTTTGTAAGCTGATAGTGCTGTCTAAGGTCCTGCAAGGGCAAGCCATTAGGTGTCAGGGGCAGGGTTTGAATTGGGATCCTCCAGTCTTAGAGGCTGCCTCCCTGAATGAGATGCACAATTGAAATCACAATCTGCCCAACAGCACAGAGTAAGCCTTAAGTAAGCTTTGAGTTCTGATGGTGATCAGATCTCAGCGGATGAGCTCTCATTTTTCAGACAAATACAGGGGTGGGATTACAGATCTCACTGAATTAGCAGCACAAGAGATTGCCAGGATGAAAGAGTATTCATCTACCTCAAAGGCAAGAATGTAACTTCATCATATTACCTTCATCATATTGAATCCCATTTCTGACACTAGCAGTGCGACCCTGGGCAAGTCTTTTAAGCTCTCTGTGCCTCAGTTTCCTCATCTGTAAAATGAGGGGGTTGAACTAGGCATAAGAAGCCTCAATTTTACTTTTTTTCCAATTTATATTCACAACTCTTAGTTCTTACCTCTGGAAGTAAAGAAAACAGTATAAATCTTTTCCCACTGAAATTTTCTATTTTCCAAGAGAAATATTCCCCAGTTCTCTCTGACCCTTATTGAATGATCAAGACCCATCCTCCATTCCAACTGTTAGCATCCTCACTCTGGGAAATTTGTTTCTTTGGGCACATACTGTGCTCTCTCCCCAACAGAACACATCTCCAGCACCCAACAAAGTGCCTTGTACACAGCTGGCACTTAATAAATGCTTCTGGAATTTCATTCACTTGAATTCCCCCCTCTCCTCCCCTCCCCTCTGAATGCTCTCTGAATGTCCCTTTGGTGTCCAAAATTAGAGACAGTTCTCTAGGTGTGATCAGTTCTTTCTTCTACCTCCAAGAAGAAAACAGCTCCAGGCTCCATCTTACTCTTAAGAGTCTTTACTGAGGGGAAGGGCAGCATGAGGCAGAAGGGTATTCTGTCATCTCCCTCTGTCCTGTGCTCCAGGACCTTGTGACCTTGACACTGACCATTTTCTTTCTCATCCAGAACTCAGATCAGCTCCCTGAAATCAGAGCTCATTTCATAACACTGTACTCAGTGAAAACAAGATTTGGTGGATGACTCCTTGAGGACATTGGTGTCTCCAGAACACTCTGCAAGATAAGCATCTGGGTCTGGCTGTAAGCCACAGTGGGATGGGGCAGGCCAGGAGAGATCAGGCTGGGAACTCAGCTGTGCTGGGAGCAGGTGGGCCAGAAGTCAAGGCCAGAGGAGTCAGCAAAGGCTGAAAGATGGAGGAGGCAGCAAAGGTGCGGAACAAGAAGGGGAGAAGAAGCCTAGCTATATCAGAAAAGCAAAGGGGAAGAGTTGGGGTCTAAGAGACAGGGGGACAAAGTTGGTAGTGGAGGCAAAGAGTCCTGGCAACATAGGGTCAGGACTGGAAACAAGGGTCCCCTGGTCTAGACAATGGTCTAGAGCTGGGCAAGGGGTTCTAGCAGCAAAGAAGACTGCTAATAGGTATGGCATAGTGCCAAGGTGTTGCCCTTGAAATCAGGATGAATCACTTAATGTCTCTGGCCTCTAGAAAACTCAAGTTGTAGAGAAGGTGCTAGTCTGCCCGAGCAGAGGAGTCTGCTGGCTCAACATTCCAATGCCATCCCAGATTCAGGCTCAGTCTGTACCTGTGATCTTTGGCCCAACTTCTCAGCTCCTGTCAAGGACTCCACCATCCTCAGAGACACCCCTTCCTCCCCATGCTCCCAACCCAGGTACCATTTCCTCCCCACCATCTGCTGAATCCATCCCTTCCTCTCCGTTCACCTGGCTACCAGTTGAGTGAAGACCCTCATCACCTCTTGCACCCTTGGCACAGCTTCCTCACTAGTCTAGGATTTCAGACTCTGCTTTTGTCTGTCCATGCTCTACAAAGCCTCCAAATAACCTTGTCAAAGGCCCAGGTCTGACCATGGCACAGCCTTCTCAGAGACCTTCAAAACTCCCCCACTCAGTGGTTTTTAGGATAGCACATCCAATCCCTGCCCCTACACTGAAAGTCTTTCATGCTATTGCCTTGCCCGACCTTTCTGGGTTTAGTTTCCATAACTCTCTTTCCCACCTTCTGCACTGGAGACAAACTGAACTGTGGGCAAGCCATTTCTCCCTCTTTGGTTCTCAGTTTCCTCACCTGTAAAATGACAGGGGCAGATAATATTGACTTGGACTGGACAACATTGAGGGTCTTTTCTGGCTCTACACCAATTAGCCCAGGATCCTCAGTATAATCGATAGAATAATTCACATTTATGCATCACTGGGAGTCGTGCAATGTGCATTTTATGGTGCAAGGAACGGAGGTCTTATAACCATTTCACAGGTGAAGAAACAGACTCTGTGACTGCCACTAGCTACACACAGTGTCAGCCAGAACCCCAGATATGGAAATCAATGCTATCTAGCACTTACTCCTTAAGATTTGGAAAGTGCTATAAAAATACTATCTTTTCCATTTCTCTCAACAACCCAGGGAGATGGGGGCTATTTTGATCCCCATTTTACAGATCAGGAAACCTCCACTCAGAAGCTGTGATCTACACAGGGTCACACAGCCAGTAAGTGTCCAAGACTGAATTTGAACCCGATTGTTCCCTGACTTGAAGGCAAGAACCATAACCACTGTACCACCTAGCTGCTCACCACACCTATCTTTAGTATCATAGATTTTAATCAGGCAAGAACCTCACTGGCCAACCAGTTCAGCTCTTTCTAGCCCCTCAGACAAACCCTCTTAGTGTAGCAGCTCAATAGAGTGGCAAAGGCCCTGGCTGGGGAGCCAGAGAACCTGGGTTCAAATTCCACCTTTGACATATAATACTGGTGCCCAGTTTCCTCATCTATAAAATAAGGTTCTTTTCCAGCCACAAGAGGGTTAAAACCTCTGCCTAAAATATAGAACTTTTCTCTTAGCTATTCAAAATTCTTCTTTCCTGCCAATCAAGCAATCAGCATTTTTAAAATGCCTACTATGTCCCAGGCACCGTGCTAAGCCCAACTCAAGTGGCATAGCTTCCAAGAAAGCACCTTGATCTTGCTCATAAGGATGGGCTTGTTCCACTTCCATGTGCCCCTCTCCCCCCAACCTAAGCTTTTTCAGTGCAGAGGCTTCTTCTTCTTTTGATTTCTGTAACCCCAGCCCTAAGAGGAAGGCCTAGCAGGAATGCTAATATAAGAACCTGTGATTTCCTTGACCTGCAACGAACACAGCTCATCCAGAATTGGCTGTCTCAGAGAGTTGCCCGAGGCACATTTCCCCAGGGTCACCCCACTGAGGAGGATAATAAGGCCCCGGGTCTTCCATGTCCACATCCAGACCTCCATCCACTATACCATGCTGCCTCTCCTTCTCATATGCTGTATATAAGACCACAGGGCCATGGACTCAGAGCCAGAAGGGACCTTAGATAGAGATCTCCCATTCCAACACCTTCATTTTAGAGAATATATATCTTTGAGCAAATTCAGTTAAGAGGCAAAGTTCTTTACAAAGCTCAAGCAAGAGGCAGCCATCACCACTGTGATTTGTTGGCTCTGAATCAGGAGGTCAGGGCTCCTTCCAGCCCAAGGTTGGACTCTGTCTCAGAAATGAGGGTGGGTCTAAAACTGTAGGAGGAAATCCAGCAAACTCAAGTCGGGGAAGAGGAAATGGGGAACAAGGCAGGTCCTGACATCACCTTTGTCCTCAGCAGATGATGTCCTCACCCTTTCCTTCCTCCAGTGGGCACTAGCCTCATAACTGCTGACAGCTGCTGACAGTTGTTCTGGCCCGTTTGGCAGCCCTCTCTGCTCCACCTAACCAGCCTGGGAGGGCCAGCAGGTGCAGAACCTCATCCATCTTCCTCTGCTGAGTAAACTTTGCAGTGATGAGCCGGTCTACGAAAAGGTCTTAGATGTTTAAGTCAAGAAAAAAAAAACCACTACCCTCGAATATTTTGGAGGGCTGGGGATGGGGTGAGGTTGGGAATAATTTTTGTTTTTACATGACCTGGATTTTCTCCTGTATCCTGATCCCTTCACCATCCCAGAGAGCCATTCTTTATGATGGAGTTCCTAAACTGCAGTCTGTGAACTTTAAAAAAAAAAGGAATCTGATAACTGTATTTTCATACAATGAATTTCCTTTGTAATTCTACGGATTTCATTTTATGAACTTAAAACATGCTTCCAAGAAGGAGTCCAGAAGCTTCAGGCCCAAAGAGCAGAACAGGGACTGACAGGAGAAAAGTTAAAAAATCTTAAGATGAGGAATTCTTGACTCTTTCTAGTATTGTGACCATGGGTAAGCTCCTTAACTTTTTTGAGCCTTGATTTCCTCATCTGTCCAAAACAAGAGGGAGGAGGGTAACACTATCCATTGTGTCTATTTCATAGGGGTCATTGGGGTTTCCAGTGTCCAGGGAATGCTGTCTTTGGCGGGTGGGGGGGACTGATAGGGAAGTCATTTGTATGGGTCCTTTGAGAACAGTAAGCCAGCCTGTTCCCTAGACTGATAAGGAAGCCCAAGGAAGGGTCACACATGTGATCAGGAAGGGTCCTCTTCATGAGTCTGATTACTAACCTATTATTTAAAGGGAAATGTGAAGACCCTTCTAGCCACAATCAGACAATGGAAGGAAAAATAGAAAACTGTCAGCTGCAGAGACAATGGAAGGAACATGTTGTGGCTGTTGATGGTTTGAACAGATAAAGTTCTGCTGATGCACAACTTCTGGACAAACTCAGGTTATCTGATGTGTATTCACTGGAGATGCCAGTCCAACTTTATTTCCAGAATGAGATGATGGGCCAAATCTCATTGCCAGATATTGTGCCAATCACTTGTTTACTTTCTGAATCTTGAAAGGGGCACATGTACGATGGACTTCTTCTGAGCCCGGGGGAGATTTAACAGAAATAATTAGAATGAGATAGTGACAGAGGATTCCCTTCTAACTCACAAGAAGTCTATTATCATATCATCTTCCAAACACCGGCAATCCTAAGGGGAAGGCAAACCAAGACAGAGGCTGTTCCCTAGACAGTTGAAAGGCATCATGAGTAGGATGGAAGGCTAAGCTAGAGCTGTGATTAAAATTAAGTTTCTACATTTCAGCAGGAGTTACAGCCACTGCCTGGGGTTTGAATAATTCATGGTAGCGATCTCAGAGAAGCTTTGAAAATCTGAACAACTTGATAGTATTTTCAAAAATGGTATTTTATAAATCACCCTGTGGCCTCGGTTTCTCTTCTGAGATTCTTCCTATTGAATCAAAAGTTCAATGGAATGTCGATCACAGACTCCTAGAAATGGAAGGGACCTCAGAGGCCAGTGAGCCCAACTGGGACCTGAAGAAATGCTCCCTAAAAAGTCATCATCCAAACTTGTCTTGAAAACCTCCAAGAAGGAGACTCGCCCTCCCAGCACCCCAAGTGGCTCATCGCACTTTGGGATGGCTCTGGTTCTTAGGAAGTCCACCCTCTTCCCTCCTTTGTTCTTAGCTTTGCCTTCTGGGGCTAAGGCAAACAAGCCTAATCCCTTTCCCCCCAGACAGACTTTCAAGTACCTGCAGACAGCTACTCTACCTGCCTCCAGCCCAAATCTTCTTTCTCCAGGCTAGTTATTCCCTTCATCCATCGATCAAAACCATTCAAATCTTCCTCTGCCCTACATCTGAACATCTCTGGTCACTGAATACTTTAAGCAGAAAGAAAAGCATATACAGTAAGACGTGTAAAAGCTACAAAAGGATTGGGGCAGGTGCGACTCTTCACGGTTTCCAAATATTTCTCCTTTTCTCTAACTTCAAGGAGTCTGAGGCAGTATTAACAAGGGCATCCGTCGCATTTATGCAAGTTAGGGAATGCAAAATTCTTTGTTTCCATAGCGACGGCTAAATCACATGGTCCATGGGCAGGGGAGCTGCAAAGCATCTTAAGTAAACACTTTGTTTTTTCATGTTTGTGCACCCCTCCAAGAGTCTGTGGTGAGGGGTGCAGGGTGGAAGTGCCAAGATTTCATTCTACAGGAAGTTCCGCATTGGGGTGGGGCTTGGGGATGTTAGATTTGGAGTCAGGAGAGATTAGAGTATGAATTTCACTGTGACTATCAAATGAGTCAATTCAACCCTCTGAGCTCCAACTTCCTCATCTGTAGAATGGGGCCATATGACCTAAAGGACCTAGCTCAAGAAGGTGTTGTGAGGATCAAATGCGTTATGGTGTGGAAAGTGCTCTGGCGTCCTAGAGCATGCTGCTCATGGCAGCTCTTAATTACTGTCAAGTTCAGATCAAAGGCTGCTCAGGCAAATTGGACAAATATGGCAGGTCCTGGTCAACCTGCTCCCATCTAAGTGTGAGAAATGGGAAGGGGTAAAAAGGAGGGGAACAATAAATGAGAGACACAGAGAGAGAGACAGAGAAAAAGAGACAGAGGAAAAGAGACAGACAAAGGGTGGGGAGAGAAGAGTATACAGAGGAGCAGGACAGCAGGAAAAGAGAGAAGAATGAGGTATCCTAATTCCCGTTAAGGAAAAATAAAGTTCATGGGGGTTAAGTCTTGTGTCACAAGCAGAGTTCAAACTCAGATCTCTGTTGACTTCAGAGGCAAAGAGAATATGGTTCTCATTTCCAGCACAGTCCTGGGCACTGAGGATTGCAAAATGGAGCCAAGCCTTTTAGGATGGAGGTCTTCCAAATGAAAAGTACTTCTCCTGAGATGCTTCAAACATCAGAGAGATCCTTGGCTGAGAGCTTGCCACCATTCCATCGCTTGGTTGATGGGTTTCAAGAATTGCTGTGGCTGAAACATTCATCCCTATGGTCCACATGGTGATGAGCCTGCTCTGGAGTTAGCTTGAATTGTCCATAGGCTATTGCTGTTCAGTCATTTTTCAGTCCTATCCATCTTTCCATGGTCCCATCTAGCACTTTGTTGGCAAAGATAATGGAGTCGTTTGCCATTTCCTTCTCTAGATCATTTTTTAGATGAGGAAAGTGAGACAAACAGGGTTCAATGACTTGCCCAAGGTCACACAGCTAGTAAGCTGTCTGAGGCCAAATGTGAACTCAGAAAAGTGAGCCTTCCTGACTCCAAGCCTGGAGCTCTACTGGTCAGGCAAGCTTCTGTTTCCATACTCAAAGCCTTCCCTACTTGTTAGGACCCATCAGAGCTTGAGTTCCAGTAGCATAGCCTTCAAGAACCCAGGGTCACTTCCATACTACCATAGGGGATGGGAGAACAGTAACAAAGTGTGAAAGATTTTTGCCTACTCAGTATGTTCATTTTCTCCATAGTGAGGTAGCAGGACACCAGGGACAGAACCCCGCATCCATTATCTCATTTGATCATGACAACAACCTTGTGGGGCGGGTAAGGAGGGTCATGACCTCCCTGAGCCTCAGCTTCCTCATCTGTAGACAATGGGAGAGCTTGCTTCTGAACATGTTACCCATGTGTCAGTGTAGACACACACCTCTTGCACTGGGCCTCACTGGCCAGTCCTTTGTCACAGTAAAATGTGGGGCCCAGACTAGACGCACCCTTCTGCTACAAAATTAGACTCTTGATATAAATCATTCTGCTATGTGCTGGGGATGCAATGACACAACCAGAAAATGGTACCTGCCCTCAAAGGGGCTTCCATTCCAATGGGCAGGAACAATCGCACACTTTACATACATCCTTATTGGACCTGAGAAAGACAGATTGAGACAAAGAGGATATGGGTTCAAATCCTCCCTCTGATATTTGCATCCTGTTTGGCCCTGCCTGGTCTCAACTTGCTTATCATTAAAATGAGGGGTCAGTCTAGTTGGCTTCACAGGTCCCTTCCAGCATAATCTATGACCCCATGAAAAACCCTTTGTGGAAGGTTCTGCTATTATCTCCATTGTACAGACATGGAAACCAAGTCTCAGAGAACTTAAATGACTTGCCCAAGGTCACACTGCTAGTAAAGTCTGAGGCAGGATTTGCACTCAGATCTTCGTTTCTCCAGGCCCAGTGCTGTATACACTATGGCCCTACCTAGCTGCTTCCATATGCAAGTTTAGCATAAGGAAAATGGAGGTAGGAGAAATGCCTATGAGGAGGAGAGGGTTGAGATCAGAGAAGGGTTCACAAAGGAGTCCCTTTGGCTAAACCTAGAAGAAGGCAATAGAGTATTATGGAAAGAAAGCAGAACTTAGTGTTGCAAACTCAAGACATGTTCAAATCCCAGCTCAACCACTCTTTCCCTCTGTGACCCTGGACAAACCAATTCATTTTCTGGCCCTTGGTTTCCTCATCTGTAAAATGATGGGCTGGACTCAATGCCTCTGAGGTCCTTTCAGTCTCAATCTATGTCCCTCTAAAGGTCCAGAAGGGACACCTTTTTGCTACTCTCATGAAGAACTCAAGTTCAGGGTCACTGAGGTGGTAGCTGATTTCCTTGGGCTGGCCAATGCTTGGAAATGGCTGGTGTCTGTCCTATTTAGGATGTTTTGTGCTTTGAAAATGAGTGACAGGTCCTTCTGGAGTCTTTGCTTTGAAGCCTGTCGCTCATAAGTTAGTATCAGTGAAGCTTCTGGAAAGAGATGCTCTCCCAGCCATCTGCACACCACCAACACCATCTTGTGAGGAGGGAATTTTTAGGAGTTCCCATCAGAGGAGTATTTTTAGCCCAGGAAAGAACGATACTTGGGCAGCTGGTAGGTGGTTTTAGCAGGGAGTGAAGTGGATACTCAGACTTTGCTGAGTGAAGGAAGGCATTGAATGACATCAAAGAAAATAACTTATTGGCTCCAAAGTACAAAGGGTGCTCAGCTTCTCCCACCAATAACATCAAGAGGGAGCTCACCAGAGCAGGCAGACCCTTGAGATGTCATCGGCACCAACCCCTTCCATTGCTCATATGGAGATCCAACCAAGATGTAGCCTGCCCAAATCTTTCTCTACCCAACACAGAGATGTTTCTGCCAGTGAGTGTGATGTCATGCCATTCTATTAAAACAAAAACTTGAGATGGGAATGAACTTACTAAATGTACCTCAGATTTAATCCATTCAGAGAAAGTGATCCACTTAATTTGTGGATAAAAACAGTCTCTGTGGTAGAGTACATAAAGTGAAAATGTGGAGTCAGGAATGTCAGGGTTCATAGCCACTTTTGACGCTTATCACTGTAGGACCCTAAATAAGCCACTTCATCTCTATATGCATCAGGCAACTCCCTAGGACTTGGTTACCAAGTCACTGTGGGGTGATGGCAGTGGTCTGTAAGGGAATGTTCCCATCCCAGCAGCATACTGACAAAATCACACAGGTTCTAGGTTCAAGTCCCAGTTTTTCTACCTCCTATATGATCTCAGGTGAGTCACAGAGCTGTCCTGAGTCTAACTGTCTCAGTGAAAAAGGGTCTTCACTTCCAGGGACCTGGGTTCCAATCTCACCTCTGGCATTTACTAACCATATGATTTTGGACTAGTCACTTAATCTCTTTGGGCCTCAGTTTCCTCCTCTGTAAAAAATGAAGGAATTTGTATAGCTTGCTCAATTCTAAGATCCTTTGAGTTTGCAGTACCAGTTAAGACATCTCATCTTAACAGAAGTTAAAGCACTGGAACTTTGTGCAGCTATTGCTCCAATGGTTCAGACAGGTGAATTAATTTACCCATGGTTAGAAAGCTACTAAGCAGAAGATCTGGGATTCAAACCCTGGGTTCCTAATTCTTAGTCTCATCCACAAGCCACACGTAGGCCCGTTGCCTTCCCCAAATCATGGTTTAAAAACCTTTAAACAAATGAAAAATGACGTGAAATTTCTATCCAACCTCAAAAAAAGCACAAAGTTACCAAACAGGTAGAACTCTGGATATAACCCCGGCAGGCAGAAACGAGCACTGCGGCAGAAGAACTGATGACAATGAACTATTTCCAGGCTTTTCCCTTAGTTTAATAATAATAATAATATTAATAATTATTTAATAATAAAGTTCAGTCAAGTTTTTTCCTTGACTGAGGCAAGAGAATATGGGAAGTGCAGAAAGAAAAGAAGTGGAACCTAATTAGGCGAATAGCAGAGTAGTACGCATATGATGCATGATCAAATACAAAAATAAAAAAGCAGGCGCTGTTATCTGAAGAGAGAGTACGTTCATCCCGTTATAAGTCAGAGGACTAGAATGCGTTCAGGAGAAGGGAAGATCTCTGCGGGCAGGGCCTTTTTCATTTCTGGAATTGTATAAAGCAAGTCCTTAATTGTTTCCTTTCTTTGCAGGAAGAGACAAGCACCAGACTATAGGACTTTCTAAATTTGAACTCAAAAGAATTCTTTAGCTCAAACCTGATCTCTGGGGAAGTCCTTTACAGTGTCTCCCCTGCTCCCCTCTCCAAATTATGTAGCTCTCTATCCTCTTGTTTAGAAAAGGAGCAATCGGAAAAACTAGCCTTTATTCCAAGTTATTTTTTATTACAATCTGAGTTTGAATCTCATCTCTGACTTTAGCTACAGGACCATGGACAAGTCACAACATTTCTCTGAGCCTGGATTTGGAATCCAAAGACCTGATTTCCAATCATGGCCCTGCTACATAGTAGCTGTGGGGAAATTGGGCAAGCCCCTCACATCTGTAGGATTCCATTTACCTATCTGTAAAAGAATGGACAGGTTGAACAAGATAATCTCTAAGGTTCCTACAGACTCTAAATCCTATGATCCTATAAATGAATTTTTATTTCTCTTGACAAGCATTAAATTTGATTTGGAGAATGCTACTCTTGCTAACAAGGTGAAGGATAAAGATGGTAATGCCAACTGACATTCATATGGGGCTTTAGAGTTTGCAAGGACCTTTCTTACACCACCACCATAGTGAGGGGAATTGCTGTTTTTCTACATGACTGAGGCCAGTATGGTTCCAGTGAAAGCAGATAAGAACAAGTCTAACAGGAGAAAAATGGATTCTTTTGTCTGAAGAGACCCCAAAGTACATGACTCTTGTAGGGACTTCTACCATCTTGAGGAATTGAGGGATTAATAATTAAGGACTAGTGGTCTTTGGGGCTTGGGTCTCTCCATGGAGAGACTAAATTCTACTTTGTTCTGGATTCCCCTAAATAACTTTTGATTCTCTGTTGACCCACTGCGAAATCCCAGGGAATTTAAAAAATGGCCATTGCTGTCCTGATCTCTAGGACCAGGGATGAACCTCAGCAGCCATCTTATCATGTATACACAAGGAATCACTGCTATCATGTGCTTGATAAAGAGTCATCCAGTCTCTTGAAGACTTCCCAGGCCAGGGACCTCACCACCTCTCTAGGCATTCCATCTCCCTATGTGACTTCTCTCATTGTTAGGAAGGTTTTCCTGCCCTCAAACAGAAATTTATTTCTTTGTGGCTTCTACTTTGTAACTTTTCATGGTCAGCTAGGTGGCAAGGAAGAGAGTGCTGAGTCTGAAATGAGGAAGATTCATCTTGCTTACTTCAAATCCAGGCTCAGACATTGACTAGCTGTGTGACCCTGGACAAGTCCCTTAACCCTGCCTGCCTCAGTTTCCTCATCTGTAAAATGAACTGAAGAAAGAAATGCAAACCACTACAGTATCTCTGACAAGAAAACCCCAAATGGGGTCACGGAAGTTGGACATGAATGAAATGACTGATCAATAACAAGAAAGAAAAAACTTCCACCCACTGCTCCAAGTTTGACCCTCTGAGACCAAACAGAATAATTTAAGCCTTTGTCCATTTGACAATGCTTCAAGTATTTTGCAAAAACCCTCACATCTCTTTGGAGTCTCATTTTCTCTGGGCTGGGCAAGCCCGGTTCCTCCAATAGATCCTCATATGATATGAACTTAGGGCTCTTCATCATCCTGGTTGCCTTCCTTTGGACACTGTCCAACCTATCATCGTCCTTCCCCAACAGTGGTGCCCAGAACTGAAACCAATGCTCTAGATGAAAGGCCCTCTTAACATAGCTTCGATTCACCTTGTCCCTTTTTGGCTGCCCCATCACCACATAGATGACTCAGATTGAGCTCTCCGTCCACTAGGAGCCCAAGATCTTCTTCATAACACCTATTGTTGCTCCATGTCTTCTCTATTTTATACTAGTGAGGTTGATTTCTTTGTACCCAAATGCAAAAATGTTCCATTTATCACTATTACATCCCATCTAATTAGATTTAGCCCAGTGCTCAAGCCTGGCAAGATCCTTTTGGAACCTGACAACAAGGTCATTCTGGATGCTGCAGGGTGATCACACAAATGGCTGCCTTGGGGAATGTGAAGAAAGAAACATGAGAAGATTTATATGAACTGATGCAGGGTCGAAGTAAACAGAACTAGAAAAACCAGTGTCCAAATGACTATAGCCATCTCACTGGAAATGATCCTCACCCCACAACCAAATGAGCACTTGGCAATGATAATGACCAAAGAACCCCAAAGAAGAGATGAAAAATGCACCTTCTTCCCTTCTTTGAATCAGTAAGGATCTTAAGAGGTGGAACACAGCATACATTGTTAGGTTTACCTGAAGGGTTAGTTAATTTTGCTGTACTAACTGTTTTTTTCTCCTCATACCTTTTGCTTTTTTCTTACGAGGGATGGTTCATTGGGTAGGGGAGAAGAGACAGATATATTCAGAAATTAAGGTGATGGAAAGAAAAACAAATGGTATCAGCACAAATTAATTTTTAAAGGACTTGGTTCTTCCAGGTACTTAACTCAGTTCCTGGCAAAGAATTAGCCCATAATAAAGGCTTGCTAATTGGCTGGGGGGCTTTCAGTAGAGACTAAATGACCTCTTGAAGAGCTTATTTTCAGTGGGATCATTTTCCATGTACAGGTTGAAAGAGAGACTCCTTAAAGTCTCTCCCTCATCTAAAAAACTATGATTCTGAGTAGACCCCATCTCAGGCTCTCTCTGAACCAAGTCAACTCAAATTTGGGACCCATATCTGGGATGTAAATGAGACATTTTTCATCTTATTCAATTCTTTTTATTTTGGAGTTTTCATTGCCTGGTACAGGACATTTCAGCTGCTCTTACATAGGGATAGAGGTCATGAGAAGCCCAGGAATGCCCTCCTCACCTCCCCTTTCTCACCCTCAGGGATGAACTTATTTTCTCCAGCACAGGCCCTCTCCACTCCCCCAACAAGCCCAGCAAACCCAGCTGGGTGGAGCTCTCCTTTGAACCCAAAGGCATAAGAAGCTGCCAAGGATGCCTAGACCTAAAGCCATCTCCAATCTTGATTATGAAGGATTCTTCGAGGTGTGGTGTAGACTCTCAGGTCTCTACAGATCTTTTCTGCTTGCCAAAACATTGAGTAACACAAAGGGAGAGGAGAGTCAGATTTATTGGCGTGGCATGGAAATAAGATCTGCTTAAATCTGAGGGGAAAAAGGCTACATTTCATTTCTTCCTGAAAAGTCTCAAGTCCCATCTAGGTCTGTGGGTCATTAAAAGTGGACTTTTCACTGGAAGATGACTATGCACATTTTGCTTCATGAATTATCAGGAGCCAACCAACTGCCTCCATCTTCTTTCCAATTTATTTCCCCTGGATTCCACAAATTGGATAGTCTGCCTCTGTTGGCACCAAAATCTTCCTGGTCTCCTCTTGGGTCTTACCTTTCATCCCAATGCATGTGCCTGGAGTTCAACATAATCTTTAACCTCCACCTCTCATTTTAACATCCAATATATGCTGTCATGTTAAAGAAGTTTAATTGATACCTTTGTTTTTTTTAATATCATGGGCATTTTCCAATATACTATTCCCCTCAGTGAATCTTTCCTTGTAGCAACCAAAAAGAAAAGTTAAGCAAAAATAGCCAACATATCAACTGTATATGATAGCATGTATAACATTCAGTGCCCCTATTCCCCCACTTCTCTAAGAGAGGGAGGTGTATTTCATCACATGGCCCTGAATTCATTTACATGATTGCTGTCTGGCAGATTGTCCTCAGGGTTCTAAGTCAGTCCATGTCTTGCTCATGCTACATATTCATCCCTTCTTATGGCACATAAATATTGCATTGAATTCTCATCTGATGTAGTTTGTCTGTTGTTCCCCAATCCGTGGACACTTAAGTGGTATTAGAGTTTATGTACAAGCTATCATTTTCACCCATTTAAAAAAATTCAGTCTTGTATATGCTATTATAAGACTCCTTCTTCCTAGCTTCGTACACTTGACTTTCCCACCATATGATGCTGTCCTGTTTAGTTCCTCTGATCTCAGCAGTTCGCATATTCCCTCTGAAAGATCACAAACCCAACCCATCCTGTGGGACAATTCTGTGTGCAAGTGATAAGGTCACCAGATGGGGAACACCCACCCACCATGTTGGAGTTTCCTCTAGGAGCATCAAAAATCCATAGATAATTAACAGGCAGCATGAACTGTCACATGATTATCTCTCATCCTCATTCTGGGACTGGTTCATTTTTTTCTTGGTCATTGATTTATGTGGGGGACACAATCTTATTGCTTTACCCTTAAGATTATCTCCATTTTATCCTGTACATGTCTTCTTTGTACATGATCGTTTGCCTGTGGTTACCTCCTAAGGAAAATGGCCGAACACATTTGTAAAATCAGGCTGGGGAAACTTGAGTAGAACTCCCTCTTGCTAAGCCAACTCCAACTAGCCCGCGATACTAGATAACCCCTAGAGATTTCCTTTAGCTCAGACATGCGCAGCATCACCCAGCGAGTAAGTGCCGGAGGCAGGATTTGGATTCAGTTCTTTTTGCCTTCAAGGCCAGCACTCTACACCTCACTGCCATACCTAGAAGTGATGAGGATTGGATTGTTTACTTAATGCTTAGCACTCCAGGCAATCAGAGGATTTGAGACCTAGGGCTGGGAGGGACTTCAGAGACTCTCTTGCCCAACTCTATGGTTTATACAGGGAAATAAACCAGGCTGACTCACATATAGTACCTTGGCACGAAGTAGCAGAGCAGAGCCGCTAGGGGGCGCCATAGCACACAGAGGCGCCTGGCCTGGAGTCAGGAAGACTCATTTCAGAGTTCAAATCCAGCCACAGACATTTACTAGCTGGGTGACCCATGGCAAGTCATTTAAACCTATTTGCCTCAGTTTCCCCATCTCTAAAATGAGCTGAAGAAGGAAATGGCAAACCATTCCAGTATCTCTGACAAGAAAACCCCAAAAGGGGTTACAGAGAGTTGGACATGACTGAAAAATAACTCTACAACACAAAAAACAGGGCCAGGATTTGAATTCTTACTCCCAAAGCAGTGCTCTTTCCTCTGAGCCAAGCTACCATTTACTTGCAAAAGCCCCTCCTAGGTAGGGTGAACTTATGCTCTTTACTTTAACCATGAAAAAATAATTAAGATTCTATTATCCATGTTTATCCATTAAACAGATACCTGGTCAACATAAAGCAAAAGGTGATACCAAGATCTCAGAGTATGTCTGAAGTCAAGGGTAGAATCCATGTTCAAATTCCATTTGGATTCTCCATTTCCAAGGCCACTAGAAGCCTCCACCAAACGGACGTGAACATGCAGCTTTAATTGGCTTATTCTAAGCCGTGGGCAAGACCAAGACAAAAAAGGTGTGAGGATCCATGGTGCCAAGTCCTACTGGATCAGAACCTGAAGCAGGCTGCCTCCCAATGCCCAGAGGGCCTCCAATCTCACATCTGCCCCTCAATCTACAAGGTCACTACAACTTTCTTTCCTGCATGACTCAGCAGGCTTGGAGCTCCCTCCTTCTGAACTCGGCCAACCCTTTTCTGCTGGCTTCCTTCATTCCATGATCCCTCTCCTGCTCACAGCTCAGTTAATCCCTCCTCGGTGCCCCCAGCCCATCCTTCTGTTTTAATTCTCTATGACTCACTTCCCCCACAATCCACCCCTATTCCTGGAACAGAGCAAGAACTGCATTTAAAAGCATTAGTTAAGGCTGTTTGGGCTCGTTAATTTAATTATCTTATGGTTATGAAATGTATAAAGAAATATTTTACTCCCCTTTGCTTTGGTGAATTTAGGAGGGAGCTACTGGCAAGAGAGAAGATCACCTTCTCCAGATGAACCCAGCAGGCCATGGTGGGGCCCACAGGCCAAATCACATCAGGACCAAGCATAGATGAGATGGTTTTAGCAAGTGTCCAGACAAGGACCTGAAGAGACCACCCAACCGAGAATACGCTATGGCCATATCTGATGCCAAAGTTGGGCACATAACTGATGGTTTAATAGAAAAACATGTACTGAATGTTATCAAATTCTGTTATGTTCTTTTATTATTATTTTTTCAGTAACGTGCTATTTCAGCTATCTTAAAAAAGCATTTAGGGCAGCTGGAAGCCAGATGGAATTTTTTATTTCCTCCCACATGCCACTCCAATAGGAAAATGGTCCTGCACACCATCCTACATGAAAATCTTTTTTTGTGAATGTCTTTTTCACTTCTTCTCTCAATTACAGGATTTGAATTGCACACTAACCCTAAACCTCTAACTCTTCACATTTGAGGAAAAGAGGCGAGAGTATTCCAGCTAGAACTTGGAGAGTAAGACTTCAATTCCTGGCAAGATTCTAGAACATGTTAAAAAGGCCCAGTCTATTGTCCTTAGGAAGGGAGACCGTGACATCAAAGAATCAGCATGCCTTCATCATGCCCTGTGCCTGTGTGGATGTCCAGTAGACTGAGCCCTCCTTCCAGGCCTGGCACCTCTGCCAAAGTAACCCACAGTGGCCAAAGTACCCAAGCGGTCCGAGAGACAATGGACTGCCCTGAGAGAAGGTAGTTCTCTCTTCCCTGGAGTGTTCTGAAGGCAGCTGGTTGATCAATAGTTGATGTTGTAGGGGAGACCCTTGTTCAGGAGGTAAGTGTTAGATTAAAAGATCTCTGAGGTCTCTTTCAACTATAAGAGTTCATGAATTTAAAATCATGTAAACCTACACAAGGCAGCTAGGTGGCTCAGTGGATGAGCTCTGGGACTCGAATCAAAACCTGTGTGCAAATACAGCCTCAGATACTAACTAGCAGTGTGACCCTGGGAAAGTCACTTAACCCTGTTTGCCTCAATTTCCTCATCAGTAAAATGAGATGGAAAAAGAAATATCAAATCACTCCAGTATCCTTACCAATGGGGTCATAAAGATTCTGAACAACAAAACCTGTATAAGGCGAGTATAGATTGTGGGATTTGAAGCTGGATGAGATGTTGGTCTGATTCCAGCTCCACTGTCATATAAGGAAACTGAGGTCCAGAGAGGTCAGCAGTCTGTAACAGGGTTAGAATTAGAACCCAAGTCTTTTGAGTCCCCAAACCAATACTCTTTGCAGTGATCTATGTTACTGATTAGGGCACACCACTTTGCAAACCAAATGTTTCCTCCTGGTGTATATAGCATTTCTGAGTTCAGTAATTATTTCAGAAGGGCCTCCACCCTCCCAGCTTGCTTATGTAAGCAAAACTTGGAACTCGTATGGAAACAGTTCCCTAATGAAGAGGATTAAAATCATATAAGCTTAAAAATAAACTAAAATATAATAATGTAGATATAATCTAACAGTACAGTAGAGTCCTGACTGGTGGCAACCTGTAGACTCACCAATGTTAATTGCTCATCATTTCTAGATGGCAGGGACTCTGTGCTAGAACATTTCAAAATGTTTAATTGGGATACACAGCATTCCTGACTGTGCTAGAAACACCTATGAACTCAGGGAGCTATACACAAAGGGTCTCCCTGGGTAAACCATGAAAGAAGTGAGGAAGTATGTCTGAGGACAGGCTGGTGCTATAGCCAACAGTGAGCTGTCTAAAGGATGCAGAAGACCTAGGTACAAGTCCTTCCTCTGACACTTCTTGACTGGGTGACCTGGACAAGTTACCTGTTCCTGCACTTGGCACATGCTACAAGCTTAATAATGCTTGTTGACTTGACTTAACTGAGCCTCTCAGTGCTCAGGGCAGCTGTCTGGGACTCTAGGTTGTAGGAGGTATGAGCTACACTAGTGGAGGGAGTTTGCTTACCTGGGAGTTCTTTATGCCTATGAAATCAGAGAACTAGTCTCTATCACCAAGTTATTCCTAAAGATATTGCACCACCCTCCAAA